>NC_051054.1:12485064-12840898 GCF_904848185.1 Acanthopagrus latus | reverse complement strand
CAGACAAGGCATACCCGAGGTAATGATTTAGGTGTGACTGTCAGCTCAACAAGCGGTTTCAAACTTCCATTTCTGACAGTCCTTTCAACAGCTTCTTGCTGTTGTTGCACCTGTTGCAAAAGGAGAGCCTTGGCATTTAGGAATTTCAAAAAGATATTGGTCTATTTCTTACTCCGTGTTGGGTTGATAAAGAAACAACTTCACCTTCTGCTGTAGATTCTGTATTATGATGTCCTTCTTTGCTGTTTGTTCTTGAGATGACTGAAGAAGGATGTTCTGCTCATCTAAGACCTTAGTGAGTCGCTCAACCTCCTCAGTGGCATAAACAATCTCTTCCTGCAGCACCTCGACCTGAGGACAGACACACACACATGTATTATAGCTTTGCTAATTAGTCTAATTTCCTGTTGTCTACAAAAAACTGGTCAGAACATGAATTACATCTACAAAAATCCACATTTATTGTCAAACTTACCTCTATTTTGTTGGATGCTACACATCTGTCTAAAGTTTCTTTCAGCTCACAGATTTCTGCCTGCATCTTAGACTTTTGTTCCCTGAAATCTTCCCTTTCAAGACTGGCAGTATTGTACTTGGCCTGGAAGAGCAATGAAATACATACTATGAAAAAGAATGAAACTATTTAGGACAAATACTGGGTGAAAAAGGAGGACTGAAGTACTGTGATGTCTTTGATGTCTTCGGACAGGTGGGTAATGGTCTCGTCCTTCTGGCTCTGCTCACAGCGGAGGACTCTGGTTTGATTCATTAGATCTAGGACAACATCCTGTCAAAAAATACACAGGTGGGATTCAGGAGGGTAGCCGACACACTGAAATTGTTTTCAAAGAAATTCTAAACGAGAAAATTATTCACACAGGCTTACCTTGTCCTGTTCAGTCTTCAGCTCCAAGCCTTTTATTGTTTCACTTGCCGATTTGAGATTTTGCTCAAGATCAACAATTTTTGATGCCTTCATAAAAACAAAAATCAGACAATCAGGCTGATGGACTGAGCTGCAACTACTAAATACAAAAATATATAAAACTTTCAAATATGCATATTGTTCTTACAGGGTGTCCACAGGTATCACAGACTCAAATGTAATGCTTTTTAAGACCTTCAAGATAATTTTAAAACACATCAAAACACACCTTATTAAAGCACAGCAATGATGTAGTATATATGTGGTCCCGTGCAGAGGTAGGATATATGCACGAATATGGTTATTACAGTGAGTCGTGTTAATTGTTAACCCCTTTTGCCACAAGGTAAGCACTAGTATTAAAAGTTCAGTGGGACGTTTAAATATCTGTATTTGTGTATGCTTGTGGCACTTAAGAATTTGCAAGAGTATTCAATGACTTGTTAGTCATAATAAACTTAAACCTAAAACAATTAAGGAACTGCAGACACCCATCTTAGGACTCACCTGTTGTTGGTTGAGCCCTGTCAGGTCTGAGACTTGTTTCCAAAGCTGTGTATTCTGCTCCACAGTTTCAATAAGTTCTCTGAGGGCATAGACCACGGTCACTCAAATGCATACAAACATTATTTTACATGTTTAAAACTGGACACGTAGACTGGTAAAACTCACTTTGATGTACTTTCTTTGTTTTCTCTTAATTGGGAGATGAGGGTGTTTGTATGCTCTTTCTCAGACTGCAGAGAATTATTCAATTCCTATAACAGAAGCCAAAACATATAAGATTAGAAAATATAGACAGTTACAGCCTACAATTAATCAAGTTGATGAGTTCACTAACCATGAGCTGTGCTTTCAGTTCATCAATCTTCTGCTGCCCATCCTGCAGCTGCTGTCTTGCCTGATCGGCCTCAAACTTGGCCTCCGCTTGAAGATGGTCAAATGAATCCTGCAGAGTCCGATGCTGCTCCAGAAGCTGCTCCCACTCCAGCCTAGGATGAAGACATGACAGCAGTTGTGGGCACATGAACACATCAGATCAAGAAGAGCCACAGTGCAGAGGGGGTTGACTTATGCTTACTGGACTTTGTCAAGCTGGAGTTGTGTGCTGATCAGACTGTTGGAGAGCTGGCTCATCTCTCTCTGCTGTTCGCTCTGGCCCTTACTTAGCTCGCTCTTCACAGTGGCCAGCTCCTTATCGGACGACTGCAGCACCAGGCGGAGATCACGGATCTCACTTCTCAGCACTGAAGGGAAGGGAAAGAAAGAGTTGAACACAGAACTCTTTTCTCTACCTTTAGATAACAGAAACCTCCAAGTTCAACACAAGCAAAAGTCCACGCAGGTGGGTACAACACAAGAGAAAAATCTGAATGTTACCTTCTGCTGCCTGCTGTTCAGACTGAAGGCTTTGTTGCAACTCATTGACAGTTTCTTGCAGTCTGAGCTGATCCCTGTTCTTGTTAGCTCGCTCAGTGCAAAGTTGCTGCATCAAGAATAATGAGGAAAACAGATAAATCAAAGCACATTTTAGCCTTTATTCTTACATCTTAATTACTTACTATACATGCAACTGCAAAAAAAATTACCTCATCCTTGAGATCAGACTCTTGTGACATCAAAGTAATCTGCTCCTCAAGTTTTGCAATTTGCTGTAACAGCTTGCTGCTCTTTAGCTCCTCTTCGTTCAGCTGTGTCTGGACACGACTAGCTTGATCCTGATGAGAAATAAGAGAAAGTATGAGACAATGAGAAGTCTTCATGCCATTCTTCTGCACATATTGAAGACATAACCCATGTTTCTGAACCTGCACTTGACGCAGTTCCTCAGTCAAGGCCATCTCAGTCATGTCTGAAGGAGGCTCCTCGTCCCAAATATCGTCTCTGTCACCGTCTGTTCCATTCAGGTGCTCGGGGCTTGAGAGAGGCACGAAACGAGATCGCAGGTTGTATGCTTTGGTGGGCGTGGTGAGAATCTGGTAGAAGAGATATGAGGATACAAGAGAATGATTTTTCACAATGCTTGTTAGGGTGAGATCTGCAGGACAACAAAAGCACACTGAATAAACAGAGCTTATGGTTTGCCTCACAGTGATCTGAATACAAACACAAAATTTGCTCACCTTAATTGTTTCAACATGAATTCTGTTCAGCTCTGAGACTTCCTTGTTTTTGTAAGCGTTTGTGGCTTCCAAAATGTTTTCCAAATGCCTGTTGGACTTTTCAAGGTATCTTTTCTCAGACTCCAGCTGAGACATCTGTTTCCTAGAACACAAATCACCATCCAAAAACCACATTAGGCTCTGCCAAACTTTCTTTATAAGCCAACAAAAGGCATTGCATGACAAGATCACAAAACAAATCCACATGACAATGGCGATAAATATGTTGAAATTCTCTGATTCCAGCTTCTTAAATGTAAATATTTATTCAATACATTTCCAAATGTATATTGCCTTATTGCACTGTAGAGAAAGCAGTCACTGATGAAATATGTGTCTGTGGGAAGACTTTGCACACCAGTCCTCACAAAGGTGCTCTAAAATCGTCTGTACTGGATTTCAGGATGGGAAATGTTCTTGGCATATACATTAAGCTTTGGAACTGGCTTGTTGTTAAAACATCTGTTAAGCTTTCCTGGAAAATGCTTGTGCAAATCTGTTTTAAGAGTGGGTCCCTTTATTAAACACCTCCTTACTTGGTAATTTCTTTGTACTCCTCGAAGGCCTGCAAGGCAGCTGTGAGGTCAGACTGTTTCTGAAGCAGCTGAGCCTTCAGCTTCTCAGTTGTAGCCATCAAGACAGGATCTGCAGCCACAGAGGTTGAGGAGGTTTTTCGAGCTGTGGAGCAACAAGAGTTTAGTGATATGTACACAGGTATAGGAAATGGCAAATTTACTTGACCTTTCCTCTGATGACACCAATTATCATCCTACCCTCTGTTAGTCGTTCTGTCTCGACAGCCCTCTGGAAGGTCTCTTCTAGCTCAGCAGCAACTGTGGCTGAAGCCTCTTCAGCTTTCACCACTGATTCAAGCGAACGGAGCTGACGGTTCTCTTGTCTGAGGCCGAAGTTCTCTGCTGCATATCGAGTCATCTTTGGGTGATGTTCAACCTAAAAGGGCAGAAGAGTGCTCAAGAAAATTAGTGCTCAACAGATAAAACATTTAGGTTGTTATTCCAAGAAAAATGGCATATACAGAGCATCTGATTTAACCATATTGGTCTTTTCATAAAGAAAATATGAAGATACCTACCTTGGATTATAACGGAAATAAAATGTGTCATTAAAATGGTCTGCAACAATCTTAGATGGTATGAAAGGATAACATCTAAACTTTATATGTATCCACACATTATGCAGACATATACAGTCATCAACAAGTAATCACCAGAGGGTTAGGCAGTGGTCAAATGGTATTTTGTACCTGATCTCTCAAGATCTTTATCTCTTCTTTCAGCTGGTCAATCAGAGCCTGAGACTCCATCTCTGACAGAAAGCCTTGTCCCTCCTTCAGTTTTTTCTCCAGACGAGATATGTGGTCCTCTCGAAATCTGACAATCATTCGGCTGGAATGGATGAACTTGTCTTTCTGGTTCAAGGCCTCCTCAAGCAGAGCCAACTTCTCAAGTAACATCTGAGGGTGGTTAACATTAGTGTAAGTTTCCCTGAATAGTCAGGGTCATTTCCCAAAATAAATGATAATGGTGTAAAAAAATAAAATAAAATAAAATCCCATACCCTCTTTTCCTCATCACGCTTCCTCCACAGGCGCACAGCAGACATAAACTTCCCTCTATATGAGACATTGTCTTGGATTTCAGCAGATGGACCTGATGAGGAAAGCTGATTTATACTTGTATATAAAAGACCAGAAAACATTTGTTTAAAAACACGTTACATTACATGTAATATAGTAGTTTAATTTACTGTATTTATTACTTCAGTCTAGTCACTTTTGAAAGTGTGCACATGGTTTTAAAGAATATTTTCAAAAGGATGTGTTAAGAGTCACATTTATTCTGTGTATCATTACCCATGGGGAGTTCAGGTCCTCCTGGTGCTACATCTCTCCCATAGTCCACTGGCTGAGAAGTCAGTGCCTGTGCAAGCTGCTCCTTCAGCTTCTTCACCTCAGCTTGTAACTGCTTCACATTTCCCTGTGTGTCTTCATTGATGACGGCCTGGCAAGAGAGAATAATGTTCCATGGATGAATTGATAAAGTGCTCTACCTTCAAAATCACTTATGCCTGTTTTAACACAATATAGAGCTGTATCTGATACCTTGTTCTTGATCAGTTTGGCTCTCTGGGCAAAGTGCAAGGTAGACAGCGTCTCTCCGAAACACTTTGAACCAGGGTGCACATTGGCAATGATGTAAGTCTTTGCATTTCCTCCAAGAGAGTCCTAAAATGACAAACAACTATTACAGTGACAAGATCTATTCAAATTGAAAAAATGGGCAAACGCATCTTTGAATGTAGGATTAATGACTTGAAGGTCAAGTACAAAAGATTGATTCTTCCTATTTTACTACAACCATCACCATCAGAACTGTTTCAAAGACTATAATTGGTATGGATATATATTTTACAATCTGTTTCGCAAACAAACATCAGTTTTAGTAGACATAACAACAACATGTTGAATTTGACTAAAAGCAGACACACAGCAAACTGACATTCTCCACTGAAGCCACATCCTGCATTAGGAAATGCTTACCCTTAGCAAGAAGGTGAGTTTAGAATCTCTGTAGCAGATGTGGCGATTCTTCCCATTGGACACATCAACCAGTGCCATAATCACCTGACCGAGGCACATGAGGGAGCGATTGATACTGCTGGCCTCCTAAAAAAGAAGCAATGCAGAAAACAGCTATTGGCAACACCAAAATAATAAATCTAGCATCTCAGTGGGACACTGAATTCATGGACGTAGCTTCACCTTGAGTCTTGAGCCTTCTGTGTGTGTGTCTTTCTGCCTCTCAGACCCTGCCAGATCTACCAGGTTCAACTGAGACATTCGGATGTTCACTACTTCATTGATGGACTCCTTGGACTCCAAAGTCATGGTGAACACGGCATGTGATCGAGAGGACTCGCGGTTCATTGAGGTGGAGGCCACTCGTCGATTACGCCAGCCCGTAGACAGCACCTACGTTGTTTCAAACACAAATTTTGTACACTCCAGCAGCACATTTCTCAAGATGCCCCCTGCCCTGTAAGATACTTTTAATGCAATATGCAATCTAACAAGACACAACTCAACAGCTAAACAATAAACAGCACACTTTATATTGCACAAAATAATCTTTTGACTTTATGATGATGGATCTGGTTGCAAGGTATATCAGAATATCCTTCTATCCTTCTACCTAGTTGGAGGGTTACTATGCATTATACTAGGTACAATTACCCTCTATGAGTGACAACAAGCAAAATGTTTATACCTGGTAGGCTTCAGCAGCAGAGTTGACAAACTTCTCCACAGCTCCCTCAACAAACAGACCTTTCTTGATGTTCTCCCTGAGGAAAAGGCTGGCTGAGGCCGCGTCCAGGAGGTCATAAATTTGTTCATTGTAAATCTCAATAAATGAACATTTGCAAAGAAAACTCTTAGACTGGCCAGACTAAAGGAGAAAAAAAAAACAAAGACAAAGACAGCAACAGTTTCATTAGAAAACAAACAAATAATCATTGGTTTAAAACAAAGATCTGCATGGAATGAAATGATAAAGCTCACCCTTTCCACTTCTCTGTTGATGAGGAAAAATATGTACTCAAAACTTCGCGGAATGACGCCCCTTAGTTCATCTGTGAAGTTATCCAACTCAGATGGTCCTTTAGCAAGAGAGAAAAAAGTGTCACTACAATTAAGACATTGCTGGATCTTAAAGAATTTGAAGCGATGTGGATAAAAGATTGTATTCTCACCAAGCATGGTGAACGTTTTCCCTGAGCCTGTTTGTCCACTACAGAAGAGAAATTAAGAAATTGAATGGGTGATTGTGCCATAATATATGCCTAATATTATACCTTACATAGACAACAGAATGACTGCTTACTAGGCAAATATGGTACCATTATATCCATTCACGCAAGACTCAACAATATTCTTGGCCACACTGGAGAATACAGAGTCCTGTTGAAGAATGACAGATGAAGATCAGATATCATTATTATCATTATTATTATACATTATACAGTTTTACCCATGTCAGTTGCATGTTGATAAGATACTGTGTCCTCTCACCTGAGATGTGTCCATGTCAGCAACATGATCATAAGTGAAGGTTTTCGGTTCTGGTTTCGAGAGCAGACGGATGGTGTTGGGTGAGGTGACGGTGAGACAGAGATTCTGATCTCCATCTGTGGTCAGCCCACTACCCTGGGTCAGAGGTCGCACTCGCACAAAGACTTTGATAGAGTTGCTGTCACTGCTGTAGGAAATATAAATATAAAACATAAGCACTTGTAAACCGCACAATATTGAGTCAGTGATCCCATTTCGTTTCGAGGATATGACACTCTTTATTTCATTGTAGCTTTTCTAACTGTCTGTTCTCTTCAGTCAAAACAGTAGAAGCATCTCAAATCACAGTTAACTGAGACAAAAGTGTTCAGGCTACGTTAAGGAGCAGAGGCAAATTGAATTCATCAGTATACGATGTTCAGGTTATCAACATAGTCTAACTTGCTGTCGCAAAGCCTCCTAAGGGCGCATTACCTGGGAGCAAGTTGGGATGAATCCGCAGAGCCTGTAAATAAAATAAAAACATTGTATTGATATTGATTTAGCAGATAAAGTTAGTTAAATCATGTTGGTAAGCTAAATCCAACTACGTACGCTACTTAGCTTAGCGTGCTAAATTTGCCAAGATACCTTCATGTTAAATGTTAGCGGCAGCAACCATGTCTGTCTGTGGCATGTTGCCAGCATACTACGCTAATATTACACGGAACAAATATCAACATGTGTAGATGTAGGTTGCTGTACCTCTTCCACTGGAATTCATGGTTGACAAAGAAATGTTCGACGTTAAAAGGTAAAAACAACTTTCATCATAGCAGAGACGACCGAGAACGCACTGTTTACATCCGTCAAAATTGGCGGGCAGAGCTGCCTCTTCTTTGTCACTTAATGACGGCGTATGAACCAGCGTGACATGTGATTATCGCCCCCTACTGTAGCGGAGTGTGCTGCATCATGGCTTTATGAGGGAATCTGAATCTGACATGCTCAGTCATGTTCAACATTTTCTTTACAGTTATTAGCATCAGTGATATAAACATTACTAAATATTATCCATTTCTACTTCACCATTATCCCCAATTTTCCACTAACCCTTGATAATTCACATACTTTTAAAACTGTATGAGTCTGCACATCAGATTTTACAGCTATTGTAATGAACAGTGATCTTTATGTGCCACATTGACAGAGCTTGAGCTGATATAGGAGCAATAATACATCTTACCAACTTATTACTAATTTGTAATCAAAACAAGTTATACTGATTATCAATAATTGACCAGAACTTGTAATATATCAGGTTACAACAACTATCAAAAAAGTTCATGATTAATATTTTGTCCACACAAGATTGGTCAGACTGTGCTTGATTGCTTCGCAGCCAGGCCATGTTATGTCTGCTAGATCACATACCAATTTACAAAGACATAAAGTAATAAAGACATACACAGAAAAATAATACCACCATGCGTATTTCACGGGGAAATAAGCAGTCTAACATCAAATGCAATATTAAATCCGAAGTGAAGCTGTATTACACTTATTGTTTTTGTCTCTTGATTTGATTATTCAGATCTAAATTTGTTTTCTTTTACTTTGTAAACAAGTGAGAGAACTCTCCTAGCCTTACTTCCCCTTTCGCTTTCAATGCTGCAAAGCACCCAGGCTTGTCTATGTCTTCAGCTGGATTATCAGCTAATTTCTTTGTTACACATAGTGTTATTACTTACTGTCCGTGTGAAAACAAGTGAAAATAGCTCATGTCCTGATTACAATTAAAAGCTGTTGTTGTGCACGGTGTGTGTGAGACCACTGTAGCTGAGTTTGCTAGTCGTCGAAATAACTATCTTGCTAGTAATTATATCTCTGAAGTTGGCTCCAGAGCGCAGCCGTCGATTGGATCATATCCGCTCTTGATTGCGATTGGCTGCTTAACCAGGAAGCGCGTTTCCTTTGAATGTTTCTAGCGATTCTATTGGTACGTTTCAAGACTTTTAAATTACAAACGGTTCTCCTCACCCTGGCAAGCCGTGGGGTGTTTAGTAGCACATCTTTACTTGTCGGTCACACGGCAGTTGAATGCTTTCACGAAGGACGTAATTATTTTGACCAAGTTCATCTACTTTTTTTGAGGTAGGTGGTGAATACAGAATGATAATATAGCAGTCTACGCCTCCCAGTCCTGTCGGTTTATACCAAAAACAACGAAAATTTTTGTTTTCCGTTTACTGTTAACGTCTGCGTGGTCTAACGTTACCGTTAGTTCTCAACTCTGTTAGCTAAAAGTGAGCTTAGCTAAAGTAGTCCTTTCATTGTCAGCCCTAGTTATGTTCGTCTAGTGTCAAAGTGCCTTGTGGCTTTTATGACAAACGCCTAATTTAACTAGCTGACGTTCGCTAATTGTCATGTCAGAGAACGAAAAACACAGGAATTGATTATTCACGTGATACATGAATAACGTTTATGCAAACAATGTGTTTTAATCTGACCGGGGCTGACCATGCTCTAAAGTGACTACCAGCCACCAGCCAGATGCTGTTAAAACAAGGACGTGAATGGCAGATTTGCTTCACTCACTAGACCAAATAAAACAATGTTAATCTGTAGAGTGACTGGTTATATTTGAATATTCACTAGACATTGGCCAGTTGACAAAATACTTGTGGTTGCCCAGTACTTTTCTTTTTTTTTTTTACCCTGGGGCTGACTCACCAGCCCCCCCAAAGTATTCATCTGTGTATTTTGTGTCTATATTAATATGTACCACTTGAACCTTAGCCAAAGTACATACATTTGGGCTCTACAGCCGGTTTTTGTTTTTCAAGGCACTATTATCAGTTATATTGATGAATCAGAGATATTGTGATATTTTTTACAGTCATGACATAATGCTATTTTGGCTTGTAGTATTGCTTTAAACACTAATGAAAATTATGAACATATGCACTTATAAACATTTTTTTAGTGACATCTGGTGGACAAACAATGTAATGGAGGCACTGTTCCTCATCAAATATGTTGGCAGGGCTGTGCTGCAACTTTTTGTCACATATTAGCCCAAATATACACTAGTTTGATACCAACATGCATCTGGAATAGGAAAATATTAGCTGACAGTTTGCCCTATGATACAGCATTATTGCCTGTGTAGCTTCAACATCTTTGAACAATGATCTAATTTTCATTGAAAAAAATGCAGCTTTCTAAGTATTTTTTAAAAACCTTTCTACCTTTTTAATCTGCAACACCCCCCTGTAAAAAAAGTTCATTATACCAACCACATTATTTTATGCACGTTTACACCAAGATTCAACTACATTAGTAAAGTGGCAAAGTCACATATGTCTTGATTGTGCTGTTAACTTTGAGTGTCATCTTTCTCAGTGCAGTCCATTTTCACACCCATCAGTAAACCCCATGACCAAAAGTGTCTTATCAGCTGGGTGCAGCTTTGAGGATGATGTCTCCCTCATATTGCAGTTGGCTCGCTCCAGCCCTACAACTTAGTTTGTCTCTTTGCTTTTTACAGGATGAGTTCTGTTGATGTGAATGATGAGAATCGTGGCATCTGCCCTGGAGGAAAGCAGAACAGCTCAATTAACGACATTTTTGCCCTGGATCAACCAACCGGGAGGCCCTCCATCCTGCGTCAGACAGAAAACCTTCCCAGCAAGGCTATGCCAAAGGGGACCAAGGTACAGAATCCGCTCACTTGTTTTAGATATTGTATCCCCGATATTCTTTCACACACTGTATCGACAGTGTCACCATGTTAAACCCTTTTCTACAGCACAGCTATTAGCCTTGTTACCCTGAAGTGGTAGATGGGTAGATCGATTGTTTTTTTGCACCAGGATACCTTTTAAATATTATATAGATTCTTTGCCTATATTAAGCACTACACAATTTTCTGACGGATCATTATCAAGAAGAAAAAAAGCAGATGCTGGTAAACGCTGAAATAAAGGATATTTTCAGTCATCTTTCTAGCACATATTTGCAAAGTAGCCTTACTTTTGTCAGACATAGATACAGTGAAAAGGCTATTATTTTCATTACTTTTCAGTATTTACTATTCTGATCAAATCTCTTGTGTGTAGGTCTGCTTTCAGACTCCGAGGAGAGACCCTCATACTAAAAGAATTCTTTCACCCAGCAAGTCTGCCAAGATGACAAGTGTGGATGAGTGTACAAAATCAATGGAGTCCTTATATTTGGATAAAACAAAGTAAGTAACATTTCTTATACTCTAAAATGCTTCAAATGAAATGACTGATCAACAACAAAACAAGTCTGTTTTGTTTTTACAGTACTTTGCCACTAGATGCTGCTGAGAAGCCTGGGGAGCTCAAACAAGGTGGTTTGTCCAACTTTACAAACTTAGTTCCCTCAAGTGTCTTTGAATGTTAAACAATGTTTGACAGTCTTCTTGAATTTTCCACAGAAGTGTCCTCTTATCCTGATGATGAAATGCCAATACAAAGCAAAGGAGGATATCAGTTGGATTTTGACAACCTTGAAGCTATGGATCCATTCAGTAGCTCTAATAAGATGATGCTTTCTCCTGCGAGACCCGCTGTTGAAAACCCACACCCTCCTCAAACTGAGCCTCAACACACAGAACCCAAGAATACTTTTGATGAGCCAACCAAGATAGAATCGGCACTAGACGAGACGCTTCCATTCAGCCAATCTGTGGAAAATTCACTGGCTGACCTCTCCGCTGACATCAGCTCCACGGAGAGCAGTGTGGTCACAGTGGTGAAGGTAGCAGCGGTCGAGGAATTGGATTCGTACACTGCCACACCTGATGAAAAACAACCTGCTAAAATGTCTCCAAGTATCGATGAAGACAAGGTGTCCGGCAGTTTTGTAGAAGATGCTCCACTGCCAGCGAAGGGTTCTTACAGTCTGGATTTTGACAACCTTGATGCCATCAATCCTTTCCAAACCGGTGGCTCTAAAATTCAGAATTCCCCTGTCCTTGGGAAAAAGGTGCCACACAATAACCCACCTGTTGAGGGGGTTCAGGAAAATAAACCCATACATGCTGATAAACTGCCAGAGGTGGCTCAAGAGGTGCCTGAAGAGGTGCCCATTCAGCCTGAGGTGAAACCCATAGCCTCAGTGGCCCCAATCTTGGCTAATGCTGCCAAAGCTCCAGCTGCTGACACAAAGCCATCTGATGCCTCATTCAAGGAAGGACCAGTTAAACTTGAGTTCAATTTTGATGATGGGGGTGAGGTCAGAAAGAAACAGCCACCCAAGAAATTTGGCAAAAGGCCGCCTGGTCTGAAATCGAAAGCAGAAAAGCCGGCGTTTGATGTCAAACCACCACAAGAAAGCCAAGTGAAGCCTGAAGCCAGTGATGTTACTGAAGGTCCTAAAGGAGCTTACTCATTTGACTTTGACAAGTTTGATGACCCAAACTTCAATCCCTTTGGTACAAAATCAAGCATGAACAACTCTCCAAAGGTCAGCGAGAAATCCAGCCCGGTGCGCATGGAAGCTTCCAATCAAGAGAAAATGGACAAGCCTGTGGAGGAGGAAGATGTATCACATGCATGGTATGTTAACTTTTCTCTGATTGTATCAAGCACTTTTTTTGCAGGGGGCACTGCCACAAACACTTGATTTCACTTTAAGGTCGTATACCTTTTTTCCCCCAGTAGTACTGGAGAGAGTGTCCCAGCTGCTGAAGCCAACCCCGGAGCGGTAAGAGAAGTAATGCAGTTTGATAAATTCATGTTTTTCCATTTAACTTGTTTTTCATCAAAAATGTTTTTATTGTGGTTTGACAGGATGCTGAACACAAGGCTGCCTTTGATCAGGGATTTCAACTTGAAGCTGAAAAACCTGTGGAGAGTCTTCCTGAGCAGAAGTCAGAGGCTGCTTTGTTAGAATTCAATGACGAGTTTGTTCCTGGAACTGTGTGTAAGTAAACGTTGGCTATAACTCTTATTTTGTCAAGTTGTTTTTAGAGTTTGTTGTGTGATTTCATAAGAGTCCGAGAATTTCTCTCTTGAAGAAATGCTTAATTCTGTACAGAGGGAATGTATTCTTTGTGAAGCGTCATTGAATAGTAAGCTCATTTTGATGTTAACTGATCTTTCTCTCCAGTCATGGCCAATGACTTTGATGGACAGTTCGATTACCTTGAACAGTTTGGGTCCAGCAATGTAAGTATTTTCATTGTTTATGTCCAACTAAATTCTGTCATTGTTGATGCATGACCTGAACTTTTTTAAAATGGTTTACTGTTTTCTTAATTCTGCAGTTCAAGGAGTCCGCATTAAGGAAACAATCCTTGTACCTTAAATTTGACCCCCTCCTGAGAGAGAGCCCAAAGAAGTCTGGTGGCCCGGCTGCTCAGATGTCCCACGTCCCTCGCCCCGCTAGCTTTGTTTCACAGTATGACGTACTTCTGTTTTCACTTAGTCTGATTGCTGCTGTCACTGCATGTTAGAGCTGAATTTGTTTCGCTTTGGACGTCGTGTACAACAAAATGAGATTTGTTTCAAATGTAACCACTTTGACCACTTCACAACTGACTTCTTTTCCTCCTCATTTCAGGCTTGCAACCCCACAGATGGCAGAAAAAGAGACTGCAAACGGACCACAAAATGATGATTTCAAGCTCTTTGATGATGCTACGGCACCAGTAAGTCACTCTTGAACTGCCACCATTGACTTGTGCTTAACTTAATACTTACTATTATGAGTGGATGTGTCTGTCTTCTGTTTTGGAAACAATACTCAGCATGTCCTTGCTGTGTCTCCTAACCAGATTTATTTACATTGTTACTTTTATTTAGCCTGCTCCAATCCTTGAGAGCCTCGTCCCACAGTTCCGACAGCCAGCAACAACCGAGGATTCGATTATTGAAGTGCTGAAATACAGTCAAAAGGACATGGATGCAGCCATCGCCAGGGTCCAGGCTGAAGTACGTCCTACACAATGACTTGACAAATGGCAGCACCTATTTCAAACTGTTACAAGGTTTTCATATTTTTGACATCACTTTGTTTAGGTTGAAGCCATTTTATACAGATCTTGTTGATGGCCTGGATTCTGTTCTGTTACGCTTGTGGGTATGCCTACGCACAAGTGTAAGAAAACGTTATTCGTAATATTAAAATATCTAGGTGTGAATTTCCACATGGTGCCCCTTTAACAGAAATGTTCTTTTTTAATTTGAAAGAAGAGATGTATAGGCCCTCACCGTTAAATAAAAACATTTTGTTGTTTTGACACTGATTAATAGTTTGTGTGCGTTCTTTCGAATAGGCAATGGTAAAAGAGGACCAGTGGAGTGCAAAGTACAAAAGGCTACTTGATGATGGTCAAGAAATGAGGTAAGCTGTTGTTTGTTTAATTTGTTTGTCATTCTAACTCAATGCTATCAAGGTTTCACAAACATTTGACACGTTCTTTCTCTCACACAGGAAAATAATTGCAGAATTTGAGCTCATGATTGCACAAATGATGTGTAAGTTAACAAATTATGCATATGTCACAGTTATAAGTATTGTTTTGGTTAACTGAAATGGGCTTTTAAACATCTTTGTATTCATCAGCTGATCGAGAGAAGGAGAAGGAGGAGGCCCAGATGAAGCTCAACGAGGCCCTGCTGGAGAAGGAGCAGGTGTCCAATGATCTGAACACCATGGAGAGATCCTTCGCCGACCTTTTCAAGAGACTGGAGAAGTACAAAGATGTTGTTCAGGGCTACAAAAAGGTTGGCAAACATAAACACTTTATACACTTTATAACACACTGTTATAAAACACGTGACATGTCTTGTGTTTTAGCAAAAGCTGTGGCAGTTTTAGTTAAATTTTCTGTGCCTTTTCCCTAGAATGAAGAGACACTGAAAGCTTGTGCTCAGGACTATCTGGTGAGGATCAAAAAAGAGGAGCAGCGCTACCAGACCCTCAAAGCCCATGCTGAGGAGAAAATTAGCCAGTAAGACACATTACTTTTTACTGTGTTAATGGTTTTTATTGGAGGACATGCAGTGTCTGACTGACATTTATTCATCTTCAGAGCAAATGGAGAAATTGCTGAGGTGCGGTCCAAGAATAAATCTGAGGTATCTGCGCTGCAAGCACAGCTGCGACGGGAGCAGCTGAAGGTACAGTCGCTGGAGAAGAGCCTGGACCAAAAGGTGAGTTAATATATTAGACAGTGTGAATTTCAGAGTTCTTTAAAAATAAAGTCTGAATTATCATCTTTTTTTATATGTTTCTAATTTCCCTTTTTTACAGGAAAAAGAGGCTGAAGAGCTCACCAAACTCTGTGATGAGCTCATCACCAAAGTCCAGAAGGGTTGAGTTCATTTGTAAATACTGTACATTTTATGACTTTATTTCTGGATCATTTTCATGTGCAGCACACTGTTTGTCTTTGTTCGTGTTCTTCTACTACTGTACAAAACTTTAATAAAGATGATTTACAAGTTCTAACAGTTTTGCCTTTGTTATGTGCATGACTATACACCACTAGGGGGCAGTTTCTGTCTTCGTGTTTATTTCATCATCTGGGTTTTGAATTGAAAGCATTATTTATGGATATAGACATAACATGCCTGTTTGAAGCCTAAAAAAAGTACTTCTGTTTAGAATTTCTCCTTAAAACACACAAGCTGTTCAACGTACTCACCTCTCATCTGTCTGGAGCCGGAGCTCATCCCCATCCTGCAACGCTCACAACAAGAGCTCACCTGACACAATGCTCCCCTTCTTTCCTGAGCAATCACAGGGTCCTGTCACATCACTCCCTGAGCAGGACAATGCACTTCCTAAATGGTGAAAGGAAATCCTACCTAGATTGGAGTTGAATGAGGTGGTAGTGCGGGCCGAGGAGAGGGGGAGGCGATTCACTTTAAATGGGGGAAAGATGCTGGTCACTTGGTGTAGTCTTGCAGGGGCCATCACTCATCTAAAAAGGAACTGTGTGAGACTGCTCTTGTGTCTGTATGGTATCTATTCAGTCATTCATTCCAGCAACTTGTGTCCCTCTGCTGGCTGCCCTCTGTGTCACCCTCAGCAGACACTTCAGCCCGCTCAAAGGAAGAAAGCTGACCTGTCTGTATCCAGCCATTATGTTTTAGGACAGGGAATTGCTATCATGGAGGACAACAATCTTACTTTTTTACGCCTTCGTTAACGTTTTGAAGAATATTCATTGGTAGAACAAATGGTTAAATCTTCATGTATACTGAATTTTGTTTAAGGTCATTTAATCAAACTACCAAACCATCACACTTTAGATGATTTAGTTTTTGAGCCTTGAACAGAGTACATCATACAAGATTGTCAAATATAACCAAATTACATACAGAAATACCTACATATTGGCATGAACTAAATGTGATTAAACTGGGTGACGAAGTACTGAAAATGTACTATACACAACAACAACAGTATACTTTAATAACATTACATAGATATGTAAAACGCCTTACTCTGAAAAATAAAACTTTTGATACATTTTTTTAGCAAAATAAATTAAATAATCGTGACTCAACTTGATTATAAAATGACTACAGCTTCATAAACTGTGGTTGGAGAAGGTTATCCTCTGCTGGTTTACCGAAAACATGCTACCGACTGGATGATGGGAACCTAACTAGAAATATAACGAAGACCAATTCAGTTAACATGGAACACACACTTCTGCCATCCCTTGCAGTCTCAGGCAAGGTTTGCATGCCATGACGAAGGCTTAAAAAAACTTCCCAGCCTACTCTATATCACTGATAACAGAGGACAAAAGTGAGGGATGGAGAAAGGTAACATAAAAGATAGTGGTCAGCATTTTAAACATTATGCATCTTTAACAACAAAAGGACTACCTGAGTAGGAGCATAAAAAAGCGGCCCCTTTGTAAATCTTGAGTACCATTTTTCATCTTCGTTTCCAGGCAGAACACACGGAGCCTCAGCACTCCAACAGCTGAATAAGTGAAAGGTAAAACCCAACCTCCATTTTCTGCTACACCTCAAGTAGGAAAATGCCAAATTCAGCTGCTGAGGAAGACCTTTCAGCTGCGTTTAAACTCACATGCTGCAAAAAACAAAAGTCCTTTTTTTTGTATTAAGTGCACAACAAGGATTCATGGATTTTTCTTTTAGTGGTGTGAGGATCTGACAGGTATAAAAATAAGCACCAAATATGGAAGTTTGGATGTGTATCACTGGCCACTGTTTTTCCCACTCTTCCCAGTCATCTCCAGTTTTTTATTTTTTAATGCCAGGTGAATGTGGCTGTTCAGTCCACAGCTCATTGTCCCCACGGAGATACTGGAGCAGTCTGGAGATGTTTGGCACCGAAGCTAACACTGAAAATGAATGTGTTGATGCTGATGTACTTTTCCATCCACGTGCGAGTGAGTGTGCGTGTGAATGTCAGTGTAAATTTTCGGGTAGATTTTAGGGGGGATCGTTGGGCCTCCCTGGGCGAGGAGGAGCTGCTGCTGTGCCAGGTACTCCTCATAGTTCATGGAGCTCATGCAGTCTTTCTCCGGGCTGGAGGAGCTGGACGACGGAGCCGCGTAGCCCCTGTCCCGCTCTCGGTAGGGCAGCCGGTGGGAGCCGTGCAGTACCTGTGCGGCCGCAGCTGGAGGGCTGGGAGGGGGGCAGTGTTTTCTGCTCTGGCAGAACCACAGGAGCACGGTGCCAAAGATGAACACTATTCCAGCTGGGATCCCAATGATGACAGGCCAGGGGAGGGAGTTGGAGGCTGGTGAGAAAATGGGCGTGATGGGAGGCTTCGTGTCTGCAGAAAAAGAGGGCCAAAATAAGAATCAAAACAAGGTTCCAGCTCTTAAAACGCTGCCAAGAGTTTGTTTAAATACACAGGTGAAGTGCTTCAGGCCCAAAACAAGGGATTATATTCACCATCAATTAGTCTGCTGTTTTTTTGTTTGGATTGCGCGCTTAGTCAGTAAAAAGCCCAAAGATGCTTTAATCTTTGAGTCGTCTCATACATGACCATCTGTTATCACATCATCACAAGTCATAAAAGTGCCCAGAGGAAGACTGTGAGATGTAAGACGCTGACAGCTCTGCATGAGATATTAAGTAGACCGTCAAATAAAATATGTTTGATGTATAAATGACAAAAAAAACCCTGAAAAATCCACACATTTGTGTAGCAAAAACCAGCAAGTTTTTCACACTTTTTTCCTTGAAAACTGACTTACATATTTCATATAAAATCAAAACTGTTGATTATTTTCTGTTGATTATTTTCCAATTGGTTTATGGATCAATCATTTGAGTTTGGGCTGGGATGTCTAAAGAGACTATATATCATCTTATATTTTGGCACAAGTGTTGTCTTTTCCTGGTTTTTAAAGGCTGTGTCAAATTAAAATGCAATTTTCTGAGCTCACCAGACTGTTCCACTTGCCTTTACCCAAGTAATCATTATATCTACATTACTAGTGATTATTTATCATTAATCTCATTGAGGTAAAATGTTGTGAGAAGTCATCTCTATAATATTGTTGCAATATTGCTATCAAGGTATTGTGTAAAAAATGGTGTGATGATCAGTCCTAGCATCAGTCCAATGATGTTCAGTCCTAGCATTTATGCAGTTCTTTCGAGGATATTTAAAAGTATTGAGATATTATGCTGTATGTTGCAATATAGCCTAAAAATATCTGAATATAATTTTAAGGACAGCCCAGTCCTAATTTGAGCTCCTAAATGCCTACAGCTTTATACATTTGCTTCAGCTAGTTTACTGAAAAAACAAAAACAAAAAACTACACCTCAGCCCTAAAAAACAAGATGACTGCTTCAGTGCCTCCTGAATTGGACAGTTCTTTATATATTTGGTGGAGGATAAGTCCCAAACATATCAAAAACTGGACATGAAGCAGGTAACAACAAAATATTTATGCTTGTTAACCTTGCTTTTGCATGTATGTAGTCTTGCTTTCTTTTCAGTTAAACTCCCTGATGTTATTGTGTGATGTGCACTAATGCAGATCCCTAAAAATAAACAACCACATAAAATATACTAAGTGATAGCACAGATCCTTGTCCAAGTGGGTGATTTGTTACTCTGCAGTATTTCTGCAACACATCCTGCTGCTGTGGCAGCACAACACTGTAAACAGACATTCCCCAGGCCTCACCTGGCAGCACAGTGAGGAAGGCGCTGCGGAAGCTGTAGCCCATGGTGTTGGCGCCTAAGCAGATGTACATGCCGGCGTCCTCCTCCTTGGCGCGGGTAATGAGCAGCTTGTTGAGGTAGGAGCCATCGGGTCGTGACCACACCTCCCCCGTGGGCAGCACCACGAAGCGGTGGTCTCCCACCTCGATGGTGGAGTTGTAGCGGCTCTCCTCGTTTGTCTCCACGCGTTTGAGCCACTGAATGACCGGCTTAACGTCGCTCCTCACTTTGCACTGGAACGACGTGGTGCCTCCATAGTCCACCGTTGTGTTGACCGGATGAGTGCCCGTCAAAACAGGCTTGCAGTTTGACCTCTCTGTGCAGACAAACAGAGAAACACTGTCAGGGCTTCTTTTGACATGACAGCCCTTCTGCAGATAGAAGAGGTCTTAGTTGTCCATACCGTTATTAGCCTCGGGCTTAGAACTTATAATTGACAGAGAGGGAGGAATACCACATGTAACACTAGAAGTATGTGTGATTAGTTTCCTCTCTTTCTTTGCTCCTGGTTGTACAGCACACATTTCTCATGGGAGGGTTGGGGGGGGGGGGGGCGGGGGTCTGGCAGACAGCTGGGCTTTAATCAGCTCCAGATTGGGTGGAGGGTCTCTGAGTTAAACAGCTTCTCTCCCTCTCTCTCTCTGTCTCTCTCCCCCTGTACAAACACCAGGGCACAAGCCCTCACTCTCAAGTCTGCTTCCTCAATATGCTTCTCATATACATGACTACACAAGCACATTCATCCATGCAGCGAGGATATGAGTAAGACCTGCTGATCGTGATCAGACGTCAGGAGCAGGTAGATCAGAGGGAAGGTTTTTTTGTAAAGGTTACAGTTATTCCTATGCTACTTCCCAAAGCAAAGATTCACATTCCTCATCTGTTAGCATTCATATTTCCAGGTGAGTACATTCGGTATGCGTGCAGCTCAGCCTCTCTGTGGGATACTCACGTACGACATCGACCTTATACGTCGCGTTGATTTCCCCGGCCCGATTGGAGACCCTGCAGGTGTATCTGCCGCTCTGCTCGGGCGTCAGGTTCCTGAGACTCAAAGTCCACTTCTTCTGCCGGCCCTCGCCGACCTCCTGCTCCGTCAGCGGCCTGTCATCCTTCAGCCACACGATGTCCGGTCGAGGATTTCCACTGGCCATGCACTTGAGCCGCAGTGAGCTGCCCTCAGGACGAGCTATCACCCTATTTCTCATCTTAGCAGGCTGAGTGAAGCAGGGACGCACTGTTGGGGAAACAAGAGGAAACATTCAGTAACTGAGGAGAGGATACATGACGTGAGCTGACAATTCAGCCTTATTTAAAAAGGACCGTACCACTGTTTTTGCAAATTCATATACACTCTATACATTTTTGCTGACTTTTATTACAGGCTTGCTGGGATGATTTAGAGATTCCACATGTTTTTCTTTTTCTTTCTGTTCCAGACTCCCATTGATTTGTGTTGAATAGAAACTTGTTCCAGTAATCTAATTCATCACAGTCAAATCTGCATTAAACTGCATCACTAGGCAACCATTTTACGGTGTTTCTTTTTTGGGGGGTTGTTTTGCTTCAGATGTTTAGCAGAATGCTGCAGTGCTGTTTTGCTGTCTGCTGCCTCAGAAATGTTTTGTAGACTACGAAACTTGACCCGACTTTCCATCGGCATGGATGGTTAGTAGATAATGACTGAGTTTTCAATTTTGGGTGAATTGTTCCCTTAAATGCAGACATGACATGACAGAGGAAGTTTTATGAGTCGACTAATAGAGTTTTATAGCATGAAGAGATAAAAGCTTGGAAAAAGTAATGCATCCAAAAATCTGAAATCAAAAGTACATGTGATTTGTAGAACATGCAGAACCACTCTTGTTATCCTTTAATTTACTACTGCATCGTTGTTAGCATGCCAACAGAGCTCTTACCAAATTTTTCTGACAAGCCATCAGTGCCCAGGTCAGACTCTGCTCCGCCAGCTGCCCCGGGTGCAGATTTATCAGAACCTGAGTCATCTGTTAACACAGCGACAACAACAGTTATTCAATCATCAGGTGACGACCAAATGAAACAGCATTGTGTTTGTCCTTTTGAACTGAAGATGAAAACATCTTGTAGAACAGAATTGATAAAACAGAAAATTAAAAAAAACAATTGTAGTGCATGATCTAAAAGTTGTAAGAGCAGATGATGTCACAGGTTACATGAGGTGATTAAACTATAGATTCGCTTTTACAGAGATGTGAGGCCATTTGAATTGATGATGCCATTTTTTAAAAATTCACTTTCCACAACTTTAAGGCAAGATATGAAACTTTTTAGCTTTTCCCGGAGCTTTGACCTCCATTACAAGCTCTAGAAAACGCTGCTATATGGACCTTAGATGAAGATTAGTTGGTGAAATTATTACAATTAAATTAAAAATTATTACAATTAAAATTAAATAATTATTAAAATGATTAAGCTATTTCCAACTTCGTCCCAGTTTGTAAAGAAAAATAAGCTAAACGTGCTTTTTGCTGTGTTTGGCAAAATAAAGAGCAGTATTCGCTAAAATATTACAGGTATATTCCATTTTTAAAGAAGGTATTAACTGCCAGAATCTCATTTTTAATTGCAGACTGTGTCGCCGTCAGCGCTTTTATGGCAGCGACCCAGCACCAAACAGACACAGTAAAGTGTTCCTGGCTCTATCTGAGTAAATTTAGCATTTATAGATAGGCTCCTCTGAGCGGGGGTGCATGCTCAGGTCACACTCTGCAGCATTTGGAAGTAATATGATAAGTTTTCATAAGCCCAGTTCCAGGAGACAGCTGTGGAGTTTATGTCATTGGCTGACATCATGCAGTGGAGCTAAGACAGGGCTTAGAGAGAATATAATGAGTGAAACCTAATCGACGGTTTGTGATGCGTATCGACTTTTCGAGTTAAGCAATGATGAATTAACAGAGCGGATCGGGTTCCTCGCCAGTATCTGCCACTCTGTGCAGGAGGAGATGATTATTGAAGAGCGGCTGCTGTGAAATGATTTTATACGATACTGCTGAGGTGTCACTTCACATTAGACATGGTAAGTCATTCTCGATATTTCTAACAAACTCACCAACGATATGTCAAGGGAGTGGACACAGTATCCCTACGTGGAGGCTGAGTTCACTCTGTGTTTTGATAACAATACAAAATGGAAACACTACCGGCCAGTTCTCTACCTTTCATACCTCTCCTTGATTTCAAGTTCAGCGCAGCCTCAAGTTGGATTTTTCTAGATGCAGTTTGGCACACTTGATTCCCTCGCAGGGTTTGATTGGGTCAGGTAAAGAGTCCAGATGTGACTTCTAACCCCCTCGTTCTGCCTCCCTCCGAGTCCCCCCGAAACCCTCAAAGCTCTCCAGGGTTCTCTGGGTACAAACCCTCCTTTGTTTGTCCCCTGCAGCACCAAGCCCAGCCATGATGTCATGGCTATTTGAAGGGGTTTAACTGGCCAACTATAATAACCCATTCCTTTAAAAAACAGCCTCCACTGGAAGAAATATTTCTCTGTTGCTCACTTGGGCTCTCTGCATTCCTCCCGGTTCCTGAACCTCCCAATCCAAACAGAACATGGTCCCACACTGCCGGGGTTTTCTTTTTGACTCTTTTTTTTTTTCCCCTCAATCTATTTCCTCTCTACTTTTTGGCGATTCTAGGGGAACAATGGCGCCCTTTATATGTCTGTCCTGTTGAAGCTATCCCTTGCCACTATTGTCTTTACACAATGTTGGCTCACTAAACTGCAGACGTGGGTGAGGTATGGCTGCCATATGATTGTTATTTCTTGGAGATTGAAAAATAAAAAGAATCAAGGCCTGTAAATGCACGAGAGGCCTGTTCCTCTGCACTGGGACGTAAGTAAAAGCTGCAACTTATTATAGAATCAGTGATCAAACAAGAGTCCGTATACTTTACGTACTGTAGAGTAGGAAATCAAAAGGATTGTTATGCAAACGGAAATTCGATCACAAGGGTCATGATTCAAGAGCAAGTGAATGCTCCAAGAGAGTATAACGTTGTTTAAAATGCAATCAGCCTTCCTTCCAAACAACTTAAATCCATTCATGGTCTGCTACAGTGTTTAGGGTCTGATGCCATTACCCTCCCACTTCATTCACAAATACAAGCCACAGGAAACA
This sequence comes from Acanthopagrus latus, assembly GCF_904848185.1. Taxonomy (NCBI): domain Eukaryota; kingdom Metazoa; phylum Chordata; class Actinopteri; order Spariformes; family Sparidae; genus Acanthopagrus; species Acanthopagrus latus. Next base: position 12,817,372 of record NC_051054.1, on the reverse strand, counting down.
GGTCACTACACACTCTCTCCCCTGGCCTCCTGTGCCAGCTGAATCACAGGAAAAGGGCCTGATAATTTGAGGTCACAACGAGCTCCAGATGTTGTTGGGGACACTGTAATGTCCAGGGAAAGTTGTGCGCAGTGGCCTTGCATCACACTCTGGAAATCTCAAAACAGCTACCACATGTGATCAGCCACACACGGGGCAGTTTATCCAACAGTTGGCCCGACAACGTCTCCAGAGAAGAGCGAAATTGAAAAATGCGCCGCGAGAGCCAATTTCTCCATGTACACATAATGAGCGCTGCCAGCCCAGTAATATATTATCAGTGCAGACATAAGCATTAAAACAAAATCCTGTAAATGTTAATATGAAAATCCCATGTTAATGCTGATATGAAGCCTGCTGTAGCCTGAGCAGCTGAGGACAGAGAGGGTCGCTTTATGCATGGGTCTATCCTGGTGGGGGTGCTGGGAGGTGATGGGGGCCAGTTGTCAAGAGACCACCCCAAACAGGGCCCAAACAGCCAGCTGGAGGGATTGAGGAGGCGCCATGTTGCACTGACTGACCAGATTCTTCAGATAGCTCAGGGGAGGACAGGCTGTCCGCTGGCAGATGGGAGGATCTCTCCAGCCGCAGTGACCCCCCCCCTCCCTTACATCACCCTGCAAAACCCCTCACTCTCTCACCTCCAATCTCACCCCACGTCTCTATGCTGTCTCTTCTTCTTACCATCTCTCTTCTGCTCGACTTCTCTGCTGGGTCCCAGGCGATGTTTAAAATGTTATACTCTCCACGCTGGGCCTTGAACTTGAACAGCTGCCAGGATTTTGTCGACCCTTCTCCCCTGACCGGCACTATAACCGACTGCAGTTGCTTCTCTTGCTTTTTCCCCCTCTGTGATCCAGTAAAAATAATAAACTGACATGATGGATACTGTATGTGCAGCTATGCTGGGAGCTACCCCTCATTTACAGCATCTCAAATAAATAATCTCCCCTCTGATCTCTCTGAGCAACATAATGGGCCTCCCTGCAGGTCACTGCAGTTAGCTGCACGCAACTAAATTAAAATAGGGAACAATTAGGCGATTCAACGTTAATGGAAAGTGTTGCTCATGGTAATTGCAGACTATTTGGCTGAATTAAGATGACTTCAATCCTGGACGTATTTTGACAATGAGGCCCCCTAATCTCTGTGGCATAAAAAAGGCACCCAGAATGCAACGTAGCTCTGCTGGAACAATTACCTATAAAAACAAACGCTGTGGTGATGGCCTGCCAGCGCCTAATGGGATGATGGACAAGAACACAGAGAGAGGAGGGAGGGAAAGGGGGTTCTTGTGAGATGCAGATTTCAGTATCTCAAGTCGGTCCGTCACGAACTCACCACCACCAGAGGACAAGTAGGAAATGGAACGAAACAGATCAGGATTAAGAGTCAGGCCAGAAAGTCTCTAGGTAACTCCAAAAAGGGCAAAAACAGGGCTGATAAAAATCTCAGGGAAATCTGCTTCCAAGAAAGACTTATGATTTAACTTCCAAAGGTATTTTTTCCTAACGTAATCACCGAGTGCGAGTAGAGCAGCGTACGCAGTCAGGTTGAACTGATCTCCCTGCCGGCTCTCAAACTGTTTTCGCTGAAGTCTTCATTCTCACTCACTCACGCTGCAGCAGAAGCCAAAGCAGACAAACTATCTGTCACATGAACACACCGCAGGGAAAAAAGTTGTTATCTGTCACTAAGATGAACTGGCTAACGTGTGTGTGTGTGTGTGTGTGCGCGCGCTTGTGTGTGGGCTGGCTTCAGTTTATCAAAATCATCATATCTCCAAGCATTAACTCAATATCTAAAAGCAGAAATAAATTCCACATGCATGTCAAGTATTTGGCTCTACTACAGAGATTGTATTTAAAGAATAAGATGTAATAATTTTAAATAACTGGGAGTCAAGGAAGCATTTCAACTTTTTTTCAGTGAAATGAAACTTAAACTGCAACTCCAGTTTCAGTTATTTCAAATGTTTTATCGGTTCATTTTCACCAGCAGGTGCATGGAAACGTTTTTTCTGAAAAGGTTGCCTTTTTAATTTGTATTAATATATTTCCAGATCGTCTTTTGTAACAGCATTTAAAAATCAGTACCATTTCTGCGTTAAAATGTCCAAAAGCAACTAGATCTTGGTTATATATTTGGTTGAGTTGTTTTGAACAATGTTTAATTCCAGAGAAATCAACATTCTACTCATTTTACTGTGTCACTTGTAATTGTAAACGTGAATAAAAATATAAATCCCTCGTTCGTCTGTCAGCATTTCTGCCGTAGTCAGGTGGATAGATTATGATTATTTAACTTGACACACGCCGAGGATTGTCATAGTATCCAATCAACTGAGCTTTGAAACAAACCAAAAATGACATGGTTCTTGTTATTCATCACATGATTGATTCTAATTTTATTCTACAAAGAAGTGTTCAGTGTGTACGTATGTTGTTAAACTCAGAATGCCCTTTTAGTGCAATGCAGACACAGACAACCACGTCTGACTTTGATACTATATAACACGACGGTAACATGAGCCTTGACATTAAAGCTGGCTCGCTGCCTCCATCTCCAACCTTTCATTTTGGCACAATCAGCAGACACCCTCTCTTTGAACTCGCCGGCAACATCACATTGAGGGGCACCCTAAAATAAACTTTGGTCCCATCTATTCCCAACTCCAGCGAGTGATTTACAACAAAAAGCACCGTTTTCTGAAGCGCTCTGTATTTTCCACATCTGCCTGATTATGGCTCTTCTCCTGAAGGCCGGCTCTCAGAAGACCAGGCTGACGATGAAGCTGCAGCCTCTGGGCGACTCTGACTCTGGCCCTAATTAGGCATCTTAGAGTAATTAGACTAAACACAGCCTTCACGCTCCACTCCGCTCATTCATCATGCTCGGCTCTTGCACAGAGAAAATGCACTGTATGCACACGCACAGAGTAACACGCCCGGTCAGACGGTGCTTAATCCTCCAGGCTCCCATTCAAGAGCTGTGCGAGCGTCCGAAGACAACCCAGCACTATTACACTGAATGTGTTTCTTATTGCGGAGCTGCAGACCTCCTGCCTCCACAGAGTGTAGCCTAAGGAAAAGGAAGAGCTTGAGATCCAATTGAGTCGCAGAGGATGAAGGGGTATGAAACAATATCCCACGCCGCTGTTGACTTTGGGCAGGGAGAGGTAGGGGCTGTAACACATACAATAGATGAGAGGATCAACCACTAAACCTCCACAAATCCACTTGTTTTAGACCTCGACCTCTGTGAGTGATGCTGTCTTTTAACATTTGAACTGCAGTGAGGTTTTTGACTACAGGAAAGTGTTACGAACAAGGCTCTGAAACACCACAGAGGAAGATGATAGACTCCGATCGCACAAATCAGGAGACTGACTCACTGCCACGGTCTCTGGTTTTAGTTAGCAGACAGGTGACTTCATGTTTTAAAGATGCTCGGTTGAGCTTTAACAAGAGTGACACGCTTTACGGTCCTCCATGATCTAATCTCACAAACCTGCAAAAAGCAACAGGTTATACAAACTATCTAATGCGACACAGACAAACTTCGTCTCCACTCACCGATGACGATGAGGGTGTAGTTGATGTTAACGCTACCAAAGCCGTTGGTGGCTTTACAGATGTAGGTACCCGTGTCGTCCGCCTCCACCTCCTTGATCTTCAGGCCCACGCGGAGGATACGGAAACGGATCCAGCCGCTGTGGATGTTGCGCCCATCTTTGGTCCACATAATGAGGGGTGGAGGGTCTCCTTCTACTGGACACGGCAGCTTAATGGCACTCCCGAGCCGGGCGGACTGTCTGTGAACAACCTTCTCAGACACCCGTGGAGGTCCTGAGGACAGACAAACACAGTAAAGGGAAATTCTGTGAAATACATTTTTTTTAAAACCTTAATATGGTTTTGCAAATGAATAAAATGAATTACTTATATTGCATTCCTGCTCCAATTGTGACCAAACAAAACTTCTGACAAAAATTCACAAGTAGAAAAAGAGTCTAGCAAAATATAAATATACTTTGCAGCAGAAATATGTGACAAACAGCAACAACAAACCCCATTCAGCAGCTTTCCTTAAGCTTTGTCCTTAAAGCACTTATAGAAATAGAAATTCATTTAAATAACTACTTAAATTTTTCATGACATCCGGAAAACTCCATCTGCTAATGAACATTGTGTTTTTCCATCAAGGACCCCAGATTAGCTACTGAATGGACCTTAAGGTGAGATAGCTTTTCCAACAGCTGTTTCCAAAGTCAAGAATTATTTTTTTCTCCTTTCCTCCCCTCGTAATCATATTGCTGGCCCTTTGAAGAGTCCATATCCTGAGTTTGGGAACTGCTGATCTTGACCACAACACATTCAAGTCTCCAACATTTGGAAATACAGAAATCAGTGGAAGCTCTCCTCATGTATTAAAACATTTTAAGTTTTTGTATTTACAAACACAAGGATATCCAACAATTTCTTTCGTATTTCTTTAATCCCTTTGCATTTCTTAGAGTGTCAAATTAGGCTGCTTTGGTAAGTAAAGTGTACTGGAATCAGCAAATAAAATATCTGAAGCCTGGCTCTTTGACTCAAAACAGCTCTAAAACCAGCTCGGATGTGGGCAGATGGAATGAGATAGAGGTAATTTGTCATCTTTTTGTCTGATTACCCAGAAATGTTGAAACCAGATTGTAATAATTGGACAAGTCCTGCCGTCCATGCCCTGCACAGAGAGGGTAAAGTGTTCTGGCTCTGGTTTTGTGTAGCGTGCAAGAGATCAAAGCGATGAGGGGGGCGGGCCGCAGCGAGACGGACAGCAGCCTGTTCTCCCCGCTCTTAATTGGCTCAGGTCTGCTCCCTCAGATCTGGTGAAGTGGAGCGGGCCGAAACACCCTGTGATGGTGTTAGGGGGCCTGCGCCGCTGCTTGCACAGCACCAGGCGTCCAAGTAACCCCCCTCCCCACCCAAGACTAAACAAAATCCCAAATTACTGCGCGGACTTGACACCGGAGAGAAACGGGACCGCTGGGGGGGGGAGGAAATGCAACCAAAACCTGCTGCAACAGCCCTCAAAAAGTACACAGAGCACAGTCTGTGCCTCAGAACAAATGGCCAGTCTGGTAGCAGTAAAAACAATGGGGAGGGTAAGTACACATGGCCTCTCCCAAACACATACACACACGCTCAAGCACACACACAGTCACATTCCTTTGGTGCATTTCACACATATGGTAAACAAGAAGTTCATTATACTGATGGGGCTGCAGTGGGGGGGGGCAACACAGGTAACTCCATCTGGCTGATTTGTCCATCATGTTGCAAGCAGATGTATCTCAGCTGCAGATACAACATCTGGACTGTTGAGGCTGCTGACCTCGATGCTAAAAAAAAAAAAAAAAACAGGGCTTACTTAAAAGTTTATAAGTAATGCCACAAAACTCAGCGGAAAAAAACTTGTGAGCGTAAAACCAATGACTTCCTCTCTGTTTCCACGTCTTTCTCCGCCATGCATAAACACACACACACACACACACACACACACATACGCTCACTCAGAGTTTTCCTTCCTCTCTGTGGATGGCCTTCCCTGGTCCACAGCATGCACAGGAAATTGGAAGTGTCATTGTTTATGTCTGTGGAGAAAACGCGACCGCAGTCTTTTTGGCTGTTGTCAGCTGGCCCACATATCTCACTCCTCTGCTAGCAGGAAAGGCAGAACAGAGGCGTTCACTGTTCAGTTTCTTACTCTGCAGACTCTGCTGCAGGACCACAAACAGGTCACAGCTTGGCTCTGTGCTGCAGGAGCTCACATGGACCGAGTTGATCCCGAATGATTGAACGGCCCTGAAATAACATAAACACATTTCTGCCAAATCTTGAACAAATAAGCTTCAGTTATCTCCTCTGACTTATGGTCCTGCAAGCCACTCAACCATGTGTTCTTTCTGGATTAACGGAGGGGAATGACATACATAAACAAGGCCTGATTCATGTCAAAGGTTCAGCTGAAGGAAAGTGTCAAAACACACTGTCCCAGCATAGACATTGCTTCTGTCAAATAAAGGTTTTCTGGAAGGACAATTCTCAAGAGTTATATTCTTCACAAGAAAATAAAACAAGACAGGAACAACTGAATGCTCTTTCCCATTCGTAGAAGTGTACAAAGGTGTACTGCAAAAACTTGCAGAGCATTCCACATTCAATCCACCTGTAAGTGTGGCTTTTTAAACTTCTTACTACTAAAGTTTTCATTAGATTTTGGATTTAATTTTTCATTTATACGATCAAATAACTCTATCTCAGTGGTGTGGTGAATCTTTGGCTAGATTCCCTAAGTTCAGGAGACTGTCATGTTCTTTAAAGAAGCTTTTTTTGGGCCATGTGAGGGTTATTTTTAAATTAAGATTTGTGGCTTTCTAGCAGGGAAAGATGAGAAGATTGATACTATTCTTATTTGTGTATGCTAAACGTAAGGCCACAGCCAGCAGCTGGTTAGCTTAGCTTAGCAAAAAGACTGGAAGCTAGGAGAAACAGTTATCTGGACAGCAACTTTGTCCAAAGGTAACAAAATCCAACCTCCAGCCTGTAAAAACCACAACCAAATATTTTGAAAATAATGTTTGAATAGATTAAAAAAGACAAGATTCAATGTGTTAACGTATGAATGCCTTTCAGGAGAAAAGGCCATTAGCTCATTGTGTGCATAGAGTGGTATATCAAGAATGAAAAAAGAGCAAAGAGTAAAGAAGAAGCTTTATGACCATCCAACAAGCAGCCAACATATTGGCCCCTTTGGTGCAAAGCTAAGTTAACCGACTGCTGCCCGCAGCCTTACATATGAATATAAGGGTGGTATCTTATCAAGCCAACTGTGGAAAAATCAAATAACTGCATTTCCCAAACTACTACTTCAGTGGTGATAAAGGTCTATGTGATCTTGAACCTTATTAAAAAGCTCCTGAGCTTTTGGCTTAATAAACTAAAAAGCTTTGGCTGGTGCTCCAACTGCGAGGAATGTGCAACAAATGATTTCCTCCCTCCATCTCTGCTGTTAAAAAAAAAACAACCTTTTGAAGTCCTTTTGAAAAACAAGGCACGAAGAAGTGCTGAAATCAAGGACATCGTCTGAATAACTTAAAATGTATCTGTGCTGTGTGCGTGACCACCATCATTTCTTCAGCAGGGACTCTCCTCCTCCGCCTCCTCCTTCTCAAGGACAGGTTAGCCTTGGAGTTGAAAGCTTTGAAACTACCACACAGTGGTCCTCTGTAAAAAAAAAAAAAAAAAATCTAACACTGAGAAAAGGGAAAATAATTTTCTTATCTGCCTGGTGGTAGGATACATGGTTCACGGCGAATGTAAGGCTGTGATGAATGGGAATCAGCCAGATTTATGTCAAACTCCTGAGTGTTTACTCAAATTGTTCGAATTGTTAGCTGCTCTCTACACGGAAAATGATACACATGACCATATGGGCTTTCCCGTATTGCAGCTTTGGTACGGCGCTCCTTATTATAGCCGAGCCCCATGTGTGAATGGAATCTTTCATAGCGCAGGAAGAGGAGGAGGAGGAGGCCTGGCGACTCGCAGAATTAGCTCTGTTTTTCTTTGCTCAATTTGGTGATGGATTATTTTAAGAGAAAGGGGCACATTCAATAAGGGGCATTCTTGTGATTCAGACTAAATATAGCCACTTTCACGAAACCTTGTGAGCGGGTTAATGACCTGTTGATCTGACACGCAGGCATCCACGGAGGAAGGTATGGTGGAAAAGAAGAACACAGAAAAGAAAAAAAAACTACAAAGGCTGCCAGATTTGAGCAATGTTCAGATGTGCTGGTACACCTCTCCTCGTTTGTTTTTCTCTTTTACGAAACACCTGTGGATTTGTAATGATGTATGCATGCATTTTTGCTCCCATACAAAGTGCTTTGGTCTTTCTAGCCATTTTGCAAACACGTCAATAAAAGGTTTGGCTTGGCCGCTGACAGACGCTCCAATAGCGAACACCTGGAGCTAAACCAACCGCAATGAGAACATCTCGATAATGCACGCAACACTGTCGGCCCAATAGAGGATATAGTTATTCAAACAACACTGTAAACATCTTCTTATAAAAAGGATTTGGTCCTTAATCTCCAGCCAACTGCAAGAATTTCTTGTGCATAAAAAGGCTTTCGCAGACTGCCAGACTGAAGTGACTCATTACTAAGATAAACACAGATCTGAGTGAATGTGTCTTCAATATGCAGTATTTATATAAGGATAAGAGACAGATAGAAGCGAGAGAATGCATCCTCCTACTCAGCAGCACTGTGTTAGCTCAGTAGACCGTACAAGAAGCAGACGAACCTCAAACACAAGAGAGGAAGTTTAATGGAGCCTGTGCTTCAAGGGAAATAGCTCCCATCATGCATCTCTTAAAACTCTCAGGAGCACTTGTATAATAAAAAATATAACAAAATGGAAGGGAAAAGTAAGTTGAGTTCAAGGGGGGATGGGAGGGGAGGAGAAAATGCACAAAAAAACAACATGAAAGCTAGAAACCAAATCCAGAGCCAGTGACTTTACTTGAGACCGAAGGGGCTGGGTGAAGGCGAAAGGTGAGGCAGACACCGCAGCTCGGGGAGTGTGTGAAAGGCCGGAGCTTCTGTTCGGGGCCTGCTGCTGCGCCCGGCTATACATTTCACAAGCACAGATACAAATCGGCATAAAACAGCGAGAAGGGAGAAGGGGGAGAGCCACCTTGGCAATTCAAGAAAGGAGGTGAGGTGAGGGGAGGGAGGAGGGGTGAAAGGGGACTGGATACGTGGAGTGGCCGCAGAGGCTGTTCTGACAGCAGCGGGGCAGCGGAGGGTGAAGAATGCCGTCTTTTCTTACCCCTCCAGACGTCCTGCCCAGCAACTTCACCCAGTGTGGTAATCAATACCCGTTATTTTCTCCTCTCGGCTTTCCAATCAATAGATAAGAGCGCGGTAAGACCAGCCGGGACAATGGGTCTTTCTTCGGCACCATCTGATGTGGGCTGAATAGCAACCGCTTCTGTGGTGGGAATGGTACAGGAGGAGCTATTGGGTGACATGAGGAGAAAAAAGCAGGAGGGGGTGGAATAAAGAGAAAGAGGTAAAGAGAATAAGATGCTCCAGTCGATCTATCTGATTAAAGCAGAATCACTGGGAGAACACGGCTAATGGCTCCAGCACAACGGGGCTCCCGCCGACCCCCTCATCAACAGAACAGGAGAAGAAACAGAGAGAAATTACTCCAGCGCAAAAAAGCTCCTGGAAACATCTCCATCACGTGGCCTACCCTTAACAGGACCTACTGTGGAGCCTTTGAACTCTAAGCTGCTATATTTCATTAAACTTGACTGCCTTCTCCCCGGCCCCAGCTGCCTGTGTCGAAGAAAAGCAGCGTGTGTGTGTGTTTTTGTAAGACTCCCTACAGCTGTCATGTGTGGCTGCAGTGGCACAAAGATCCACTGAGACATACGCATTTGTTTGTTTGTCAATAAACCGAGCAGATGCTGTCGCATTTCTGAAACAGCGTAAAAGCTAACCGTCAGGAAACAAGCGAATGCCATTTACTTAGTAAGTGTGGCTGTTGTTTAGGCTGTTAGCTGCATATTAAATTGATCACAAGACAAGTTACATGAGGATCCCGTTGGCTTACCGCCTCAGCCGACCCTCTCCTGGGAGAGTAGTATAGTTGATTGATACTTTGATTATATAACAAGTCCCTTTTAATTCAGTCTAAAGATTATCCATAAGGCCTCCATAGTTTTCCATACTTCCACAAGCCAGGAAAGGTACGCAGTCCTTATGGAAAGTCCTGAACTTGAATTAATAGAGGCCTTTCATTTCATGTTTTTGGAGAGGCCATGCTGTCTTATTACTGGAACAGTTTATAACCTGCTTTTCCGATGTCTGACCCAGTCGACCACTGTACAGAGAGTTGGGTATTTTCTGTTCAAAGTTCAAAGTCACTATTTTGGGTTAGTAATATTAACTTTTAGGAGCATTCTGTTCTCTGCTCGAAGAAGTCACTCTGATACATGCCAGTGCTTTACTGACATCTAGATTTGTCAGTGTGGAAGTTCTGGCTCATTCTTCCTCTCGAGATTCAAGATTCATTTATTTGTCCAGAGGGAGATTTGTCTCTCATTTCATTTCGTTCATTTTACCAGCCGTGACAGCATCTGATGCTAATGCTTTCTCCTTGAGAGTCTGTGTGTGTGTGTGTCATCATGGGAAAATGTGGTCCTGGAGACACCTCATGTAGTGGTACTTTGTAGTCATGTATTAATGTAAGAAAGATTACTGAGTAGTCATAAGCTGGAACACAAACTTGTTTATAAACTCCTCTATCCGCTTGATAAGAATGCTATAAAATAACTAAAATATGAGGAATATCCATAATATTATGGAGAAAATGTTTGAATATGGCATGCAACTGGTTAAATGTTATGAAGGTAGTGATGACTGATTCTTAACGCGTGACACCAACATACTAATTCAGTAGCGTCACTTTTCATGCAGATGTGACTCAGTAATTCAGTGGTCCTAAGGAGCGCACGGTGAGTGGCACTCCAGTCACTTTATCTCACTCCATTAGGCTAAGGCCTGGTGCACACACAGGGGCTGAGTGTGTGCTTAGGGCCACTTATCAGGGGGAGAGGCAACAGCAGGGAGGCTGGGCAGGGAGAGAAAGCCCAGAAAGAGTGACAGACAGAGACAGAGAAAGAGGGGTCGGGGGAGAGGAGAGAAATACAAAAAATACAACAAGCCAGGGAGAGAGAAGTAGGGTGAGTGTTAAAGAGAGGAGGGTTGATTTAGAGAGTGGCAGGGAGCAGAGGCTAAGATGGCAGTGAGGCCTCCTTTAACACACAGCTCATAAGGAGAGGAGGGCTGCATGGGGGAGTGAAGGGGGATTAGGTGGGCCCAGGCGGCAGTAACCAGGAATCCCAACAATCTCACACCCCACTCCCTGGCCTGGGCTCAGCCTCAGCCACATGACACACTCAAACAGACCGCTCTCTCTTTCTCCAACACAGAGCAGGGCACCAACAAGCACCTGTTTATTACTGTCCGTCTAATATGTTTGGAGATGGGCCGACCACTTGGCAAGGAGAGGGACATTGTGCGAACGCTCACACATGTTTGGCTGCTGCCGACCGCCCTGTCTATTGTCTCCTCTTGTCTCTATTAAACACACACAGATATGAACGTTTAGAGGGAGTTAAAGATTAAATCCCTTACTTTAGAGTTGTATTTGTCCACATAATCTAACGGGGGGGAAAAAATGCAGATTTAAAATTGTTTCTGATTTGTTATCTTTTTCGTGTAAAATACTGAATATACCTCTCCCTGTACAAATCCCCCAAATAATATGATTTGAGAAGGAAAACTCTCTCTTTGGTTGGATTGCACACAATTCGTGACCAAACTTAGACCATGAACTGTGATTAGAGGTCACAAGTAAGACAGCGTGGCTGGTATTGTTTTCTCCTTGTTAGCCTGTGTGCGTGTCACGGTGACAAAATGTGGTCCTGGAGACACCTGGAGCAGGAAATACGAGAGAAGCGGCTCTGAGTGCTATATGTTTGACGGTCTATGGACAGATACTTGTCAGCACAATATGGCTTTCAGTTGGTACTAATAAAGTTTAGGTCCTCTATCCATTACACAGTACACATGCAACAGTTGACAACGGGACTGGAGTAGCCAAAATTGTTGTGAACCACAGAGCATTCCTCCTGGACAATCAACCATGGCGGCCTGTTTCATCCTCTACACATAACAAGAACTCTGTTTATGTTGTTTCATGGTCTCCATCAGTCAACAGCGAGGTGCATCCTGCCACTCCCTGCATGTCTCCCTTTTCTACCTTCCTGCATTCCACGGTGGGAAACAAATAACCATCTGACCTGAGTTTGGCTCATTGTGTACAGTTAACACAGTCGGAGTCCAGTCTGGAGGTGCTGAATGAGATACAGATGTCTTATTAAGTCGCGCCACCATCGCTCTGAGTTGGTCTGATGTTCAACTGACTGGCAGAGAAGCGCGGAGGCCGTAAACAAGAGCGTTTTGAGCCAGACATGCTGTCACCGGTGGACCAGCATGTGTTGTGGTCACATCTGCGTGATGATGATGACGATGATGATGACCATGCCTGGCACCGAGCTCCTCTCATTTCTTCGTCTCCAGGAACCCTACACCGGCATACAGTCAGAGGATCAGCCAATCTCCATCACACTGGGAAGCGCTTTACACCAGCGCCTTTGTCAACAAGGTCTTTTCAGGAGAGAGCCAATGACAGACTGCGATGTAGCAGGAGTGTTTGGGCAGAATGGAGCGATTCACATCAGGGCAGGAGGGAGGGAGAGGCTAGGCAGAGGAGTGGGTGAGGGAAAGAGAACGCCGGGTGAGACAGAGACGAGACAGAGCGGGGAGAAGCAAGGCGAGACAGACGGAGGGGGTGGAGAAACTGGCAAAGCTCTCACTGACAGCAATGGGGCCTCTTGACAATCCAGGAATATTGTCTGAAATCAATCTGTCATCGTGGAGCTGTTGAGCCTGTCATTACGATGTGGTACTCGCCCTTTCACAGTGACAATTTGTTCAGTGCTTTCCCAGTTCACCTTACCCCTCGGCTGTAAAAAGGTCACTGCCCTCTATCCATCTCTATCCGCCAGACTGGCTCTGCCTTTGTTCATCAACTGTCTGCACTGAGCTATACGGTTCTTTTTATCAAGGTGACCCGCACAGGAACAGGCAGCTGATGACCAGAATAGACTGCCAACTATGCAGTAAATGTGATAATGCCTTAAAAAACAGTAAACGTGATTAAGAGTCTAAAGGCATGCTAGTGGCTCTTTGAGGCTATACTTTGGCACTGTGGTGCTCTCAGGTAAACACTAATGTCAAAATGCTAAAAATCTCAGCAAATGTAAATCCACTTTGAAGTCACCCCTTGGTTTGTGACCCTGAAACTCCATCCACACTTTATACAGTCAATTATTCTTAGGATGATAATGCTAGCAAGTTTTGTTCAGCACACTCTCACGATCAGTAAAATGAGAGTGTTAGCAAGCTAATATTTTCTGATTAGCACCCAATTTAAGCAGTTGTTTGGTCATAAACCAAATTGGACAAACAGAAATGCTGACCTGAGGATGGCTCAAGATGAAAGATAATTGGATAAAACTTTTTGCAATTCATCTTTTTAGGACCTATAATATTCATATATTCATATTAATATTCCTAACCCTAACCCTACAACGATCATGAAAACTCATCTGTAGTATATAATCTATATAGCAGCACAGAAAAAGTATGAACATAACCAAATCCACAGGAAACCTTCAATGTCTGTACAAAACTGCCTGGAAATACATCTGATAGTTGTGGAGAGATTTCAGTCTGGTGGGATGACGGACCAACAGACAAGCCTTACATTGCCATCCCTTGAGTAATACGGCTGCTAACATGGCTAAAATGGCTAAAAAATATACAACAAGAGCAGTCACTTTAGCTCATATTCAATGTAGTCACAGAATAACTATGACTGGTGCACTGCCGCCATCTGCCAAGCCTCTAACTCCAAGTGCATCCAGGCTTGGAGGCTGATCCAAGGCCCAAACTCACATCCCAGTGCATGAGGAAATCAAATCAGTTTCACTGCATGGTGCAGTCTGGGATAGCAGTAGCCGTGCTATAAAATATGACAGATTATACTCCTTGCTCCTGAAATGATTTTTCCTCCCGTTCCACTCTTCAAGTCAAAGCGGGGACATATTTTTCCATTCATTACAAAGATCCCCTGAATGAGAAATCAGGGCCTCTTTGCCTCCTCACGTCATCCCCAGTGCTGAGAGACACTGCTGCTGCTGCTGCTGCTGCTGGAAATGGGTGCAAACAAATTCCATCATGACAGCCTATACCCTCGCAATGAAAACCCCTTTTTTTGACGTACTGTGACAAGCAATCGCCCTGACCAGACTCTTTATAACCTCAATCAATGGGGACAATGCGCATAGAATTTCCGAGGTCGCTCAAAAGAATCGCTAATGAAAAACAAAGTGGAAGCAAAAAAGCCACAAAGCCATGTGGGGTCTCATTGAAGCTCATCGGAGGTGAACTGAAAGACGGTGGGGGGGTTGAGGAGGGGAGGATGGAAGAAACTTGAAGGAGGGTCCGGGGGTGTGTGTCGTAGGCAGCAGAGGCCTCATTCAGAGCTTGTTATCCCAGCTGTCCCCTGGCTTGGCTTTCTTTAGGCTCAGCCAGCCATCGCTGTTGCCACCACCATAACTTTCAATCAACCTTTTGACTGCAGGATGGCAGGGTTAGTGTGTGAGTGTGTGAGTGTGTGTGTGTCTCAGGACAGCAAGTGATTTTTAATGAAACCCTGAGAGAGAGAGGAGAAGGTTGAGGAACAACAAGGACAGAGAAAGTTTTTAAAGCGAGACTTCGATGTCTGATATGAGATTACAGAGCTGACTGGCACCAAATTGCTTTCCAAAGTGGAAAACAACGAGAGACTTGATGGCACAGAGGAATACAAAGAAAAAATAAGAGAGGAAACTCATTATCATGTTATATGCAACAGGTACCTCCTGGCGGCCTGATTTGGTTTTCTGATAAGTCAGGATGAGGCTACGAGAGCAAAGACTCACGCAGGTTGTGGCAAGTACATACAGTACGATGGGCCAGATAATGTTTCTGCAGACTAAATCAGCCTTTTATTCACCAACATCTCAGTGACAACTGTCGAACTTGCCCAAACCTGCTCAGAAGAATCCCGAAGGCCACCATCACATAAACACAGTACAGATGTTTTTTCGAGACAACAAAAGGTTGTCATGGTACACATTTTGCAGGTTTTCTTCAAAAAGGTAGCTCAATAACCAAGAGAGGGATGTCACAAGGAGTCAAGGCCAGAGGAAATGGAGATGAGCAGAGAGAAGTAAGAAAAATGGAAGAGATGTTTCATGTCGACGTACTGTACTATCACTGATTTATATATGATTGAGGAATCTAAGACTTAAAAAAAAATCTAAGTGAGTGCAAAAGTTGCAGGCAAACCCCTGCACACTGTCAAATTTGATGTTTCTGTAGAAGAACCTCATCAGGCAAATCGTTTTTTCAGTAGCTGCAAGCCTGCAACCAATTACATTCCCAAGACAAATGACAAATATTCATTCCCTATCTGAAAGCAAACATCCCATATATAACATGGAGCTACAGAAGCAACAATATTATACCCTGTAACAACTGTAAAAGGTACAACAGATTGTTCACATAAACAGTTAAGTTCATATCAAGTGGACGCTGAGAAGTCTTTGAGGCTAAACTGCCTCGAAACAGATGAGAACAATGAAAAACAGCAACAACAGAAAAATATGAAACTTCCTAATCAAAACAAGGTCTCGCAAAAACAAAAAAAGATGTTCAGCGCAACAGTAATCCTGTTTATTGTACAGTCAAAGATTAATTTCGGACAGTGTCAGATTTGTTTTCGCAGGGCGGAGGTGGGGTTATCAGCCAATTCATCAGCTATCAGCTTTTAGCTCCAAACCAAAATGATTATATCACCCTTGAAAAATACACTTTTGGTCAACTAATCTCTGCACCTCCTGGCTTCAGCTGGATGCAGACTCACAGCCCGACTCATAAATCTACAGATTAAAATCTCTCGGAAACAAAACCTGTATCTCCAGTTAAGGGGGGAAAGAGGACAGCAATTGGAATGTCATCATTTCACTTCCTAAAGCGACTGAGTGTACATCTGTGGAGAACAAAATGAAAAGGAGGAGCGTGATACAGGAGAAAATAGGTGGATGAGGGCGATGGGGGGGCAATGGGGGGGTGTCTCTCCACGACTTGGCTCCTCAAAAGAAAAAAGAGTAAGCAGAGCAGGACTGGAGAACTGAAGGAGGCTGAGAAAGAGGGGTTGCGCAAGACAAACACTTCCCACTGTGAAGCTGAAATGTTATTGTAAGGTCACTTGTAAGGTCCCAGCGAGGTGGACCCTCACCCCCTCCTACAGGCTCGCTTCCAGTCCACTCTTTCTCCGGGCCAAGGGTGTAACACAGCAGCCTGAAGTGTGGAGTTTAAACAGTGTCCTGTGTCATCAGATGCTTATTTAACACCAAACAGCTGCCAATTAAATAAAAATCTGTTAAATCCCGGGAGTCAGACCAGGGAAGCGCATAAAGATGATTATCATCTGAATGGTGACAGTCTGGCACCTCCGCGTGCACTTTGTGAGCAGCCACATGGGTTTTTGTGAAGGTTAACGGGAGCAACAGGAATCCTATTTAACTGAACCCAAATTCATTCAGCCAGCAGGAAGAGTGTGTGTGGTCTGAAAACACTCCCGGAGCCAAATGCCCAAACAAAACTAATGAGCATTGTACACACGCAGAGACCTTCGTACGATTCAATAAGTCTTTTTTTCCCCCTTTTTTAAAAAAAGTACAACGAAAAAGAAAAAAGTATCCTGCATTAGCATACAGCTGAAAGTGACAAATATTGAAAGCGAACAACGCCTTGTTGAAATTCCATATGAATGCTAAATGAAGTGGCCATTAAAGTCAGTCAATGAGGTGAGTGTTGCTCACAGGGATTATATGACCCTGCTAAAGTAAACACCAACTGACCTCCATTATGACTACTTATCACAGCTACAGTCCTTTCATTTCTTTCCCCTTGCAGGGGTGAAGTCTGACACATTCCTCTCACCGAATGTTTCCTCCTGAACTGACGGGGTCAGCACTGTGTGCCGATAGATGAGGAACACGGATCACCGTAGTGGCGTGAATATTATTTCCGTGATAGAAACAGAGGGATCATAGCAGCAGGAATATTATTTCCACCTGGTTTGGAAGGAAGGAGGTGGAGTGGGAATAGTTGCTGGTGTACCTCTGAGGTTTTCCAAATTGCTCTGTGCTTCTTGGATGTCTCATTATCATGACTTTTCTCAGGGTAATTTCAGCCTGCTTAATAAAACACATGCATATATTCAGACGCACGAAAGCAGCCTTGCTCACCCTCGTAACTTCTTCTCACGCACCACTAAACGGCAGCGCCTCAGTAGAGAGAGTCCCCCCATCTAATGTGAGTTTCTAATATATGGCAAGTAAGTCCAGTCTACGGGGATGAGGAGTGTTTAAAATGAATCACTGCTGCTCTGTCCAACCTGGGGGACCGCCACTCCAAATAATCCACCAATTGTTCTCCTAGACTCAGTAAATAGGGGCTACGGAGAGTTGGGAAAGGCTGGGTGGGAGTAAAGGTCAGCTCATGCCTTGTTTTAACGACAGCACATTAACTTAACTCACTTCCTTCTACTTTACACTGCTAATAAAGGGGAGGAAATGCACAGAGAAGCAGGCAAAAGAGAAGGGGGACGTGTGTCAGAAGGGTGGCAGGCAGCATTGGTGATGCACTGAATGGTCGGCCAGATTAGAGCTGTAGCAGAAGACTAGAAGTGTTTGACTTCCCCTGAGTTCCACTGTTTGGTGTGGGCTGAAAAACAGAACGTAACATGAAGCTGATTTTATTTCAGGCACCTAAATGGGGCATTAAAGTGTGACTTGGGAAAAGCAGCACAGTCGAGCTTTTTCATCACAATTCTTTCTCCTTTTCCCCCACCCCCAACAAGTCTCACCAGCTTGGCCCACACCACTGTTACACCTTCTTACTATTCAGGAGCTTTTTAAAAAATAAGAGGACTTTGGGGCATTTGGTTACTGAGAAACTAGCCTCATTACAGTTAAAGGAAATGGAAAACTGTCTCTGAGCCAAATGGCCTTGTGATTTTAAAAGCCCTTGGCATACAATTTATCTCATAGTACCTTCTTGTTATGAAACCCATGATGTAACTCTGCTATAAAATGTATATTTTCCAACAGGGTTGCAGAGCAGTTTGCATGCTCTAAACTTCCCCAGATGGTGAAGCAAACATGTGCGGAGTGAAGTCACATACATGCCCAAAAGGACAAAACTGTATCGGTAGCCTGTTTCTAATTAAAACGCATCCAAACAGCACAATTCAGCGTGTGTGTGTGTGTGTGTGTGTGTGTGTGTTCATTGTTAGCCAGTCCCTGTGCATAGCAGAGACACCTGGTGCCTCGCTGCTTCTCCCAGGGTGCATTTCTGCAGATCCATATGTCCAGGCTGCTGCATTCCACAGTTAGTGGAGCCCAGTGGTCCCCAGGCCTGTCACCACATTAGAGGCTCTGCTGGGACACATCACTGAGCACCTCCTCCAGCTGCTGGGGGGGAGGCGCTGGGACGGAGGAAGTGAGGGGTTCCTAAGGGGGGGTCTTAAGAAATAATTCTTGCTTGGCCAGTCCCAAAGTCGTAGCAGTGGAAAGAGTGAGGGAGGGTCCATATGTGCCCGTGTGTGTGTGTGTGTGTGTGTGTGCGTGTGGCACAAGGGCAGGGGATCCAGGGTCAGATGTCCCCTGATGACTGACAGCAACAGGCTTGAAATCGTTCACCCAAACTCACTGTCTTTCTCAGGTGCATTGTTTGAGATAACAGCAGTAAAGTAACACTTCCAGTGTGGTTTTTTACTGTTTCACACATAAGTCAAAGGCTGCCTGTCCTTTATAATTTAATTCACATTTGTCAAAGATGTCATCATACATTGTTAAATTTTACAGGGACAGTTTTACAGCTTTTTCTGGCCTTGGCTTCACCATAAAAGCACACGCTTCGAGTCAAAAACTCCCAACTGTATTTCACAGCATGTCAAAGTCAAGCTGTTGCGTTTTTGGACCATAACACAGAACTCACTGTATCACTGCTGCTGCTGCTGAGAGAACTGAGGGATGTCTGCACTTCACACATTGTCAAGCACCATTCAAAATCATTACATTCACGCCGCCTGCCAGCTACATATCTGCTTTTTGGTCTATCTGCCTGTGCATCTGTTATCACTTTCAGGGAATTTCTTACTTTTTTTTTTCAAAAGGCTGTAAATTCTTCCTCTTGGCATTAAATCATTTCAGACCCACTGGACCTCCACTCTCCACCATCTCATTCTCCTTCACTGACATCTGTTAATCTATAAACATAGAAAATTGCCTGTCTAATCTTATTTAGCCTCAACGTCTTGTTTACTTTTGGTTTAGTCGTGCCGTGAAGGCACGGCTGCCACACTGTGAATGAGGCATTGTCTGCAGACCCGCAGATCTAATCTCCCCCTCTAAACTGCCGCCAGCCCCCTTCTACCTCGAGCCCTGATAGCCACATGCAGGTATTGTACCTATCAGACGCCTCTTTAATTCGCTTCCACGCTGAGTTGGAGAATAAAGAGAGCGCTATGGAGCCTGCTTGTTTTGCCAGTGCGAGGTCTTCCGGGGAAATGTGTCTGGCTTTCAGATTTCTCTCATTAAATCCAGAGCATGGTTTCAAGTTTTGCCTCGGTGGGTCTTTGACTCAACGCGCTGGATTGCATCAGACATGGTTCAGTAGTCAGTGATGGTGGATGAAATCATTGAAATTGCCTCGACAGTTTATTCATGACCTGTTGACAGGCTCACTGTAAGTTGTCTTTATAAAGCAAAGTATTGATACTGGCACAATAAATTCTTCAGTGAATTGTGGTACGACTGAGGTCTCCCACTTTCTACTCACGCACAAACACACACACACACACACACACACACACACACACACACACACACACACACACACACACTTAGGCTGATGTGAGACAGTCTCTTGGCCAGCCACGGGAGAGCTGGACTCTTACACTGACTTGTGTTCTTTCACCATGGGAAGCTGATGGATGATGTTTGTTTGGTTTAGCTGCAGTGAATGTCCACACACACACACACACACACACACACACACACACACACACACACACACACACAAACACACGCACACACATATACACAACCATGACTGAAACACACACGAACTGGGGGTAGGGGTTGGCTTTTCCTCTCTCATTCCCCTGCCCCGTGTTGATTTTGGGCTCCGTTTAGAGATTTCTAACTTCTTACTTTTCTGTCTCTTACTTCTCGGCGCGGAGGAAACACTAGGAGCCAACTGAGACTTTCTTAATGCTCACAAGAAACCAGCCAGTCAACTTGAGTCTAAATGATCTGGCGTCAGCGTCCGGGTTAAAAAGAAACGCAGCATTAGCGATGAAAGAAAGGTTTATGAAACGGCTCTGACCTCTTGCACAGTCGGTCAGCAAAACAGCCAGGAAGACGAGCAGCACAATCTTCAGGATGCCCACACTGTCCATCTTCATGTTCCTCTGAATCTGAAAGACACACAGTGACGGTTACACACAGTGTAGACACCAATCCATGGAGAATAATAGAGCTATCACAGGATTTATAACAAAAAATACACCTTTGAGGTTCAATTTCACATGCTACTAAAAACACAACTTAATTACTTAAAATATGATATATGAAATGTATAGGTAATGTCAATCGTTGTAATATTAATTTAAAATCAAGTATTCAATTCAGTAAAAGACCTCTCCTCGCTGGAGTATTTAGCTGGGATGACCTCGGTGGTTCTCAAACTAGACTCCTGCGAGACTCTAGGGGGTCTGATGGAACCCAAATTAAATGAGTTTAATGTCACATTAAAAGAAAAATGTATATATAAATTCCATAGCAAGACATTAACAGCACATTTGTGTCACATGACGAGTGAGAGTGATTCTTCGAGTCCGGGTACAGTCAGACACTCAGGGTTGGGGTCTGCCCCGGGGCTTAACGTTGGGGTCTTGTAGGTCACTTTTAAAGATTAAAAAGTTTAATGAGACATAATTAAATAAATATCGAGAAAGCTAAACGCGGTTTTGAACCCTAGACTCCGTCAGAAAACGTCTGTTTTACCCAGTGTATCTTTGGTGCCTAACTGTTACAGTGTAATTTGACTGATGCGTTCACTTGCAGCTTTGTGTGAGGATGCTGATAAACAGGGACGATTAAAACAACAAAAACGGAGGGAAATGCCAACATAAATGTGTTCGATAACATACCTGGGTGTTCAATGAATGAAGTCAACCTTATAGCAGCCTCTTGACAGAAGTCTTCTCAGCTAGAGTCCGTGTTGAGTCCATGAATCAAAAGTGTCAGTGGTCGACTTTTCACCGACCTCTAACGGGACCAGCGCGCCCTCGTCTCTGAGATAAAATAACACACTCGAGGCTGCCGTGATAAAACTGGACTCCTCCACCAATCACAAAATCCCAGAAACTCATTTAGTACAACTCCAGTCCAGTGTGTTTGGTCCGCTTCGTCCGCAAAGTGACTTTTCCACGGTGCGCACGGAGCGGAGACTTGTTGTCCGTCCCCGGAGCTGCAGCTGCGGGCCAATCAGAGGCCGCGGAGGCCGGACACGTTTAACTCTTTATCCCACCAGCAGCAGCCTCTTCATCACAAAGCCTTCATCTCACCTCTGCAACAGCTGCACAGCTGAAACCAAGACGCCACACTAATATCACTATACAGTTAAGTCCGTGCGGTTTTTAGGGAGTGTATACAAGCCGCCTGCTTTATGTGAGATTAAAAATTTTGAACTAACTTACTGATGGGCACCACAGACAAACATCCCCACGTTATTATCATTATAAGTATCAATAAATAATTATCTGCAGAAGCTGCGACTGAAGCTTCGTCAAGAATACATTATTTTCTATATGTTAAGACAAATAAATGTAATATAGTTCAGACACGTAGATCCCGCTGATGTGGCTGATATACGCTATTTTAATGCCACACCATGAGCCAGTGCTGCCACCTAGTGGTCCCTATGTTGTCCAGCGAGCAGAGCAGAATTTACCTATTCACTCATAGCTGTCCAGCTGTTTCCCCCTCCTCTAATCCAGCACTGATAGCAGTTGAATAGACATCAGGAATTTTGGGGATCTTTGAGGCAAAATGTTTTCCTTCCTCTGGATGTTAGATCCAGTGATTTTGTAGTTGCGTTGACATATGTCTAAGAGCTGGACATGAGCAAGTTTAGATTTTAAAGCAGAGATATCCTGACTTTTGGTATGGCTCAAGCTTCATAATAGGTGGTACATCTTTCATCCACCTCCTGTAATGCTGGATTGTCAACCTGAAGCTTGATGTGTCATGTGCCAAAACCAAACACATACTGAATTGGATTGTTTTTCTTGAGATGCAAAATGATTCTATCCCAGTTCTCTTCAAGGGTAACTCCAACAAGTTTACACATTGAATTGAAATTTGCAGATTTTTATGTAGTACTTCTGGTGTCAAAAGTTTTTCTTGTGCTGGACCAGTATTTTGGGGTACCCATGTATTTTTCTTATACTCGGTGTACACTTGTAGGGCATTCCTTAAATGTTGAGAAATATTTCCTGCTTGGCCATGTTTTAATGGGTGCAGGTATTCCATATCTGGGGGCAAACTGTTCCAACAATGTTCCTTCTCAAGAACATCTCAGGGAAATGCCTGTATAGCTGTGGTGTGAACAGAAGCAGCAACATTGCAGGGAAAAGCACCTCCTCTGCACCAAGTCTTTCCAGCATCTCAGGTACCATTATCACCTCCTCTAACCCAGGCGCCTCCTGCTCCTCCAGGCGTGCCAGCTCTTGCTGCCCCATCCATCCCAGAATTGCCATGGCATGCATTCCTTAATGCAGCTTCATATGCTGATGCCTGGATGGTTATCCCAGTAATTTGCAGGGGACTCTCCCCATAAAGCTGAGGCATTTCCAAGAGATGAATAAAGACAAAAATCAGAGAAGAAATATCTTGGCCCTCAGATTCCTTTATGGCTAAGCTTGAAAGAAACAAATAATGGGGATCCTATGATTACAGTAAGACAGCCTATAGCAGAGTTTCATTCGATCCTCCATATCTGGTACACTTGTAGTAATATAACTTCTATAGAAATTTCCCCCAGAGCCACAGAATTCTTCACAGGCTGGGGTTATTAGTCATGACGTGTAAACTGATCTTTAAGTGTAACTCATCACGGTGACCGTTTTAACTGCGTGGAAAAATCTGAAGCTCTAGAAGTGCGTCACTCCAGCTCTCCACAAAACTCAGAGATTCAGCTCAGCATGGTGTTGCTCATCTGATGAGTAGGCCCACTCTGCCTACTCAAGTGGCAGAAAACACTGACAAATAGTAACTAAAATAGCCCCTAACTGTAAATGAGCACTGTTGGAGAATACAGTTAGTCATTTATCAAATCAGAAATACACTCAACTATTAGAATTATTATCGGTGTCAGTGTTCATGTTCTTTAATTTACTGACAGTGGAGCTGTACATCAGTATGGAGGGTTAGCTGAGAAAAAGTCAATCCAGGGCAGAAACCCACTGGTACATTTCAAGGCAGAAAATCAATGGTGCTTTGTACTTAAAGTAAACAGAAGAAATCACTGATTGACATTTTCTAAACAGGAAAAAGTAATTTATTTCAATATACATCGCATTTAAAACTATATAACATTATTTGTTCGTTGAATATCTCACACAGCTCTTATCATGGAAATGTCCTGGAATTTTTACAAAATAAGACGAAGCTCTGAAACAATAATAGAATATCCCACACTTTCATTACTGCATGTTTCCATGTATTTTACATAAAAGTAATTATAGCTTCATTCATTATTTTTGTTCTTTATAAAAGAAAAAAAAACATACCTTTTCAAAGTGATTTTACATGTTCTTTGATGAAAACAGGATTGATCCAACAGTAGGTGAGTGATTTTGATTATGTAATGCCTGAGAAACTGCTTTACGTCAGAGCAGAATGAACATCGATGTCGTTCAAAGGTCCATTTCCGTAGATCGGCAACTTCAAACCATTCAGATGCACAAACTGTAATACATGATGCGCGTGGAAGATACTTTGTATGCTGTCACTTGCAATGGAAGCAGATTCAAGAGCAGAAAGGAAGTCAGTCTGGGAACAAAATATCTGTTCCTGTCCATGTACCGCCACAACCAAAAATGGAAATAATTTAGTGTAAACCCCAATATAACATCTCTCTTAAGAAATGGCATATAACTACAATCTAAATAGCAAAGGGTTGATTCTAAAATGTGCACGACCATTGCAGTTAGCAGTCCCAATATTGCACTATATGGAGTGTGAGGAAGAGAATTCAGTGGACAATAATTGGCCTGTAGTGTGTAGGCCAGCACCTGAGAAGGCCTCTGGTTCAGAACCAACTATTCACAACATGGTGAAGAGAGCACTGAGTGAAGAGAGGTCAACTCTCCACTAGGGGGCCTTCAAAGACCTGACAGTGATGACTAAGGATCCCTTTTATCCATCTCAGTGTGCAGTGGAGTCCCCAGAGAAAACTAAACATGCTGTGGTGCAACTGTAAAAGCAAGGGGCGCAGCCCATTGCCATCCAGAGGTGATCTGTCAAACTTGCCAAAAACTTTCCCGTTTCACAAAGTGATACACAATTACACATTCATTGCCATTAAAAGCATAAAGGAATCTCAATATAAAAGCTGTTATTTTCATTTTTGCTTTACTGGGACTGGTGGTCTGGTGGAGATAGCCTTTCCAGTTCCCAAATAAATAGCAACAGTTTACTGAAGACATTGTAGTGTAGCTATTACCAGAATTATCCCTATGTACATGGTTATCATGACTTACATTCTTTTGAGTAATCCGAGTCCCGTGGGAGCTCTGGCACAAATGTAGGAAGCTCGCTAAAGCATAAGAAAATATGTCACAAGTCCTTTCATTTACACCTAAAGCAACAAAACAAACAAGGTGGCCTGTGATGAGTTTGTGCTGCAAACTGCTACAGAGGACTGCTGCACGATGCCAGTTCAAAATCTGTTATTGCCTGTTTATCCCCTCTCCCTTTTGCACTTCTTCAGTCAGGCAGGCATTTGTGAATCATTTGTGTGTTGGCTGGGCACTGAAATCAAAGCTTTTGGTTCCCGGTGACGCACAAGTCTCTCCGAAGCAACAGAAACGGGTCAAGTCATCACTTGTGGCTGCATGTCTCCTCTCTTTGCTCATGTCATCTCTATCGGCCTTACTCTGAGGCTTTGCTCAGCAGGTACAATGACAACCATTTAATTTAACCACAGCAGTGTGACGCTTGCTTTGTACACAGCCGTGATTCTGTCCGTTGCATATGTTCTTGCTGTGCTATCAGTGATGATCTGGGGTCAGATGCCGGCCTTGTCGCTGTAGAACGGCGTGACATGAAACATGTAGCAGTGAGTGCAAACCCTGACGGGCTTCACCTGGCCGTATCTGGGCAAAGGAGCAGAATGGGAGGAGCAGCGAGAGCAGAAGATCTGAAATGACAGAGTGATGTATTAGTTTCTATCTAAGTGATGACAGCACACAAAGTATGAGTCATCAGCTTGATCAATTGCACACTAAACTGGGAATTCTGCCACCTGAGCTCCGTCAGTCATCGTACCTTTCCACAGCTTCTACAGTGATGCTTCCTGCGGATGACAGTGAAGGGAGCCTTACAGGCAATGCAGGAATTACAGGCTTCATCGGGCACCCAGTCTGGAGGGTCTACAGAGCAATTAGGAACAGTTAAAACAAAGCAGGCCTGTCACCAGTCATCAGTAGTTCTGCTGTAGAGAAAATGAGGAAAAGGCTGATATTTCAACACTCTAAACTCTTAGTGGCTCTGTTTGTGGATTTACTGACCTTCGAACTGGCCCTCCCGGGCCTTGGCTGCCAATTCTGATGAGGAAATGGTCTCCTGACAGAGAGCGCAGTCCTCCAGCACTGCACTACGCAGAACAGGAGCTGCTAGACACCACAGAGGAACAAAGTAAAACTGATGCAATGTACAAGCGATTGCTGTTTGCATCAATATCCTTGTTGCAGAGGTATGGATCAGTTGGACACAATATAGAGCAGACTAGCTGTGGCAGATGAGGAAGCATTACAGACATCAAAATATGATATGATAAAAGTCTGGATGCCTTTTTCAAAAATGGTGAAAGGGCGCCTTTGCAAATTCTTTATTTAAGAAAAAAAAAAAAAAAAGACAGACCGGTCAGCAGAAACAACAGTGACACATCTCCTTTCAAGTTGAAATGATGAACTTAATAAACCGTTCATGCATTCGGCAGTTCTGTAACATAAAGTGTGTCCAATATTCACGCCCCCAAAAGTTCTGTGTTTTACAGTCTCCTGAGGGAAACATCTGGATCTTTAGCTGCTAGATGCTTTACTATGTTCACCAGCTAGTGCCCAGCTGTTACTCTTGACTGCTTGCTGCTGAGCAGGTTGTGTACAGTGGATTCTTAATCTTGCTTCTTGCTTAAAACAGGTGTCTGCTGCAGCTGAAAATGGCACCATCAAAGTAGCAGGAGTGGATCAAAACAGCGAAGTTAACAGACAGCTAAACAATGAACTGAAGCTCCTTATAAGATTTCATAAAGCCAAGGGGAGCTGCGGAATCAGGTGATAAATCTTTAAGGGTCATCACTGGTTCACATTGTCATTTGATACATTTCTATTAACGACATTTAGTTTGTTGAGCAATGGGGCCAATGACATTTATGTAGGGAATCTGGGCCAATGAAAACTTTTGTGATGCCCACTTTTTAGTTACACTTCAGCAGTTTTTAATTCTCTCAGGATTTAATTAATGTGGTAAGGATATACCATATATCCAAGATATGTTCTTTACCTTTCTTTTGCTTGTCGTTGTCATCCTGCTCACACTTGGTTGCCATGACTTCAAACAGAGTCTTGAGGATGCTGCGAAGGTCGCTGGCATAGTTGGTCTGCAGCTGATCAGCAACACCTGCATCGTGCCAGAACACATAATGGATATCAGCATGAGGGCAACAAAGAGACGGGGGGAGGGCGACGATCAGAGCGAGAGCTTTTACCTGATATGCAAACAAAGAGGCGGTGGATGAGGTCGCTGCTGCTGTGGAAGCGCGATCGGATCTTGTTCCTGGCAGCCATCTTGGCGTTTTGCAGGGCCAGCTGGATCTCCTGATGGTCCAGGTCTTCTGACGTCCCCGAGCTGGGGGTCAGACTGCTGACAGGGCTGGACAGGGCGATGAGAGACAGGACAAGATTATTTTTTAGAGCTCTGCAAACACAATTTACATGTTGAATTGATATAATTCTAGATATTGATCTTTAAATTAACAATAATGAATAATAAATGAAGAAATGTTTCTTCACAATTTTTTCCGCACATCACAAATTGCCAGTTTTTTGCTGTTTTCAATTAATACACTGGACATCATGTCTGCAACATCAGTCTAAGTAAATCTACAGTTTGAACCAGGAGGCAAATTACTGCTGTCGCTTGTAGGTCATACAGGAAGGAGTGACTGGCACTTCAATCAGTTGCTGAATGTGAACAAAGGATGGCATAAAGACTACAAAGCAATATGTTCATCTATCATGCAAGGACTTTTAAGTTAGTATCAAAGCATGGCCAGGAAAAAAACAATCCTAACACATATTACAGTGACACATTGTTTCATGAGTGATTGGTTACCTGGGAGTGTATGCACTGCTTGACAGACTACATGTGGTGACCGACACACTCTCACAGTCACTACCTGACACAGAGCTGAGGGGGGAGTTCTGAAAACTAAAAACAACCAAATGAATAGTAAAAAAAAAGAAAAAAAAAGGAGGGAATAAATGAAGCACAAACACAAGAGTACAAGAAACACAGCTAGATAATTAAGGCAACTTAAGGCAAAATGCAAACAATGGATGAAAGCAACAGAATAATTCAAAATAAATGATGAAATATGGTGAAATAAAACAGGCATTTATGAAAGACTGTGTTGAGGTCATAAGTCCTCCAGAGAAAAAAGATCGCTGTAACATAAACCAATAAGCTTGTAAAGTGACTCGTAGAAGTGACCACACACCTGGAGCACCTCCTGCTGTCCTCTTTGGTGTCCCTCTTTGAGTCTTTAGCTCCTGGTTTGTCTGTATCTGTCTCCTTGTCCCCCTGCCGGCATTCACTAGCCTGCTGCCTCTTTTCAGTCCCAAGCAGAGTGGGCCCATCCTCTCCACTGGAGCCGCAGTCCTGAGCCTGATTCCCCAGCCCCGGAGCTACCACTAGGCACTTCTCACAGAGCTGGAAGTTTGAATCCTCCTCCAGCATCTCTGCAGAGCAGCGGGAAGAAGGGGGAGTCAACTGGGCCAGCTCACCCTTACTGCAAGGCTCGTGACCTCGTGGTGGTAGTCGGCAGGCAGAAGACTGGATGACAGTGCTGGGGGCAGCGGTCTTGCAGTGTTTGTCCAAACCCAGAGGAAGGCCTAGCCCGAGTCCAGTGCTCTCTGTGGTCATGGCATCCTCGTGGCCATCCTCACAGCTCCCGCAGCAGACACAGGAGTTGAGCAGGCAGTGAGTGGCCACCAGGGGGCCGCAGGGCTCAATCTCGGAGGGAGCGGGCCGCGGCAGTAACAGCTTATCCACGGCCAGCTCTGTCAAACTCGGAGAGCGGGGGTTGAAGATGACCGTGGCAGACAGCTTCATCCCACCCATACGGTGGGCGATGACCTCAGCTGTTTCAGATGCTGTCCCCTCCAAGCCCATTTCCCACCCGTTGGTGTAAGGCAGAGGTTCAGAGCCAGGAGCAGAAGTGCAAGGAGGGCGTTTTGCATTCAGACAGTGTGTGTTCTGGCTGCGTGGCTGTGGGCATGGCTGCTCTGACTGGGCCCCAGAGTACCAGCCGTTCCTGGTAGAATCGGGTCGCAGTCCTGGCTTGCGCTGCATGGAACGAGGAGACTGTGATGATTTGGAAGGAGAGGCGACACAACTACTGGCCTCTCTTGAGATGCTGGTGATGCTCTCTCCTGCTGCATCCAGATCCTCCATGAGAAAGACCCTGTCCTCCTCCTCTACATAGATGCCTGTCCTTCCTCGGCCCACCAGGAGCCTACGGGGAGACGTTTCAGTGCTCGAAGCCCCACTGGAGACTCCTGCCTCTCCTCTGTGAATGTGGTGTGCAGGTGACTGACCCTGGCTGGGAGGCGACAGCAGGCTGGACATCTCGTCTCCCACGCGGTACACCATCATGTTGAGCTGCTCCAGTTCCTCCTCATCGTACTGCATCGAGCAAGCCAACTCGGCCTCCTCTGCCTCCTCACACAGCAGGCCCTGCTCCTGCTCCTCCTCCTCCTCCCCCCTCTCAGTTTCTACCTCCTCCCAGCCCTTTTCCACTTCCTCCTCCTGGCTGGGATGGACAAACAGAGCCAGATGATCCTGCTCCCCCTCACTCTCTCCCTTGGAGGTGTCATTAGCGGGGCTGCAGGATGAGTTATTTTCTTGGACGGGATCTGATGAGCAGTTTGTGGCCAGCTCTGTGGACAACTCCCCGTCCTGAGAGATACACAGGTTCCTCTCTAGTGTAACCAACTCCTCCTCAGTCAGGGTCTGCAGCAGGTCTCTGCAAAAGCATTGTTGTAACATTTTAATAAAGATAAAAACAAAGATCATTAAAAAAAGATAAAATGATATGATCTATTCAGACTGTACCTGATTTTCTTTAATAAAGTGCGAAAAGGTCGGAAGAGCTCAGACATGTCCTCTGATTTTTGGTCGAGGTTGAGAGGTCCCTCTGAATACACAACCAGTCCACTAACAAAACATGTTTAAAATTCTGTAAGGGGACAGGTGGGACTAGACAACAATCAGGTGGGAGGAAAAATGGAGAGGACAAGCATCACTTACCACACAATGGCTAGTCTGGGAATTGTAAACATCAGCGCAGGTTCGTAGTCATCGATCATGTCTTGTGTGAGATAGCCAAGCTTCAGGGCCCTGGGTCAACAGAGGGAAGGAAACAGAGGAAATAAAAAATTAACCTATTAACCTGTAGTATTTACATCCTGGTGAATTCCAGATGAAGCCAGAATGACGCGTGCATTTCTCAGCAGATTGAGCATTTTGATTCTTTCACAGTATTTATACAGCAACTGGACCTGAATTATTACCAAAATAGACGTGGTAATCTTATGATACAATATTTTGTTCCTCTGTAAACCCACCTCTCGACAGTCTCACAGAAGAGCACAATCACCTCCTGCTGTACATAGTATTCTTTGGGAGACTTCACAGGCACCATGGCTGACACATAACTGGCAAAGAAAGAAAGAGAAAGTGGAATGTAATGACAATCACAGCCTTGTTGAAAGTTTCTGGCAACTAAATCCTTGAGAGGATGATAAATGTGGATTAATTGCGTTGCGACAATTGCCAAATGTCTGGTCCTTAATTTACCTGAGCTCAAACTCAGCAAAAAGGCCGTCGAAATGTCGCAATGCGTCCTTCATGCGGTCCGTGTACAAGTTGAGGTCTCTCAGGGCCTGGTCTCTGGTGATGTTGCGTACTTCCTCCAGGCTACGTGTAAGATCCTTAGCAAGGGGTCTCATTGCTATACTTTCTATCTCCCTGTTCATGATGATGGAGCCAGCAGCCAAACACTGCACAGAAACAAGTATGTCATAAATCATTTTGCCTTGTACAGAAGATTAAACTGAGAAAATGATGTTTACAATGGCATGCTTCAGCGATTTTGAATCACCACAGTTGTAAAAATGAAATACAGTATTTTTCTGCGTGTGTGTGGGGCCTGTGCCAGGCTGTTTTCTTTCAGACCGACGCAGGAGGGAATACACTACCTCAGCCCCAAACCACAGCTGCCCGGCCAAGTTGTCATGACGAATCTCCTCTGGGAACTTGACAGAGAAGTCTCTGTTGGCCCGGTCGTTGGGGATACATTCATCCATGATCTGATTGATGATGTTCAACACATTGTCCTGCAGATGAATACAAGAGTGACAGGAAACAAAATTGAACAAACAAGTTAGAGGGAAAAAAACAAGTGAGTACAAATCTGTTCCTGAAAAGCAACTTTCTCAGTGTTTACTTTGATTACCAAATGTTGGTTAACAATCCAAGCTTCACCTCTTTCAAGAGGGCCACTGTATCGCAGCACTTAAAGACCATTGATTAGGAAGTGAATGAAAACAATTTGACAAGCACACAGGACGATTAAGGCCCTCGCAGCTACATTCTCCCTCAATAAAAACACTAAACTAAAGCTCATAATTCCAGCAGTGAAAATGCAGTGTCACACACAGCAAGAGCTAATCAAGAGCTTATGTGCCGCTGGCATGTACAACAGCCATAACAATGACTTACAATGAGCCTTTCACTCAACCACAGCTGCACTGTGCACTGTAATCTTGTCAGGCACAGCACTGCGTCTTTCTCTGCTCGCCCCGAGGAGAAAGATTAAAAAGCTCTGAGAGGGAGAGCTTAGCCACCGATTCCTTTATGGCTGTATGTGTGTGTCTTGGCCAAGTCTGAGCACCACCCCGATGTCTGTGAGCGTGTCCCAGTGGGGGGCACCAGTTATAACCATCTCTTCTGATGGGTTTAAAGTGTGACACCTGACACAGACCGGCTTCTATCCTTTTTTTCAGCTCATCTTTCAGTTTTTACACCGTCTATCTCTGAACCTTTCTTTTCCTTGTGTGTGCCATCTAACTCAATCTTTGTCCATCTCAAACACACATATACTCGCTTGCCTGTTCCAGAGGCCACACCGTAAGTACAGCCGTGCCAACATAATATGAGCCGCATGCCAGCAACCCCCACAGAGGCCCATGAATAAGAGCCGATAGCTGCAGTGGCAGGTTCAAGTGCAAAATTTTGGCTTAAGGGCACTTGGAGAGCACTTCTATTCTTGGGGCGGTGGTGTATCATGCTGCTTAATTCATTCACCAAAATCCTGTGAGGGGGCACACCATCGAAAAGACCCCTGTCTGAACATACAAGTGCTGAGACCAAGCATTTTTCACTGCAACTTGTAGGGCGGGAAAACCAAAGACTGATTTGAGGTATAGATGCCCCCTAAGATGAGCTAATCATTCACAACTACTGAAAAGTCTCATCTTGATAACCCAATTAATTTAAAAAGACTCTAATATGAGACAAGAAGAAGAGCATCAGAACAATGAAAAGACAAAGAAGCTGAGAAGAGATACCAAAGAAAAGAGGTGACAGACTGGCAGAGGGAAGGATGGAGCGGAGAGAGACAGAACAGTCGGGGATCAAGTGATGACCTTATTAACGGGCTCTTCCCTGTGTGCCGTGGCGTTGGGGGGAGGCTAAGGCACAACGGGCCAGATGACGACCTCCCCTGCACCACCTCCAGCTCTCCCAGCGTGACGCAGCATGGCAGTCATCACTCATGCACAAAGCAACATCTTCCAAGCTCCTTTCAGCCGCGAACAATAACCTGCACCTACGTTCACATCTTAAGATTCCCAGGTTGTCTTCCATCTGCACTTTTTGCATTGAGTTAAAAAAATTAGAGACCACTTTATAACCTATTTTTGTCCTTAACACAGTTACCTCAATCATATCACCAATTATGCCTCTTACCACATAAGCTGCTCTTGTTACCATTTTCTAACAACCCACATGACACACAAAGTCTGCTTTTTTTCATCTTATCAGCAAAGCTGCTTGATATCAGAACTCGGTCAAGCAATGTTTGTAAGGCAACAGTCACATCACCACTCCTTTGCTCAGAAAGGGCTGATAAGGTTGTCGTCTATCTTTAGCCTCCAAGCCAAACCAAGGTCCACTCAGGTGATTATGTGTATGAAATGAAGACTTTGTGGAATTTGTGGCTTGGAGTCAAACAAGCTGGAGTTTAATTGAAACGGTAATACATACGGCAAATAAATCAAGAACTGTGCATTTTGTCTACCATCACTTCCATTGAAAGTGCATTAGGAAGGCATCTGTTGATGGCCAGTATGGAAAGGAAGAGCTCTACTCCACTTAAAGGCCTATTTTCATGTAACATTTATAATGAATGAATGAGATATCAACAGTAATTCAAATAGGCTAAAACATAGATGATGACTTTGTGTGTATTGGAGTCTCCCTCCTGACCTGACAAGATCGGAACTGGTTGACCAGCAGGGTACATCTCTGAGGGTCCTTCCTGCCGTCGAGGCCGTCCAGCTCGGTGGCCACCTGATTCAGCTCTTCATCAGCGTAGTAGAACTGGGCCAGGAGCTGAGGGTCCGTCCTCTGCACGGAAACACAAAGAGACACAAGGAGGTCATTTTC
This sequence comes from Acanthopagrus latus, assembly GCF_904848185.1. NCBI lineage: Eukaryota > Metazoa > Chordata > Actinopteri > Spariformes > Sparidae > Acanthopagrus > Acanthopagrus latus. Next base: position 12,784,222 of record NC_051054.1, on the reverse strand, counting down.
AGTGCACGCACAGCTGTTTATGAGAAGTAATATGGATGACGCAACACACAGAATCCACACGAAAAATGACTAATGTCTAATTTAAAATGACTGTGATGATCAATTACTGGACTTGAAAATAGTCTCCCCCTTTCTCGATACTTGGCGTGACCAGGTTTTAATTCTTAATTGACTGTTTTTTCTTAACAGCTTATATCACAATGTAGGTTGTGCTGCAACTAGCAGCTGTTTCTCTTTTAATTTGTAGAATAACAGATTAGTTGTTTTGTCTATAATTTGTTATAAGATGGCGAAATGAGATGTCTTCAAATGTCTCATTTTGTCAAAAACAGTCAAAAGCTGAAATACATTGGTATCACAGAAGATTATTCACTCTTAAAATCTACTTATTACTTATTTACTTGTATATTTCCTCAGCCTAAACCAAAACCTCATTTTGGGTTTCTTTCATCAGTCTTTCTAAAAAGTTGCCACATGATATTGTGGTTTTCTCACCATTGAAAAGTGAATACATATTGCTATTTTGGTTATTAAAAGGTGAGCACCTTAATATTTTAGAACAGAAAAATTATAATGTTGTTAGCTTGTTGCCATATTCTGAGAGTCACAGACACACAGTCAGCACGTCGAGAAAGCTGTAGCTGCCTGACAATAAACTCTGCCAATATATCATTGCCAAAATCTAGCAAGCCATCAAATTAAATATATCTCAAAATATCTTAGATTCACTGAACTGTACTCTGATCACAGCTAGAGCTGCAATCTTAAAGCTTCTTAAAGGGAAGGATTTCATGCTTTTCTTCAGTCATTCAGTTTGAGTTTTGCACTGCTGGTGCAACAAAGGAAGCAATTTTCAAGGGACACTATTTTTGGAAATTGTGATGAGCATCTTTTCACAATCTGTTGACATTTTATAACTAATCAGAGTAATTGGTGGATTAATCGATAATAAAAAATAATCATTAGATGCAACCCTGATTATAGTAGAGTACCAAAATACAAAAAAGTTTCTCTCTTACAACGTGGTTCTTAAGCTGTGACTCTAAACAGAGTATGGGCCAGGTCAAGCCAGGGTAAGTGGCTATTGGTGCCTCTTTGCAGTCTTATGCCTTACTGAAGAGAGAGAAATGTAATAAACTCCCCAGTGTCCAACCTGCTTGTTGATCTCGTAAGGTGTGTCGATAACTAATTTCAGCTGCAACATTTAGCAACTGATGTCATGCTTAGAGGAAATCCGGCAACAATCCAGAGCGAGTGCAAAACAATACACTCTCGATCTCCTCTGTTTTAACCATTAGTTCGTCTAGACCTGTGCTCATTCAGAATACCAGTTTCCACGTGGTGTGCTTAGCGGAATTAACATGTATATTGTTTAGTACTCTGCACGAGTGAAAAACATCTGCAGTCTCCAGAAAGCCAGCTCAATGCTTGTGGACAAGTCAACACATGAATTTCATATTATCTAGCCAGCAAGTCTCCCGGTTACAACGACACTGCACTACTACAACAGCACGTTGGTGTTAACAGGGTGGAGTGTATTTAGCAGAGTTTCTCCCCCACTCCCAACAGTGAGTCTAACTCTTTTAGTCACCTTCTGCTTCGGGGATCTAAACCCTAATCACCTGCAAATAAACCAAGAAACCGAAAAAGAGAGCAGTCAGGTCGAGGCAATACAGCACCAACATAAAAGCTGCATAGCACAGCAACATACTGCCAGTCTGTAGGGACAAAAATAAAATCAGGTAAGTAGGCCATTTCATAGGCCAGCTTTACGACAGATTGCTCTCCCATTTGCCAAGATGATTTATGAGCAAACACAAGGCATGTTTGTACAAATTCACACTCCTGTGTAAACATTTTTTCAACAAGTGTGGCAAAGTAAATGATAGAAAATGGCATTCATTCTGACAAGAGGAGTCAACAGAGGTTAATATAGTGTGAAAGCTCCCCAGAAGAGTAGGTGTAATTAGAGAGCCTGGCCCTGGTAGAGGATTTATGTCATTATCTCCCACCATGCTGCCCTCACTGTGAGGGAGGGGGACAGCACAGCGTAGAGAATCATTCCACTGCTGTCTGAGCAACACAATGTAGGGATGAGACACTGAAGAACAAAATCACAATTCATTAATTGCATCGCCTACCCAAAATGAACTAACTAATTTTAACAAACAATCAAGGTATCCATTTTTCAAATCGCACAAACAAACACTGGATGCCCTCTTACGCATGCACATACACATCCTGGGGAGCGCTCACGTTGATCGAAAGGTTAATGGTTTTGAAAATGGCGACCACATGCCGACGTGCATCATCACAAACCGCATGGACCCGGTGACGGCACAGGAGCTTAAAACGAACAGCAAGACTGCGCAGACTGGAAGAAGGGAGGCGGTGAACGGGCACATTTGGCTGCCACGCGCCGACTTGTCTGAAAGTGTTTATCATGGAGTCAAACTGAATACTGGTATTTACCGAAAACCTCTCACAGGACCCTTTCCCTTAAGTTTGCAGTGCTTCCTGTTGCGTGACACTCCCCCCGTGGGCCCTCGCTTCCCTCTCTGAATATGATACATGGCGCTGTTCCCTCACTCTCTCTCATTAATAATGAAACAAACAGCGAGGAGAAGACACAGAGATATAACCTACAGCTGGGGTACTCGTCGCATTATTGCTGTGAGAGTGAAAAACACATTTTGAATGTTTTCAAGGTTATTTTGATGACTGAGATATGTCCTAATCAACATGGGGAAGACTGTATTTTCATGACTGCTGACCATTTATAGTCAAAGTAAAGACGGTTGCAAGATGGACCATTTGTAATCTTCAGGAAAAAAAAATAGAATTCTCTTTCATGTGTGACACATTTCACATGTAAATCAGAGCTGCAGTCAGGTGAGCTACAGGAAAGCAGCTCTGGATTAGAGCAGACTGGTATTTGTTTTCGTGGCCAAGTACACTTCAGGGAAGCAGATTCTTGCCAACGTGTGTCCCACAGAGCAAAATCAACAATATTCCTGCACATTTTGTTCATGTTTGTGAATTTCGTCTCTGCCATGTCATGAAAAAGATGGAAAAGCAATGCAGAAAAGGCATCTAATCCCAACTCAAACAACTCAGTATCACAGCAGGCAAATATAGAAAGTGTTTCACATTCTTTTTAAGTGTTCTCTCTTCACAAGGTTATATACATGCTCTCTCTATATAAATAATCTGCTAAGAATGGGAATACACACCCAGGGTACTGTAGCAAAACAAAACAAATATCAGCAGAAAGGAGTGTAAATAGTGTTATTCTTCGTTGCACTGGTGTTACTATTATAGAAATACATTTAAGCAGGTTTCTCTGAATGTGTAAACTTAATCCTAATCACCATTACCCACAAGGAGGCACGAAAAACCCACTGCTGAAATAGGTCAGAACAGTGAGAAAGGCAATGAAATCACCAGTCAGGCGTCAGACTTGACTTGAAATTTACTCAACTGCACAACAATGAGAGAGTCTATTATTCAAAATGTCATGATGACCAAACAGGAAACAGGAGTGGGAGACAGAGAGAAAGACCTTTTTCTAGCGCAGGCACAACACGATCTCTGAAGCATATAGGCCAACGCTTGCTGACGGAGGAAGAAAAGAAGTATTTGAGACAGACACTGTCCTATAGCCTCCTCCTGCTGCAGCATTCCTCACACAAGAGGGAACATTCCTGCAGCACTGCATCATGGGGGAAAAGTCAAAGGCAGGCAATGTTTGAGACATGCTGATTAACTTTTAGATAGGCAGCGATGCCTGAGCTGCTCGGTCTATAAGATTGGTGTACTGTACTCATCATTGCAAACATTTCATGTAATGGAGATGTTTACCATTTATGACACTAGTATGATAAACAGGGGCAGGTTGCACCCAGTTCAGCCTCAGCCACTCAAATGCTATCTCAACAAATGTTTCAACATCTATGGCCAAATCAAACAAAGTCATACCTACATTTACAGAGAATTGGCAGAAAAGTTTATCATATTTTTCAGCCTCCAAAAACAACTATATTTGGCAGTCACGTCATGGTAGTAATGCTACAGTGACTTCCAGTTAACACAGTTGACTGTTTTTGATTGGACAATACTCCAAACGTTTCCTGGCAACAGATTTACACATTCCAAAAGTCTTTACAGGCTAATCTACCTTTTTAAAAGCTGGCGCAATGAAATCCTGTGTCACGTCATAAGTCAAATGCTATTTGAATCTAATGAAATACAGCACAGTTAACAGCCGTGATTAACAGGTCCACCTGTTACTGAGAGATGAGGCCATGCAAGTCATGAAATACAGACTAATCCTTTATTTGAAATTCAAATCTAAAGCCTTCAATGGTAACATTCACCTTCTTACACTAATTATGAGTCAGTCGTGATGTTGGACTCTGAAACGCAAAATGAAATTGGAATTGACATTTATTTTACACATATAAAGTAAATGTAAAAAGTATGTTTTTTTGTGTGTTTGTGTTAAAAAAAAAAAAAATTTAATAGAGAGAAAGACAAAGGAAAAAACTATGGTCAAATGAGGAAACAAGGGCATGACAGTTGGCTTACAAAACTAAGTGTGTGAACATCTGGCGATCTGACTCCTGAACTTGCAAGTTGTGTCATCATCATCATCAATGACAGCTCTACCTTGCGTAAGTGAGGAAATGATTCAGCAGATCCAGCTCTTGTCCCCTGCGGCGTGCCACTCTCCTGTTATACTCCTGCTGTCAGTTGTCCTGGCTGCCCTTTCTTTGAGATGACTCAAAAACTCTATCCGTGGCGGTCACAAACCCATCATTTCAGACTATTAGGCTCCCACGACTTCATCCAGAGTGACAATTACTGTTAAACCCCCTCAATCTCATCATTTCACGATGAGTCAGTGAAATTTCGGCTCCTTTTGTTTAACATTAAATCAATAGCAGGTGATGACGGTGTGACTCTTATTGAAACGTGTTACCGAAAGTCGCCAGCTGCTGTACGATTAACATCTTCTCAGCCAGCTTTCTCCTTGAGATGCTGATTCTGGCCTTCATTTCTATTCAGACTGCGCAGATGATGGAGGCCGTCAGGCTAATGCTTCATGAACATCTATAGCATCAGTGCATGCACACTGAGCCCACTTAAGGGACTTATGAGAAACCGTGCCTCTGCCCTCCATACTCTATTCCAGGCTCAATTTGCTGGCTGCTGGCTGCCTTCCAACAATCAGAAGCAAATATTGTAAGGGGGGAAACCAGTTCACTCTGCTTCATCCAGTCAGCTGGCAGACTGGCAAAAAAGCAGCCGGATACAGTTCATCACCTTATTTATTATTCAGGACTCAGCATAAAAGCCCTGGCGAAAGCGAGCCAATCGTTTTGATAACAAACAAGGAAACTTCCTCTGACATTATTTATATTAAGTTTGGCAGAATATAAAAGGATTCTCTCTCTAAGAATACAGCTTTATACTGGAGTTGTGTTGAGTCATTCCTTTCATGTTCAGCTTGCATCAGGAGTTTCTGTCCTCACTGCTGTTGTTTTCTGCAACTACCAAGTTATTGATGATGAGCTCTCCAGCAGAACTGTCTTTTAGTCATTATGGTCGCATTGTAAGACCGATTTCCTATTAAACAAAGACTGCTGAGAGGGATTTCTGCAGCAAACGGCTGAAAGTTGGATCCACAGCCGACTTAACTCTGGTCATTGACTCAATATATTCAGAGTGGTCTGCCCATCTGGACTGATGGCATAATCTGTGAGCTTGTCTCCTCTCTGAGGGCTGTCCTAATCTGGCATTTGGACTAAGCAATGACCTGTGCATGTGCCTGGCACATGTTAAGCATGGCAGGCTGAGGTGACACTGGGGGGCACAGAGGATTTAGGTGGCTATAAGGCGTGTCCAGGATCCCACTGACGGTAGTGTACTGCCACGTGGGGACACCCCTCTTCACAGCTACCGCAGGGAGGGTCTTATGCAAGAAATAATCTGGTTATACAATCCAGAACTGGCTGGTAAACTGTTTCAGATTGACAAAATGAACAAAATTACTCATGGAGTCCAGACAAGATGAGAAGACTGCTGGAGATGCATGACCCCTGTCTTTACATACAAAAGACCAAAACAGAAAAAGTGTCATCCCTGACATTAAAGGTGCTATATGTACCGGTAAGCTACATGTCACTGCACAGCTAACGGCGGTAATTAGCTAACAGCAGCTACAGTTAGCAGCAGGTGGCATTTATTCCAGTGCTATGCTGCCTCGTAGTTGTTTTGAGTATAAATGTGTCAAGGAGTTCTTACATATGTCACCTCTAAGAATTTCATTTCAAATGGATTCTACACAAACCCACCTATGCACTGTCATGCTTCCTGACCCACATCCCCTGTTCACTGTTGAGACTATGCATGACTCACAACCAGGCTAATTCTGCCCATATGCCATTCATTGTTACAAACACTGACTGAGTGCTGGCAATGCCCGGGCTGTCCCACTGACAGCCATGGACAGCAACAGCTTGTGTGTGTATGCAAACACATGTCTCTGCTTGCTGTCTGTGGTGATGAAATGCATGCAAGTCATTAACTTGACTAAATTGAAGATGATGAAGAAGAGGATGAGGGGGACACACACATAATTAAATGGATCATCCATTGCACACATACCGTTTTCCTCTAAAAAGCAAGCTACAATATCTATCTCTTTCAAAATGTGTTGTATTTCAATTTGTCCACTCTTCAGGATTTCTTGTCATCCCAGTCCAACGATCCAGTAAAAAAACATGAGACTGCTAAAGAGCGGCCTCGTCTCATCTTATCTCCTGTCAACTGGAACCAAAGCCAAAATCTAATCACAAAAATACAGGCCTACTGTTCTCCTCCTCTCCTCCTTTCCCTCCCATTCTCCCCTGCTGCTGAGACAGAGCCTAGAGCAGGAGCGATGGCATATCATATTCTGGCTCTTCCTTGAATAGTCAGTCATAATATAGACAAAGGGCACCTTGAGTGCATGCTTTATGTTTTTATCGGCAAATATGAGAGAAATCTAAAATCAGATAGCGTACGAATTATAGCCGTTAAGAAACGAGTGCAGCGTTGCAGTCGATACCAGGACCAGTTGATTCTCTGTGGAACCTTTAAATCTCACTCTTCCTCCACAGCTACTTTCCTTCAATCATTGCTTCCCCACACCTCGGACAGTGGGCCGCTGATTCCCCAATCCTGCAATGAATTTAAAAAGGCCTTCAATCGCCCGGCCTGTCTCGATCTGCACTAGGGTCAGCTCTCTAAATCCCAGCAGCTGACACCAAATCAATCACCCCATGGCTGGTGGGTAAGCAGAATGGGACATCCACAAAGAACTCCCGAAATGAGGCTAAATATGAAGCAGCGCTGGCCGCTGCTCAGCAGTTTGCTGTTCCCTCTTCCATCAACTTTGTGCCAACTGTGCCAAAACAACTCTGTCTGCCTGCTCTTGGCTCTTCTGCTTGCATCTTTGCAGTATTCACAAACAAACCAGGGTAGTGATGAATGACAAATGAAGGGCAAGCAAGAGGCTGAGATAAATCACACAAACAACAGGCAGAGCCTACAACAGCAAACCCTGTCAGGCTCTGTAGAAGTGGAGCAATCATTACCGAGGAGGCCAACCACCATGATTCACCACTTGCTAAGAGCTATGACATAATATACCCAATAAACAACACTTTGTTGAAAATATACTGTACACGATATGCATTCATCTTCTGTTTTAGATTTTTGTTTCATGTTAACATAGTAACTCTGCAGAGGCAGCGAAATGTTGACAACAAATCCTTTCTAATTCATTTAAAAAGCATCAAGTATAAACTGCTTCAATTCAAGGCTGTAGTGATGCCCGATTTTAAAACTTCTATACAATAATCGTATGAAAAAATGATTCTCGATTCCTCTTTTGATACCACAGCCAAAAGAGGAAAAGTCCTAGGCATACAAAATTGGATTTGTTCTTCTTCTAAAATAAACCACAGAGAAAAAAAATCACTGAAGACACATTTGTGATAATATCAATATCTGTGCAACCTGCTTGAAAATCTGAAATCTGAAATTTGTCTTGGTTTTAAAAAAAAGCATTAATACAAAACATAATGACCCTGCCGGCACGTTTGAACAGCATTTTCTGAGTTTATAATAAAGACATACATAGCTATTACTGCTGTTTTATGTGTGTCATCCCCACCTCTTCAAAGCTGAACACTTCCTTTCAAAATCAAATTCAACTGATGCATTTTAAGTAGGGCCCACAGAGCTGGCAGAAGAAGACAGAAGGAGAACTGGCTCTTGAGTGGACGATTAGTAAGAATGTGTTGCTTTGTCGGAGCCATCAGCTGTCAGCATGTCGTATTTCCTCTCTGACAGTGTAGACAAACATGTCCACAACATCTTTTATGGGGGCTTGACAATGATTTATGACCACAGTAAATACTTACATGCCTTGTTGTGTTTCATTAACACGTGTCCAAATGATTTCACACCATTGTTTCTTTATATGAAACCGATGATTTTATGAGATTTGACCTTAAACCACTGAATCCAATTATGTTAAACATTTGTTTAGAGTTGAAATGATCAGCCCATTAACTACAGCCCTAGCTGGGACTGGCAATATTGTCTTAATTGATCTTGATTTGTTTTACATAGTAAAGGCTTTGTTACTGTGTCCATTACCAGTGTACATGTCATGTTTTCAGATATTATATTCTTAGTGAAATAAGATATCTTATTAGTTTTTCACTGCAATACAATCATAGAGACGGCCAAGAGAAAACCTTGTTACCGGCTGTTTAAAATTTTACATGCTCCAAGTCAACACTGATCCTTTATTTTACTGCATACTAAAGATAAAGCTGTACAACAAACAAATCACAGACAAATTAATTGAAATTTAAGAGGATATACTACATGTGGAGGCAGGGTTAGGGTTAGGGGGCAGAAGACAAGCACTGGGGCAACACATTTGTGCTGCATTAAATTAATAAATAAACCGTTGTTATATCAAAATGACTTAAGAAATGAATGGAATGTGGGAGAGAATTATAATTAGGTAAAATTTAGAGATTACACTAAGAAACTACTTATAAATGTAAAATTACTTTGGTCAAATCTGCTAAGATTTCTCACCATAAATATGTATATGTATATATGTATAAATATATATGATATTTTTCCAAAATTAAGATAAATTTATTCCTAGCTCTGTCACATGTTGGATGACCTTATCAAAGCAATCTGGGCATTTGTATTACATGTGTTCGTACACTTGCAAACAGCCTACATTGCTACATGTCTGTTTGACATTTCGATAAGGAGGACAGCAGCTCCCATTGCACTAAACTGTCCAGCGGTGCGGTGGGGGACAAATTAGTAGCATCCTGTAGATGGAGGTGAGGGCATCCGGGCCTGGTGCGAGATGTGAGCCCGTCACACTGACAGATGAGGATGTGTGGAGCTGAAGGTCAGTCCCTGAATGCCTGATGGAATAACAACCAAGAGAGGAACACAGGCCACAGAGGAAGTGCACAGGTTTAGCCACCTGACATCTCTCTCTCTCTGTTTCTCGCCGTCAGTCACTCTGCAAGTTCGCCGCTGATGAACGCGGGGGTGTGTGAGGAGACAGTGGCCATTTTGGCTGCTTGGAAACCTGAGCCAGGTCTTGTCTATGTTTGGGACCGCGGGGATGTGTGATAATGCACAATACTTCTCCCCTGATTTCACCCTCTCCAGAGCCTCTTTGCCTATAAAATATGTTCCTGCAAATATACAAAGTTCAACGAATGAGCGGTCAGATAAAGGAACACAAAATACAAAGAACAAGTCTACCTATTCACACGAAAACCGGCTCAACCAGTTTGAGGGCAAAGAGGGAATGTGAAGGATCTCCCTTTACACAGATAAATCTTCATGGCCTTAGGTGAATTAATCGTTACAGCCTCACAGACAACCAGGACAAGCCATTCTCATTTGGCACTTTGATGACAAGCAAAAATGACAGGTACATTATGTCCCGCACAGAGCTGCACATGACTCTCTGACACACTGGGAAAGGATTGTGTAGCAGGGGCAAAAGGAAAGTCCTCCTCGGTGGGACTTATCTGAGGAGCCAAAGAACAGCTCTGGAAATATCAATAGCTCTGTTTCAGTCATGGGAACATGCTGATTCAACACTTTTCTCTCTCTAGGAGAATACAGTTCAATAATAAACTGGCTTACTGTTGATGCAAAATGACAACACTGTGCTGTTTTTTGAACTATAAATGCCAGAATATGTGGGCTGGGCACAGATTTTAAATATTTTCTCTCAGTGCAAAAAAAGAAACGACTCGCGAGCTTCAGTCGCAGCAGCATTAAGTGATGTGCATCCTCCTTTCTAACTGTTGTCTTTTCATGCTGATCGGCATAATTACAGAGGCTTTTAGCAATTTTCTCTTCAATCACTTTGAGCCAGAAAAGTGGTCATTAAAAACCCACAGACCTATGTGTAATCCTGCTAATTCCTACCATGGCTGTGATTTGGCAGAAGAGGCACTGATGTAATAGCTCAGCACTTCGGAGTCAGTGGTCATTCATGAATGTGACAATACTCCGGTGAACCTCAACACTTAGGCCTAACCCCAACAATGGACGACTGAAATGCTGTGACAGCAAACATGGTTAAACAGAGAAAAGAGGAGTGACGCAGGTGCGTGTATGTGGTAAAGAGCAGGTGGATGATGTATAATCACAGGCATTTTATTTGATCCCTGTCTGACTTAACTGTTGAAAAACCTCTAATTACTGTGTTATTATTGTTTGATACAGAGACTCAGTTGTCTTCTATTACCAGATACACTGCCAATTAGAAATAGATGTTGACAAAACTTAGTAGAGCAAAAAATTAGATTTTGTCTGCCAAGAGACACGACGCCACACCAAAGTCACTGACTTGTTTAAGAGGCTGTCTGCTGTATATTTACTCAGCTTCCATCAATTTAAAAATCTGCTTTTGAGACCCGTGATCTCCAGCAGCGACGATGCAAGGTCAACCTTTTATGTGCAGTTATTATGCCGATACGCTGAGAAGACACGATGAATTAAACATGCTAAAATGTTATTCAGGCCTGACCGGAGGTGGCTGTGCAGACTAGCTAAGGAAACTTTTCATGTCTACAGAATTCAAGTCTCAGTTTAAGAAATTCTGTTTTTTTAATTCCATAATATTTTATATACATCCTCTGCAGTTGATAATAATAACCTTTTTGTACCCATCGTCCTCCAGAAGAGGCCGGATTTGAATACTGTGAAGTACAAGTGGTTTACATCATTTCGCAAAGTGCTTTTCAATGTAATAGTTGCACAGTCTTAACTCTAAATAGCAAACTTTCCAGAGGAGCATGTGAGTAATTGGGACAAGGTTATGAGCACAATAAGGCTGTAAACCCACGTTAAGTATTACAACATCTCAAGCTCTGAATTCTCTGGAAGTAGATTACGTAGGAGTATCTCAGCCTGAGCACATTATCTATGATGGTTTATTGTTGTAATGAAACTCTCAGCAAAAAAACAAAAACAAAAAAAAGCATGTAATAATAAATGACAACTTTCCTCTGATTTATGCAATTTTGTCTGCGTGCAAGTCGTTGTTAAAGTAACAAGATTTCCCTCCCTGGAGAAATATTCATATTTACATGAGTAAAAACCTGAAAAGTGCTGCCGTTGGCATATATTAAACTGTTCATTTAACAGGACGACCAGGCCTTCAATACTCTCTCTGCTGTGTCAGGCATGTTTCCACACTCTGCGCTTGATTTAAAGAGTCACAGCACATCCATTACAAGCTCACCACAAAGGTGAGGATTCTGTGCTGGGCCTGAGCAGCAGCTCATTTGACGCGTTTCGCTCTTAACGCAGAGTTTAGGGTGATTTCTACAAGTAACAAGTAAATCAAACGCTACAGAGCTGAAACTATTAGTCATCTAATTAAATAACTAGAGTAAATAATTAACTATTTTGATAATAAATTTTTCATTTATGAGGTCACAGCAGTACACATTTTCAGAACACAAGAATGTAAAAAAACTCAAACCTATATTTCTTAGAGTTTCACAACATATCATGTCCTGTCCATGAAACTTTGATGCTTTGATGATTTGAACTTATTTTTCACTAACACAGAAATCAATACAGTAGATAAGCAAATGTAAGGGGTATGATAATCATCCATTTAAATGCAACAATATACCTTGAAAACAGTATATCCATGCAACTCTAGTCATTTTATAAAACATTTAGGGAAATGTAATAAACTTTTCTGATGATCAGTGAGTCTATCAGTTTGTCACTGAGGTTTTGCTGATATTCTTTGTCTCATGTGAAAGTAAATTAAACATCTTTTGACAATTTCTGCCTTTTTATACACCAAAATTAATTCATCAAAAAGCATTAGAGAAAATAAAAAGTTTCTTAATTGATACTGAGAAGTTAAACCCCTAAAATGCCACAGAGCTTTTTGTTTACTTTTCTGTCAAAATCTATTCTACTTCTATATTTCTTATCTTGTAAAATGATGATGATGTTACAAATATTATGACTGAGTATTACCACTATTAATGAATCATTACAACTGACTATTGTTTAATCATTAATGTTGCTGTTGTTGTTATCAGTAATCATGCTGTTGTTGTTATCAAGGCTTTATAAAGAAACCAGTTTTTGTCTATAATAAGAAAAATAAATCACTTCAACAATAACACCTGACATTAATGACAATGTCAGCTGGAGGCAGCCCGTGTACATTCCAGGTCTCAACACTGAAGCCCTGACGAGCTCTCGAAAACAAAAGCATCAACAACAACAAAGGGAGATGAGCTGCTGGATACACTGTACCATCAGGAGCTAGCAGTTAGCAGATGTGTTCCAGCCAGTGTATGAAGTGATCAGGCTAGCGAGCCTCACTGATCGGCTGTCCGGCTAGCTATCTCCACAGCTATGCATAAAAAATGACTGACTGCAGTGCTGACACAGCGTGTGAATCCAAGATAACTTACCTTGGGCTTATACAGCCACTTTCGAAAGCGGTTCATCGTTACCTCGCCACCTTCCTTTGTCACCAAGCCCTCCTCTACTCTCCTGTACCTGTGTGTCTGACACTACCAGCGGTGGGGCTGCTACAGCTAGCTAGCGCTGCTGGCTCCAAATCGGAAAATGTACAAAAGCCAGCGCAAGGTAAGTTGTCCTGGACGTTACAGCGCGGCTCTGAAGGCGCACAGAGGAGATATTCGAAAGCAGCGACTTATTTCCATCTTCACTGAATCCCGAAGGTTGGCTGCCCGTCTCGTCTCCCCCGCCCGGCCACTTTCCAAGTCCCGACGATACAGACAAGCGGAGCACCGACGGCTCTGCTGTTCTCTGCCCCTCTAACGTTACTTGATGACAGTCACGTTGACAACATCCACCTCCCACTTTCCCAGGAAATGGTGCCTTCACGTGCTGCTCCCAAATACCGTGCTTTGTGGTTGGAAATGTGAAGTGTAATAGTGTAACTGATTTCATTTTAGTTTTTCAAAGATGCCCTCCAGGAACGTTTTATAGAGACTTATCTCTGATCATATTTCTTAAAAAAAACCAAAAAAAAAACTACATTCTGTGAAAATACAAATATTTTTAATTTTAAATGTGTGACTACTGGACAATTTTAGTTACTAATTACTTTGTAGAGTTCATATATTTCATCAAATCAATTTTATTTTTTCTAGCCCAAAATCACAATCACATTGCCTCGGTGGGTTTACAATCTCTACAGTGAGTAACATCCTCTGTACCTAAACCCTCGATTCAACTGTAGAAAAACTTGCCATATTGAAAAAAAACTAAAAAAAAACAACCTTTTTAACAGTGGAAAAAAAGATGGAAGGAACCTCAGGAAGAGCCACAGAGGAGGGATCCATGACATGCACAGTTTACAAATTTCATTGATAGAAATGTATGTAAAACATAAGTGAAGAGTATTTAAACTCAGAAGGTAAACACAAAGACATTTTCTTAAGCAGATGAATGTGAGCATATTGTGCTTGTTTCAAACTTTTTAATTTTAGAAAAAAGGCGATACATCGTTTCTGATACAAAAAGTAATCTATAAAGTAACTAGTAACTAAAGTTGTCAAGTAAGTGTAGTGGACTATGATGTGCATTATTTATTTACAATATAAAGTATCAGAAGATGTGAGCACTCAAGTCAAGTCCAAGTACCTCAAAACTTCATCAATCAAATTCCATCACTGAGTAACAATAAACAAAAGTTTTGCTCGGATGGTCACTTAATTCCAAGTAAATTTCTTGACTAGGGACAATAACTTGAAAAACAATCTGAGCTCAAAGTCCACTTGTTTGTTCTGGAGCTTTCAATCTTATCACACAGCCTTCATCAGCAGCACGTTGGGAGCTGAGTTTGCTCTGTTGTAATGAAACAATGAATGTTAAAATAAGACAATCAATTTTGTTTTAAGACTTAGTTCATTCTTATAGCTCATTCTTTGATTGAAACTCAAATGTAAAGTCTTACCACTCTAATACTATAAACTTTTGGCCCGTTCAATACATGTAGATATATTTTGGAACTAACAGACCTACAACTTTGTTGACATGGCCACAGATATCGGCTTCTGTTAATGAGATTATGGCATGGTTCAGATGATGCTTTGTGGAACTACTCTAAAACCCAAGTTTGCATGTGATTTGCTCAGTAATCAGCTTTTCCCCCAACTAACCCCTCAAAATCCTGACGTGAAGTTAGTCAACTTTCCCTCTCACAGTTTGTCACAATCACTCACAGGCCTGTTGCCTTACCGTGCATTAGATTATTACTATGTACGTTCTCTTTCCTTGCTGTATTTGTCAGGTTGAAATGCGCATTGCAGAATTCCCAACTGCTCGTGAAGGCAGCCCACGTCTCGCACAGACGTCACAGTATGCTACGTCATAATTATTGTTATGGCAGCCAACAAAGGATCAGGATGTCACATTGTTAATCTGCATCGGATGGATTAAAACCATGACTGTTTTTAACATGCTGAACCAAACAGCAAAACAACAAGATTTATCTCATTAATGCAAATACATGTTGATATTTTCTGGTTTTATAAAGTGCTAAATCAGGTGTTTGAGCTGAAATTTGTGTCTGTTTACACTAGGTGTCTGATTTATGAGAGGAAACAGAATAATCAATTTGAAATGCATTACTATTGCGTCCAATGTTTGAATAATACTTATTTGAACAAACACATTATGATGATGTAGAAGTTCCTCTGTTTTATATGTTATCATTGGATAAAGACACAAGGTTTGTGCAATAATTAAAACAGACTAACGTATCTAATTTCTACACATTGACTCAACATAATAGAAATATTTTGCATTAAATTTTTTTTTCATTGATCTTGTGTGATGGAACTGGATAAGAAATTTACACTTAATTGAAATACCTCAAGTGACTGTCTAAGCTGTATTTTTTAGAATGTATGTCAGCTGTCTATGTACAACAACTACTTCTATTAAACTTACTGTCCTACACTAATATGTCAGACCTTCTTTTGCCATCTAGACATCACAGCAATTTCCTGAAGATTAACGATGACAGCAAAGCTTGTACCTCACTCCTCTGCTGGTTCTTTTGTTTGATTCCCTCCATACTCTGCAAATCCTGCATGTCCTACTTGGTACCTATAAAATAAATTCATTTTGAGTCGTGCATCCACCACAGCCTCAACACAATATGTACACCTTAATGACCTGAGTTGTCTATATATTCTTTAATCTTTTGACTGTTACACAAAGCAAAACAAAAAAAAACCTTAAGACAGACCTTATGTGATGTTTTTGGTATCATGGAGTCTGAAGTTCTGTGAAAAGGCAATATTAGGCTATCTTGGATGGGTGTCTATGGGATGAAATAACACAATCATGATCCTATAGTCACCCACAATCTCAGACCAAGAGCCCTGAGCTGCATGAATAAAACTGACATGATAGACCAACTTTATGTTGAGGTTAAAGGTTGAGCACTAGTAATTCCAGTGGGTCAGTCTTCAGTCTGATTGTAACAAATATGAATTCATGTAGGTATGATATCCACTGGAATGTGTGTATTTTTCTGATGCCTTTCGACAGCTGGCCCGTAAAGCTTACTGCAACAATGCAGCCACCCTGAGGCAGAGGGCGCTATGTGACCATCAGGAGGCTGCAAGGGTACAGCACAGCAGACTGTCCCCAGTGACTGATCTAACTTCTTATACTCAAATGAGTATTGTGATTGTCATATGTAATCATCAATGTGGGAAATCAGCAGACAGATTTTATTTGAAATTCAATCATCTTTCTTTCCTGATCACCTTCTCAATGAGAGTGTTTACATGTGCTCTAATATCCTGGTTATTATCAGGTTTCAGGGATATGTTTTGCACATGTAAAGGTCATATCCTGGTTTTGTGGGCAGTAGTTGGGCATAAGCTGGGCATGCTAATCAAATTACTCTGATTTAAACTAAATATATTGTGGCGTGTAATCACTGTCTACTGGATTCTGAAGATATGGAATAGGGGTGCAGACAGTGAGAGGTCGATACACAAGAGAGAACAGGCCCAGGCTGCTGCCATCAGGTCAGGGACAAAGTTTGTCAGTAGGAAGATGCGGGCTGAAACAGGTATCACATAAGGACAATCACAATGGTTTTGGTATGTTGCAGGGAAGAGGAGATGAATGCAAGGCGGAGTTTTCAGCCGAAGGTGAATCTGAAAGAGGAACAACAAAAACAAACTGAGAGCCAGAAGGCCAGAACGGGCTGTCACAACCACGGAGATACACAACAGAGTGAGTACGAAAGCTTCGTCTGTTTGTGTTAGGGTCGAGATTCTTCATGCTAGTAGCAGTAAATGATGCTCCACGCTTGTCTCTCTGTGTCAGAAAAGGAAAAAAGGAGAAGAAGCTGGGAGGAATCTGATCTCAGCTTGGAGTGTCATATCCAGAGTAACGCTCCTGATGTTGTTTCTCTGACACAAACACTCAACAGGCTCCACCACCAACATGTGAATGTTTCATTTTAGACCCAAAGAATCATTAGTTTCATTTGTGTCAAGAAAATTGGCAGAGGATTAACTTTATGTCTTATACACTGTGATGAGCATTTTCCACATTTTCTGTCAACAAACTAAACAAGTAGTCAATTAATTGCAAAAGTCCTCATTGGTTGAAACTCTTCTGACCTCTGACTTCAGTCAACATGTAACAAAGTGTCAAGTGTTGCCGTGACGTTTGCTTTGTACAGTAATCAGAGGTAAATTCCACCCATCTGTGTCCATGTGCTAATAAAGGGGAAGTGGATTTTCAACTTGTGACTTGTGAAAAAAGTTTCCCTTCCCCAAAACAATGCTGGTGTTATTTCTATTGTTAGGTGTTTTGGCAACAACTTATGGTACAAAAGGTTACTCATCATCATCATCATCAACATCATCATCATCATCATCACAATGTCATCAGTCAGACTGTACCTACTGCAAAACAGAACTACAGTAATGTGACAGCAAACCTGTAACCTGTAGCACAGTATAATTTCTATATAAAGTAAAGTATTACATTATCAGATTTGAAATCCAAAGACCAACCTGTAAAAAGTAATATGTTGTTAAAAAATGTTGAAAAATTGTATTAAAACATCAGTCAGGACATTCGATATCTGATTATTGGACAGGGTATGACATCAGGTTTTCATTACATTTTTCATCAAATTAATAATAATAAAAAATCCTTACCTACCTTTGTTGCCCTAACCAGTGATGAAATGTGACTAAGTTTGCAGAAGTACTACACTTAGCACAGTTTTTAGTACTTTAAGATATCAGTCTTATTTTACTGTTTTACTGACAGCTGACTGATCCACAGCATACAGTGTATGAATACATATGTGAAAAAATATGAATTATTTTACTTTGTACTTCTGATACTTGAGCGGATTTATTGCTGGAAAATTATTTTTGATCGTTAAATCCATTTTATATCAGATCCTTCAAGACTTTTACTCAAGCACTTTTCACATGGGTGACTTTTACCTACTTTTAATTTTTAAGCATCTATCTATCTATCTATCTATCTATCTATCTATCTATCTATCTATCTATCTATCTATCTATCTATCTATCTATCTATCTATCTATCTATCTATCTATCATACACTGTGCAGTTGCGCCCCTGCCGGCCGCCCCCTGTAACAGCAGCAGCTCTGCCTGAATCCAGCCCATTCGACTCAGTTTTTCCCTCTAAAGCAAAATCACATGATGTGTATTTTGTCATATGATACTGATGAGAGGACTGAGCCCGCTGAGAGGAGAGCGAGCGGTCTCTGACGCCCTCCGTGGAAAACAAAAGGCGAGCGGTCCACTTGTCAGTGATGAGATGCTGTAGGCTGACGTTGTTTGTTTGGTGGTAGGACTCGATCATATGTGGAGGATGGAGCGCCGGGGAGCTGTGCCTGCGATATGCGCCGCGTATTTCATAGGTGAGTTCACACACTGTTCTCACCAGAATGACCACTGTAATGCTTTATAAAGCCATGGAGGGCACAGTGCTTCTATCAGAGAGCTGTAAATGAGATGTAAGAGGCGCTGTAATGTTAGTCCAACAGTTTAAACCATCAAGTGGAATAGACTTTTGTAAACCACAAGTTTTTTTTTGCATAGTTTTGCTGTGGAAGTGTAAAGAAACTGTATGCAATGTAATGGAAATGCATGCAGAGACAAAGGGGTTCCTAAGTATGGACAACTGGACAAAATTCCTTTAGTGAATGAGTTCATTCTCTTGTAGTTTCCACCCAGGCCCTGTTAAAACAAGTTCAATCATTAGAATCTGTCTTTGCATTGCACCCAGGCTTCACAACACACTTTCTCCACATGGAAAAGTGACCATAAAATGAACACACTGACTCGCTTTCACAGTCGAACCAACACTGAGCTTATTTTAAATGATGGCATCTTTGCTGTACTGGTTTCACTTTCTAGACACCTATTCAGCTTTTTCTTTCTCTCTGCTCGTCCAACAGAGTGTTTGCGTCTAAAAAGTTTAAAAGGTAGAAGTGTTGCCAACGCAGAGAGGAGACTGAACCAGAAAAATCACATGACATGACTTTCTGAATAATTGCATTTCAGGAGGATGGCTCCTAGTCAAGAAAGCACTGAGGCACATGGCTAATGTGATTACTACCACAATATGGGCTCTGTTTTTGCTGACGTGCTCATACCTGTTGCCCCCGTTTCTCCCTCGGTGGTTGGAAAAATGTTGAATGGTGTGCTTGAGATTTTCTGGAGCGATGTCTGATGTCAGGATAACATAGCTGAATTAAGAAGTACTCCTCTTCACTATGAGGTAATACTCATGGCAGGTGTGACATAGCTTCTCATGACTCCCTCCCACTGTAAACACTTTTATATATTTTCCCGAGGCTGGACTATTTACCCCCAGGACTACTACTGTAAATGCCTGGAAACATCAAAGGGGGGTTGAATGCTTTTTATTTTTACAGAACATGAATGTCTCCTAGACTTTGGCCCCACAACAAAGGAAGATCTACTTCTTTCACATGTATTTTCATGCATTTGTTACCTTTTATGTGTGTAAAATCATAGCAAAAACGACACAAATAGAACAAGAGCCAGTGAAACTTGGGAGGCAGAAATGGGTAGGAACTTAGTAGTTATCATTTTTAATATGGTTTCGCAGGAGTATTTATTTTTACCGCTTATGAAGTTATAAATATGGTATCGCCAAGTAACAAATAACTCCATACTTCACACTACACAGAACAAACAGACAAAACAACAGATGACAAATACATGTTTAAGCTGTACCTATTCAGAACCACTAATAATAATGTGAAAATGTGTTTTTCTTACCAGGTGGTGAAAATTTAAAGGGGCACCCCTTGAACTAATCACTTTAGGTCCCAAAAAGGCTCAGACTGGCTCTGTTAATCCTACCAAATATTTGGGTTTCATTGTTTGTTTAAACTTTGAGGATTAGACAACATACTCCAAAAACCTCAGGGAGATTTAAACAAGTCAGCTGCCACTTAAACCAAAGAACCATCTGCTTCTTTTATCAATTATGAAGCCTATTGTTAAGTTTATTTTTGTATATTTTGGGGCATTTTATTCTCAAATGGTTGATAGGAGAGAGATGACAGAAAATGAAGAGAGAGCGAAGAGAGAGAGTTGGAATAACATGTAACATGGAGCGTGTATCCTGAGATGGAGTCAAACCACGGACAATGCAGCTCATTGTCGGACCTTTAAATCTCACAACTTCTGTTTGCAGCCCGGCGTCAGTCCATTAGCAGAAGTCAGATTTGAATGATCCACTGTGCTTCTGTTTCAGGCATGGTGCTGAGCCAGACCACGCTCACTCCTGCCGTGATGAACACCACTTTCATCGAGAACGTGACCAGTCTGACCGTAACCCCTGTGATTCTCAGCAGCACGACCCCGGGCTGTTCTGCATTCAACACTTCGACTTGTGAGCCCTGTGCGCCAGGATCACAGTACGACAACAGTGAGTCATTGACCGTGTCATCTGACATGAAGACCCCATTTGAAAAAACATTTGCATGTTTTACTTTCTTAACTCATTCTTCTTGGAGACTCCTCCTGTCTCTGCTTAGCAGCGATTAAGGCTGCAAGAGCAGACAATAAAGTAGATTTAAGTTACAAATGATTCACTGTCCCTCCTCAGACACCCTGCTGTGTGCGTGCTGTTCTGACCCCGGGCTGTGTCTATTCCCTGGAGCCTGCCTGCCGTGCACCACAGGTTTCTATCAGCCACTAGCTGGACAGCAGCAGTGTCTCCCCTGCGAACGCGGCTTCTACACCAAGTAAGGACACAGACGCACAAACGTGGTATTATCCTCTCTGCAGTCCACCTCACTGGTTAATCTGTTGTGTATGTTACGTTACTGTACAGTTTCACTGGAAGTCCACTTTGTCACCCCTGTCCCGCTGGATCCTTCAACAATAACACCGGTGGAGTCAGTTGCACAAGTTGTTCCCCAGGTGTGTTTATTTAGCTGTAGGCTCAGTTCATAGTTCTGCTGTAAATCAGTGACTAGCGTTACAAAAACAGCAGCATGCTTGTGGTCAGAAATTAGATATTGAAAATGTCTTGACCAAATCAATTATGATGGAATCTAAGATTGCAAATTAATAGATTATCTAGTGACAAAGATGGGAGATTCTTATGCAGTTATCTCAGTACAGTTTCATGTACTCTAAAGCTTGAGAGAAAACACATATCACATGTGTTGAGTTATCTTTTGTCTGCTGCTTTCAGGTTTTTTTTCGTCGCGCCAGAGCTCCACCTCATGTGCACCATGTTCAGTCGGAAGGTTTTGCAAGTAAGTAGTCTCCACTTTCCACTTTCTGTTTCTGTTGTTGCTTGTAACTAGGACTGGATAATTAGTGTGGAAATGTGATACAACCACCAAATCAAACATCACATGCTTCCTTTTCATCCCATGGTTGCTTTCCCCAACACAGCTTCACCCGCACAAACAAGACTCAGACACACTGCTGCTTTGATGAAATTCTAAGTGTCATGTATGATCATGTCCCAGAAGACATGAATGCTGCTTATAGAGCCGGACTTGGAAATACAAGGTGGTGCATTAGATCAGCAGCCGTAGATTATTTCTCACAGGCCGAAGGCTGCATAGTCTCCCAACTGAGCTTTTGCCTCTGTCTCAATGAAAGTGATAGTCCTCTTTGGGGGTCATTTCTTTTCATTTTCAACAGAGTTCTGAAATTTGATTCATAAAGGATAAAATATAGTTTACAAGAGGTGTGGTCAGGAATACCCATGGACCAAAAGGAGAAAATGAAACGTTTTTGTAAGGCAAGGTCACAGCGATGGTGAAGCAGATTGAAGTCAGGCAACACACATTTGCTGGGCTGAACAGTGAGTTGGCAAGCTAAGCCAAACTTGCGAGTTGTTAGTGTGTCACCGCTGTGTTAATAAATTGTTAATAAAGTTCATGCGAAGGTCAACACGTACAACGCTCCTACATAAACAGCAGGAAAATCACTGCTGTCAAGTCCAGATAAGATCGTCTCCAAGTAAAGTTTTATAAAACAATATTTATACGTGGTTTTCTGCTAAAGTCATATGAAAAGTCTAAACTGATTGTACTGTAGGTCCATTTTATAAATGAGGCCCCTGAAAAGCCTCTTTCCTTTGATTCTCTCCTCAGCCAGTGGATTCTTAGGCTGCTACCTCAACAAGCAATAATGCCTGTCTGGCCACAGCTCCACACTAAAATGTATTGTGTTTGGATTGTGGATATCATTTTTGATCTTCAGTTTTAAGTGTCCAAACAACAACTATAAACACTTCTGCAACTATTAGTTCCAATTCCGATTCCTAGTTTGGCAGTGAAGTATTATCTTCATTTCACAAGATAACAAAGTTGTTTTTTATTCTTCAAACCTTTGTTTAACCTTTCAAATGACAGACCTACACCAAACCATTGCTCTTATACAGTATCAGCACTATGTAACCAAGCTGCAGAAACAGCTTTAAACTAAATCAGCTTTGGCATGTACCACAAACACCTTGTAGTTTACTTGTGGCAACCATGAAATTCATAGTAGTCACAAGTCACGTTTCAACTGAGTGTTTTCTTCTCCCTGGCAGCTCCTCTGGTTGTTCCCAGTGCCCGATGTGTCCCGGAGGAACAGAAGCACTACAAACCGCTGCAAAAGACTGCACACCGTGTCGGCCAGGTAATTCACATCGAGTTTTATGAGTACTGCAGCTCATAATATGATAAAAGTTACGCGTGAATATCCATCATATCTGGTTTTGCACAGGCATGCACAAGGCCCCCCATCAGACTATGTGTCAAATCTGCGGCAGCGGCTTCTATCAGATCCACTGGGGCAAGGAAACCTGTGATGTTTGCCCAGAGAATCACTACTGTCCTGTGAGCACTGCGCCTAGAACATTGAGGCTGTGTGTGTGTGAGAAAGGTGTCTGGCTGACAGAGTGTGTTGTTCTCTCAGAGTCCAGACGTGAACCCCATTCAGTGCCCCAGCGATGCATTTTGCCCCGAGGGCAGCTTGGCCCCGAGCTACTGCATGGAGACTTTCTTCCGCAAAGCTGGAGAGACTTGTGAATTAGCTCCTGTCACTATCGCTCTTTTAGTTATTGGAGGAGGAGGTAAGTAAAAATGCTGGAAAACAAAAGAATCCTCTTTGATTTGAATGCAAATAAACAAATATTACTACTAGTGCCTTTAAAAGTGTTGCTTTGCGAGCTATCCAGCATGTCTTCTGGTATGTCACAGCTTCTTTTGTACTGCATCTCTAACACCATGTTAAAAGGCATTGGACTTACAGTTGTGCTTTTCAAACTGATTGCTTTTAAAGTGTACACGCTAAAGCTGATTTGATTATACACGCAAAACCGTCACTCTGAAGTATTCATAGCTGTTGTTTGACATAGTAATGGTGCATAGCTCCCTTTAGTTAATATTAGGCACGCCTGTTTTCTCTAGCTTAACAGATGTGTATTTTTTCCCACTGGTAACAGAAAATGAGCAAAGATAGTGCAATCTAAATATTGAGTGGAGCTTTAGAAAATGCCGAGGTACTTTCCACTCTTGACCGAGCAGCTATATAGATGTAAATACAACTTGTAAATAAAATAATTCAACCTCAGCAGGTATAACTGTTTAAGTGTTCTGTTGCTGATGATCTTTGATTGTGATTTGTCATTTAGTTTCTAGTTTGCCCTTTATTATTACAGGTATTTAAATCGATACGTTGAATTTCTTACTGGACAGTCGACATATAAACTCAATAACTGTTATTGGGAATGGGCTGTTTATCCAGTGACTCTTTTGGTCATTTGGAGTCATGGAAACAGTGATGCTTGTCTTTCTGTATACTGGACACAAAGACCACATTATGTCCAGCCAAACAGACATGATGAAATAAATGATCACATATCAAGGCACTCTTTGTTTATGTCTAATATGTGTCAGCCTGTAGATGATTTCCTGTAACATCTTTTTTTTTTTCTCCTCGCTTTTTTCAGTGGCCCTACTTTTCATTATCTTAATGGTACTACGTCGACGAAGAGACACTGACAGAGAGCTAACTCTAGCCAGAGCTCCACTGTTACGCAAAGAGCGACCTCAAGGCAGATACTATGGGATCCCATGTGATGCAGAACCTGTATATGCTGGCTGGTGAAACAAAGGAAGTGCTTGCCAGGGCACTGAAGTGTCCATATGTGTCCCAACTAAAGACAAAAACACTGATAGAAGAAGACTGACGGTAAAATCCTGGACTGGTGCCTTGAGTGTACTTTGACAACCCAAGAGCTTTTTTAATGTGGTACATTTTAATATATTATTTTGGAGAAATGGAAGTTGACTCTTTTGTTAATTTTGTTGTGCCACTCAGAGATGAACGCTCTCCGTTTGTGATTTAGGTTAGTGAATTATGAGAGGTATGCTGGAACTGTGAAAGCAGGACACATGCCTCGGCTGGGCGGGAACCTCTCTCTATCTTCTGAAACGCACTTTTTTCTACAGAAGTCATTGATTTACTTTGCAGTCGTGTGTTGGCAGACTTATGGGTGCTTTCATTAACTTGTGTAGTCCCACAGTTACAGAGAGATGTAAAATGTGGTCGGTGTCTTGTGTGGTTTTTTTATGCATTTGATGGTTGTCAGTAGTGTCGTTAATAGATTCGCTTAATGTATTTCATCTGCTTTTTTAAGGTAACATTTGTATGTTTTAAAGCAGGCATGTCCAAACTATTCCACAAAGGGCCGTGTGGCTGCAGGTTTTTGTTCCAACCAGTCAAGAGCACACCAGACCTGACTCATTTAATCAACTGGTCTCAGTCTTCAGAAAGCTCATTGGTCAAACTGTGTGCTCTTGACTGGTTGGAACAAAAACCTGCAGCCACACGGCCCTTTGTGGAATAGTTTGGACATGCCTGATTTAAAGGAAAATGAATAAAAACTATTATATTGAGCCTCATTTCTTACTCTTTTGTACTTTTTTGAATTGTATAGTAAGCTTTAAAAGTCGATGACACAAAGTTATTTGCTATTAATCGTTGAGTTTTTACTTCCCTCAATTAATCTTGCATGCCAAGTTTTGACTGTGCATATCAAATTTGTTGACCAAACCCTTTCATGGGACAATATGCGTGAGGAGACCATGAATAGTTTTAGTATGAATCATCCCATTATAAGTAGTAAGAAGGCAGTGAAAATGTCATGAGCCTCCGAAACGCATGAACATTTCAAAATATTACATTGCCTTTCTAATTTTTAATTTTACTTTTTTGAGAATGTTTATGTTCCAATGAGGATCTAATTTTCCTATCATATTTAGTGGTTTTAACTCCCCACCTTTTTGAATAAGGTGTCTAATTGTTGTATTATGCTAAAGCAGAGTTGAGAGGTTAACTGCACACATCACAGCAGACATTTTGACGTGCCATTGCATTAAAAGCACAAGTGTAACTAACAACATTAACAACTGCATTCCATTTCCAGATCCAGGGCCACTGGACTGCACTCACAGGGAACACTGATTCTGTTATAGGCTGCTCCTGCTATGACAAGAGAAAATGTCTGCAGTGAAAAAGAAAGATTCAGTGGCTGCTACAGTACAAGGTATACCAGACTAAAGAAAAGAGAAAGGTCTCACTAACATGACACAGCACAGCAGTGAACAGTTCTTCTCCACATTATGTAAACAGCCAACTGGAGACTGTGACAAATAGCAGATCTTAGGATCAGATA
This sequence comes from Acanthopagrus latus, assembly GCF_904848185.1. Classification (NCBI taxonomy): domain Eukaryota; kingdom Metazoa; phylum Chordata; class Actinopteri; order Spariformes; family Sparidae; genus Acanthopagrus; species Acanthopagrus latus. The sequence continues at coordinate 12,758,350 of NC_051054.1, read as the reverse complement.
AATAAGTTTACCGAGTGTGACAACCATGGAGCAGAAAGACATCTACAGCTTTTAAGATACATACGAGACTCGTAGAAGAATGATACTTGAAGCCGTAACACTTTTCCCCAGTAAAAATGAGTACTTCCAGCTAAATTCTTAAAGTATAAAAAGGTAAAAGTACTACTTAATCAATACAGCCCCTTTCAGATTGTAATATATGGGCTATTGATGTATTAACATGCAATAAATATTCTGGTGATGATAGTCAGGGTGAAGCAAATTATATATATATATATATATATATATATATATATATATATATATATATATATATATATATATATATATATATATATATATATATATGAGAGGAGTAGACATTTTATCTGTATGCAATAAAAGAATGCAGAAATATATATATATATATATATATATATATATATATATATATATATATATATATATATATATATATATATATTCTGGATTCTTTTATATTGCATACAGATAAAATGACTACTTACTAATAATATAGGTGGCGGTAATGCGCTGTCTGTTAACTCTCGATGAGGGGAAAAATTTGTCCAAGCAGGACTCCGTACGTGCGCACGCATTCAGAAGAAAACATGGCGGCCACCCTGGCAAGGAGGGTGTCAGGTATGTACATACAATTTGACTTTCGTACATTTTCTTTTCAGTCTCCTTATTTTGTAAATGTTAAGTGTTGTATCCATCGCATACGCACTGAATTAATGTCGGAGCAATTGTGCGTACGTGTAATTTGTTGACATTAACAGGACGTGATTTCGGTACATTAGCTAACTAGCATCCATGCATGGTCTTCTGTCCTCGATGTGACTCCTCCTCATGTGTTTTCATGTTGTTCTTGCGTCTGACAGGCCTTGTGAGGCCGCTGTCTGTCTCGCTGTGTGCCAGGACACCACAGCTTTGTCAGCTCTCCAGCCTCATCCAGCCTCCAGCTCTCTACAACTCCGCTGCAGTCGCTGTCCGAGCTCCTCTGCGGGGTGCAGTGTGTCTGACACCCCGGTACAACATCCTACAACGGTAACAGACCAGAGTTTTTTCATACTCCGCTATATACTTTATACGCTACTGTTCATACGCAATACAAAGGTCAAGGTTTATGTATCAATCCACAACACAGGGTCTATAACGAAATGCTAGTTGTAGTCCTTGTATGTGACCCAAAAAGCAAATGGTATAGACAGGAATGAATATAAGTCATAAACCAGTGATAAGCTATAAACAATTTTTAAATTGGGGGTGCTGAAGATGAATTGAGGAAAGAAGCCTGTATGGAGCTGTTTTTTTTCTTCTATACAACAGACTATATATTTCCAATACAGAGTACAAGTGTCATTTACCATGGATTAGGAAAATACAGGGTTGTATAAGGAAAGTAAAGCTGTAGTCTCCTTCAGCTGCTCATACATATTTTTTTTTTTACATTATTCAATGAGGGGGTTATGAATCAGAATTTCCTTTACTTGTCCCTCAAAGGGGAAATGAATTCATCACAGCAGCCAAAGGACAGTGGTTCTGTAATTACCAATAATGATAGTAAAAGAATAAACAATACATTAAAACAGTAAGGAATAGGACAATAATAAAGAAATAAAGGACAAAGGTATGTTTGTATCGCTGTCAAACGGCTCTTTTTATATGCTCAATAGTGTAACATATGAGGTTATTTAATACTGTGTGTGCTTCCAATATTGTGCCCCCTGAACAATCCTTTGGAGTCTGCTTCTTCAACTTGACAATGCAGCCGTGTGCATAGCAAAGTTGCTAAATTATGGATCACATTGTTACCTCATCCCCATGATCCAACACGTTTGGGGATGGATGTTAAAGGTCTTGAGGCTGAAAAGAAGCAAAGCGCTGTAGCCATCTTTTTGAAACTCTTCCCAGAAGAATGAAGACTATTACAGCCAAAGAATAATGCCCACAGTTTAGGGAATGAGATGATCATAGATTAGCCTCAGAACTAATTTCAGTGTTCCCAATAAATACCATGATATTTTTTTTCTAAAGGTAAACAGGAGAGCATATTTGCTTTAGGAGAGAATCTTAGTACAGGTAAATTGTTTACTGCTACCTAATGTCCTATTTATTAACTATCCATCATCATAGTGGTCGCCTATAGCTGTCCTCTCTCAAGTATTTCTTCGCTTTAGGGAATCAGGATTAGATGTTGGGGTTTGATTGTTATAGTTAAGGGAGGTGCAACAAGAAAATTATATTTTGTTCATGGTCTGTTTCTAGTCACTTGAAAACTAGTTTATTGGGATAGTTTGAAGTAAACTAAAATTTTGAAACAATGCCAAGAAAGATATATTCAAACCTGACAAAATTAAACTAAAACTATCTGCCTAGCTACTAATACCTATTTATGTAAAGTGATATGTTTTTTTTGTATTCTGAGTTAATTTTTTTCCCTTTCCCTTCTCTGCTTCTTTGTGTTGTTGCAGGGTGTCGCCACTTATTCCCAGTCTGACTCAGCAGCCATGCCGAAGTCTAACATACTACAGTGTGAAGAAGGGCAAGAGGAAGTCTGTCAACTCTGTGAAAGACAGGTTCATGAGGCTGCATTGTGGCCTTTGGATCAGACGCAAGGTGTGTGCAAGGCGCAAGTCTTTTACTGTTACTGTCCTTTTACACCTTTTAAAAACTCAGCGTTTCCAATGTGGCTTCTCACCTCTCAAACGTTCATTATTAAACAGGCTGGATACAAGAAAAAACTGTGGAAGAAGCTGCCCGCCAGACGAAAGCGCCTGAGGGAGCATGTGTTCTGTAACAAAACACAGAGCAAGCTTTTGGATAAAATGACAACCTCTTTTTGGAAAAGGAGGAACTGGTATTTGGATGATCCATACCTGAAGTACCACAATCGGGTCAACCTCAAAGTGTAAATTGCTGATTCATGTAGTGACATAATGGTTTTCTGTTTGAGTATAATGTAATAAAGTTATATATGTAGGGAAGTCATATGTCTTTAATGATCCTTTTCTTTTAAATACACACCTTTGGGAGAAGAAAACCCACAGACACACAGTCAAAGTTTTGCTTCATATTTAATAGCTGTAAATTGATTTGAACAGAAATATTAAACAGCAGAACAATGAAGTGATAGCCTTGAAACCATCCTGTCATCACTTCAATGCCTTTTGTTTTATAATTCACAATTAAGTTGAAATTTAATTTGACATTCTGGCCTGCCAGAACAAAACTTTTAGGATAAATCAGTAATGTGGTGTGTCCTCATGAATTAAGTCAAGTGGCAAATTGATCAGTAAATAATAAGACATATTCATATGTCTATAGCCGACATGTATGTATAGTCATAACGTTTTATATTGTTACCACAAAGCAACTGAAAGTCATTTGTCGCCAGCAAGGCATTTGAAGAGGCCAACAGCTCCACATAAACTCATTTAAGTAATCCAATTTTCATACAAATTAATAACAAACATCATGCAATGATGAGTTTCAGTCTACGCACAGTTATACAAATCTGCTACTTAGCAACACGTTTTTTTTTCTCCGTTTTACTTTGCATGAATTATTCAATAGACGGAAATCACCTCCAACACTAACACTGATACTACTAATGCTGAAAACACAGAATCTGATTTTTTTTCACCATTTATCCATTAAAAGGACATTTCATGTGCATAACGAGTGTATCTACAACATCAGAGTGAATGACGTGTAAACAGAACAGTTGTACCTGAGAAGCTTTTGTTTCAAACTTCAGACCACCGTGAATGATACAGATACATTGATGAAAATCATAAATCTGCTGCGCAAGTCCACCCGTCAATAACCAAACACAGTGATACTTTGTGTGTAAAATGCTGCTTAGATTCAGGCTCAGTGAGTAAAGTACAGGATGAAAACATACAGTGTATCACCACGCAGTATTAAGTTAAATGTTAGTTTGTAAACCTGCAAACCAATAAAGTCACTCTAGTGGATTCCTAACAAATAGAAGAAGCAAGTAGAAGGTATGATCGTTGAGTTCAGTGTTGCTCAGTTAACAGCAGAGCATTACACAGTGATTTCAAACATGGAAAAAGAGCCATGTTTATTTACAGTAAATACTCATCCTGTTCCTGCTACAGCTGAAAGTGACATGTTCCTAATTGGCCTTCAGTTGTCAATTAAATGACAAAAAAATGTGCATACAAAACTGAACAGTAGATTGTCAAAAACAGTCTGCCTCACTGAGAAAAAACCTATTCTATGTGATGCGAATGCTTCTTCTTCTCACACTAGTAAGGATTTCTTAACCATGGAGGAAACGAGCAAGAATAAAGTTATTTTGTGATAATATTCAGCCACTAAATTTGTTTTGATTTCATGTCATTTTTGGCCTTTTCAGAGTGTCGAGAGCAGGGACTTTATATTCTAAGCATAGTGCAAAATGATTATTTAATGAGAACGTAGTAGTGTTTAAATACTTAAATCACACATGGAGACACTGTAGTTTGTTATGTCTCTGCTATGTCTTTCTTTAAGGCTTTAATAAAGAGAATATTGTCCAGAATATTGTTGAACAGAATATTGTCCCCCACTGAACAGAATATTGTCCCCCACTGCTGTCTGACCTTTTACTACCGCAAAGTCAGGTTGTGTTATACTAAGGGTAATCAACAGATTTTTCAAAATGTTGATTTGATAATTAATCAGTGCAGAATTCCCACACAAGTTTCTCCCCAACAGACTGAATCAGGGTAAAAACGGCCATGCCATTTTGTTTGTTCCTTGGCTTTTAACACATTCTCTTCACAGCAGCGGCCATGTCACTCTCAATGCCAGCTGTAGTATTCAGTGACAGTACATTCTGTTTAACAAACAGCGGACTCATGACTGGGAAGACATGCATGCGATTGCCTACCCGAACCTGATATATAAAAACAATCAAATCAGAAAGATGGAGTACACACAAACTGTACATAAATACATATTCAATAACCCACAAACTCAAAATGTCAATATCAGCATGGAGCCCATTTGTTCTATCTCAACGTCACAAACCATTTTTTTTGTTTATTATCATGAGCCACGAGCTATATGCTTAATATAGAGGGGTCATCATAGGTCACTTTGGTAATACCTTATTCCAAAGCAAAGGCTGCTTCAGTCATGTAGATTTTGGCCATTCAGTATTTTCACTTCTTGCAGCAAAGGCAGCTGGAGGAGTCTTTAGGGCTAGTTTCACATGGCTTCACTGTTTGAAGAAAGAGCACTCCTGGATCTTGTGAGAGGCCTTAAGACTCTAAGAGGTGGCTGCAAGATGAAAAATGAGGATAGAAAACAAAGAGGGAGAAAGAGTTAGTCAGCGAATAACTACAATGTTTTGCTCAGTGTTAACATGGATACGGCTGGCGTTAGTTTGTCTTTTTCTGATCAACAAATCCCAAAGGCAAGACCCACAATGTGTTAGTTTGTCTGGTTTCTTTCGTCCTCTATGACAGCAAACGGAATATCTTTGGGTTGTTGTGAAAAAAGACATTTGAGGACATCACCCTGGGCATTGGGAAACAATCAACAATATGATTATTGTTAGTTGCAGCCCTACACAGTAGATGTCTCTGCATACAGGAATAGGCTGGATCAGGCTTCACAATTCCTTGTTCGTTTTGTTTTTTTTCAAGGGATTTGTTGACAGTAAGAAAAATACTGAATATTTCCAGCATTATCCTTTAACCAGTGCCATGCCATATCATATACTGTATCATGACTGATATTAGATGTTGACATGTATTGATGAATAAACATGAATTCCAGGGACTGATTATGCAGAGGCATTTCCATAAACATTACATGAAAAACATCATTTTCAGGAGTGAAATGCACTGGGAGGCAATCCATGTCACTCTGTCAGCCATGTTTGGACCGCTTCCATGCCACGCTTCCAAACACGTGAGCAACTGCAATCATACAAGAGCAAGATCACACGTTCATTTGAACCAACGATGTATCCACTGAAGTTATAACATGATTCAGCTTCGTCAGTGCACAAATCCAATTATCTCCACAGTTGCAGAAGTGCTGAACCATGATGATTTGTTTAGCTACACAGCAGTAGAAATTAGTGAATGGGTGAGTAAATCACTGCTCTCAAGGGGCAGTTAGAATCAGGCAGCAGCTGTGCAGCCATGTTGGCGAGGCGGTATACCTCAGGAGCCTTCCTTTTAATCAGCCTGAGCTGTGGCGAGCTTGAAGTTGCTTGAACCTCTTTCCCTACCTCTTCAGGCTGCTCTGGAACTGGAGGGGTGGGAGGTGGAGAGGGAGTGGAGGGTGTGGAGGGTGTGGAGGGTGGGGAGGACTTGGGTGTCAGTGAGGGCGTAATGGGTGAGGACTCAGTCTCAGAAGGTGAAATGGTCTGGGACTGCAACCCCTTGGAGGTCCATTGGTCCAACACCTCATACTCAGTCATGTCCAAATCCTGTCCTGCACCGTGGAGAGAGGTCGGTGGGAGGGATGAACAACATGTACATCCTGTCTCTGGTCTATTGAACGGAAAGCCAAATACTCTCTGTGTAATTGCTGTAGAGCTGCATCTGATTTTTTTCTCCAGTGGGGATTATGAAAGTTCATATAGTAATGCATTATCATTCTGCAGACCACAGAGCAGAGGCCAGACAGGGAGTTATGATAAGCGGGAACCAATTTGTTACAGCACAAACAAGCCTAACAAGCCAGTTCTTATGACGTCTCCTCGGTTCTTCCTCTGAGTATCTGCAGAATTGTGTCCAATTTGGATGTAGTACAGAAATTTGTGGATAACGTATTTTTCATATTGTCAGCAAATCCCTTGAAAAGACTAAAACCCCCCAAAATGATCTTGATAGTGTGTCCTATTAAGATCAATATATTTTTAGATAAAAAAAAATACCTGGAAAACAGATAAAAGAGCCGCATAGTTACAATGTTCCTTCACTGCTATGAACACAGACGCTGAAGTTTATTTTCAGTCACTGTCCTGCTGCCATAAATACTCATTTGAGAAGGACAAGGATCAGTGCAGGGGTCTTATTCTGCTTAAGGATCCCTTAGCTGATAGAGCGACGGAGCAGGGACTCCTTGGTGCATATAGTGGAATACTGTTTTACATTAACTGGTCTGCCTATGGTGGCATGTATTAAGAAGTTGGCAGCAGTTGCAGCATGGGTAATGTTAGGCATATTGGCCTCAACCCCTGCAACTGTACTCTACAGCTGATAACAGTCCCTAACAAATGCACTGTTTACCCCTGTTTTAGCAATGTTTTCTCAAAACTCCAGTGACCAGCTGGTTTAATAAATGACTGATCACTCTTGAAAACAACACATATTTGTGGCCTACTCTGAAGGATTTACATCTTCAGTAGAAACCAGTAGGGCCAGGGCTGAGGGCCACAGACAGGGTGTGTCAGGAAGTGTTTCGAGACGGACTAAAACCTGGTTAATGTTGGTCTGTGAATGGGATTAGCTGACAATAAGAAAAATACGAAAAACACCAGACTCTCACAAAATGACAGCAGCTATTTCAGGAATATACTTCAATTCTTTGTTTGACATTAGTTGTGCCTACAGCTGCCGCACAGACATTTCACTTCAGTGTAAATGCATCTGTCTGAATGTTACGTCTAAATTTATCGACAAAGGAATAATTATTAGCTGAAACGAAAAATGCACACGGGACAAACACACGACTGTTTGCACATGATGTCAAGCTAAGGACAAATCCTCCCAGCTACATGTGAGTTTTTATCACAGGACGGTTTAGCCTGGCAGCCCTGCGAGGCCTGACCTGCTCCAAACAGGAAGGCGGGACTGAGGTTAGGGGGCCACTCAGGAAAACAGAGGTACGAAACAATATCAGTCAGCTTAAACAAGCTTGAACAGGAAGACAGAAATCTACGTGATAATCTGTTTCACACAAACGAACCGGGCACTGTTATTGCGTTCTAATGGCACCATTAAAGCTGATGTTCTCGGTGAACGGGCAGAGTGTTCGTTACACATTTTTACCACCATGTTATGTTAAAAACCTGCTATGTTCTCAACATTTTAACACATTTTAGTATGCTTATATAACACTAATAGCTTGCTGGATTAAGTCAGTGTCTCTAGAGGGTTTTAACACACTGTGCTGACCACAGTGATTTCGACTCACCCTTGTTGTAGCTCTCTGACTTGCTGCGCATCATGGGTCTGGTCCGCTGCTGTGCTGGCGCAGGCTGCGTAGTGCCGGGGCTGGTGTTAACAGGGTCAGACTGGTAGGAAGACAGATCCTGCATGCTGAAACTCCTCAGCCTGTCTGACAGGACGCCTTGGCTCTAGAAAGGGCAACACGGTCAGGATTAGTGTCAGCAGCGTGTAACAGTAAGAGCATGGATCATCTTTAAGGGCATAAATAATTAGAATAGGCTCCTGGATCTCCTTTAAAAAGAAACCTCCAAAGCTGTATTTAATAACCCTACCTAATAATGTGAATGGTAAACAACGTAATGGGCTTGAGGCCCTACCCACAATGCCCCTCCACTGTGCCCCCTGGTCAATACAAAAACAAACGAGTCTGCATTACCTTTGTTGCAGCCATGACCGCAGCTGTGGCTGCGACATTCAGCCCTTTTCTCCCAAAATGCACCAGTGTGTCATAGCTTTTGTCCTTCGCTTGGCCGATGTAGTCGTCAATTTCCTAGGAAAAGTACCAAAAAAAATGTATAAATAAACATATCTTGTCATCAATGTCAAACTCACCTCGGTGTTTTTTGCATTTCTTGACGGCACTTTGATTTAATTCTGTCTGACTCACTAATGTGTTTCCTGACTCAGACGCAGAGGAAAAAGGAAAGGAGAGATGGAGGAACATGATGACATTTCCTGTCTCCTGTCCCTGCTAACACTTTAACAGCTAAAGTGGAAAAGTGAATTGGCAACAGAGGAGCCTTTGTTTCCACGAAAAGCTGCGATGCTTAAATGATGTTAGTCAAGAAAATCACGCAGACTAACTTAGAGCCTAGAATGAACGTTTGCACCTGAGCCTTTCCTTGAACCACACTCGCGGACAAAGGGAAGACCCGACAGCAAAGGAAGGGCATTTCACCTTTTCTTTTGAGGAAAGCGTGGGATGCACAAACTTCCTGTACAGCACACTGGAGCCTTTAGTGTAGGGGGACAGCAGCCACACCACAAAGGCTATCTTCAGTTCATAGTAGAAAGGAAGCCTGAAACAAAGGCGCAATATGATGGAGCCACTGGCACAACAAAGTAAAGACGAAATATGTCATGTGATGTTAACACAAGAAATGTCAAGAGGTTAACTTTTTTTTCCATTAAAGAAGCTGAATAATCACAAAGGTCGCTCACCAACAAATAAACATATCTGTGAATACTTCCACTGTCGTGAAGAGGGCGAATATTATCCAGTACATCATCCATTTTACCTACGAGAACAGTAAAAATATAGTTAGAGAAGCTACACGATAACTTAGGATCACATTAATAAGGACAACTAGGGCTGGGCCATTTACTTTAATGGAGCTTTTAAAAGATATATCTTATATCACAAGACAGATATAATGATGACGATATAATACCATTACAGTGCCCTGCCCTGAGGACAACACAGCCTGATGTGAATTCATAACTAAAAACACAAACAATATACTCACATATTCTTTCACATCTTTCGACTTCACCGCTTTATACGATGAGTAAGCAGGATATAGTGTACCAAACACAAGTCTAGAAGACAAAGACGTATAATGAATAATATATCAAATCAACACATTTCAGATGCAACAAATCATGAAAGTTGACAATATTATTTTGGGTTAAGCAGAGATTCAAAGAAATAGATCTGTCTGTCATCTTAAACACACTTACGGTTACATTTACACAGGACAGGTTTGGCCATGGCTCCTCAGAGCTGCGGCCTACATAACTAAATGGATGGACAGGTTGTCAGGTGAGATCAAGGGAAGGCAGAATGGGTGCAACAGCGCGTTCCTTCTAGAAGGAAACCATTCAAAAACACCCACTCCAGTTAGATTTCACCCTGGCTGATTTGACGAAACAAGCTGTCCAGGTGCCAAGCTTCCAGACATGAGGTAAAATTAGCTTCATATGTGTGTGTGTTTGTGTGTGTGTGTGTGTTTTTTTCCCTTCCTTTTCCAAACATTTCTATTCGTGTGCAGACACCTGTGCTGCTGGGTGTCCTCGCAGAGACGGGACGGGCGTTCAAGTGTTACAGCCAGGCAACAGCTGTGAGCGCGACCTGATCAAATTACTGACCCACATCATGTTGCACCTCTCTGGCATGACCAGCTAGATGTGCTCCAACAGGGTGTATAAACACAAGGACACTAAAAATAAATAGATCATCTGTGTGAGAGAGAGAGGCAGCTCAACCTTTCTGTTGGAGTTTGGACCCAAAATGAGACACATAAACCGTGTTGTTTTTTTCTTAAACAACCAGGACTGAAAGCTGTCCCATGTAGGCAACAAGATTTGGTAATCTAAATTTAATTGGCTCACTATTTTGAGGTTGGGCCTGCAGTTGGCTCGCTGCACACGGTCTGGAATAGCGCTGATTCATACTTTGTGCAGGTAAAAATAACCTACTTTCGCTTAGAAACGTCCTGTTGTTGAATCTCATTTAAATTCCTATCTATAGAGGAACACATGTCTCATTACATGACCAAGTCTTGCGCTGTAACCTGAGCGGGCTGACCCATCCCTTTTGTTTTTTTTTCCAATATGGGACATCAACAGAGAATATAGCTCCACTCAAAGACCGCTCCTGTTGTTCAGTCACCTCGCCACTCTCTTGACATTTAGCTCCGTGAAAGACGCTTCAGATTTCTGAGTCTGACTCACGTTATCTTTTCATGCATGATAAAAGATCAGTCAGCCCATCGCGTCACCTCTTTGTCTATAATAAAAAAAAAAAAGAAGAAGAAGCCATTTGATAAACACAAAGAGTCTCTGGCTACTGAGCGCCTCCAGCCTGTTCAGATGTACAGAAGGTCTGCACAGGCCTGGCTCACCATGCCTGCCCAAATGGCAAAGTACAATCCGGACGCATTCCGACGGTTTTTCAGTCAAAAATTAATGGACAGACATCGGCTCTGCTCTGTTTCTGATTAAACATCAGACAATTTGCGGGGGCTCGTAAAGCGCGCAGCTCCTGCACCCTCAATGAGACGCTCAAATACGGGCAATAGCCAGGAATCGCAAATTACTGATAGGCCCTATACTACTCTGTGACAGAGCATATTGCAAAGAAATAATAATAATTTAAAAAAAAAAAAAAAAAGACTTACACCACAAGTCTAGAGATGATCCAGGAGACCATTGCGCTGGAAAGGCGACAGGACGCGCTGTCTGCGGGGAGGAGTTTCCTCCAGATGACAGGCGCGTTCAGGCGGCTGCGTGTGGACGCACACAGGCAGCAACGTGATGCAGGAAAAAACAGTGCGACTATGACTTTTATCCATAGATGGCAGTGTTGCATTACAGAGACATCACAGACACTCAGAATGACGGGTGGGTGTTGAGTGTCCTTTCTGCTGTTAAGTGTGTTTGAAAACCTGACCCAGGATTTTCTGTGTCACAACTAAACACACCTTAATTCAAAAACATGAACCACGTGGGCAGTGCTGTGACTAACAGTTCTCATCATTAAGATACATCTGCTGCTTGTTTGCTAGTTTAATCGTTTTGCCTTTAAAATGCAAATCAATCTCCATAAAAACTAGTAAGTAAAGTCTTCACCGACAAGCTATGATATTCAGTTCTGATGATATCAAAGTTAACCAAAGAAGTTGCCCTTTTTTTGTCCAGTCATTTTACAAACCTATGAGACCTATGACATAACACAGCTCTTAAAACTTTAAGTTGACACTGGTAATAATGTAGTATCACCTTTGTAGATGATGGTAACAAACTAAAAGTTAACATGCTTTGGCAACTCATGTAGAAACAGCATAAAATCAGACATCAGATAAATTAAGTTAAAGTAACTTACTCTTTGAATATTGGGAAAACTGCTAACCAGACAATGTCTGCGAAATCAGGTTCAAAAAATTTTTGAGAGACTTTCTCTGGGTGATCTCTTGATCTCCGCTCACCAAACCTGAGAACACCTGCTCCATTAGAGCCTGAGTGCCTTTATTTCGTCCAGCCCGTGGCCTACATACTGAAGCCAGAGAACAGAGACAAGGTTTTGTTACAGTACAGCAAAAGCGGCCGAGGAAGGGCTGTGGCTGGTTGAAATCCAATCCTTTTGTCCACTCTGAAGCCAAGGTTTGGCTTCAAAATAAGGGAAACCAAAACGCACTGCCAACTTCTTGTATTTCTTTAAAAACAAATGACTCATCCACATGATGCAATTCTACACCTTACATACCAGAGGTTTAAATATAAAAAGACTTCTGAGCAGAAAAAGGCAAAATAGATTCTTCTCGCTGGCAGCCGTTGTTCTTAAAAGTTTATTTTTCTTATTTTTCCCCATCCACATAGAAAAATTATACACACAATACTTCCACAATACATACGTTCTGCACTAACTGACCTTCTCATTTCATCTGCATCCTCCTGCTGAGAAGGAACTCAATCCTGATAAAGTCAAACACTTAACGTTGTGTTAATGTTAATGCAAATAATAGGTTAGGGTAGTATGCGTGCATTTTTTTTTCGCTCATGAGTGTACTTTACATGTATGACCACATATAGAACAGATACATGTTGACTGTACAGAAAAAAAACAACTATCAAAAGGAGAAATCCACCCATCGTCTCTAGTGTCAGTTAGATAGTGTGGGCTGGTTACCAGTAAACAGAACAGCTGTAGCTAACAAAATGCATCCTACAGATTAGAGCAATTGCTAAATAGTGATCTAGGATGCGATTTAAGTGCAGGGTGGCTTCCATCAACAGTTCCTTAATCACTTTTTTGGATCATAAATACCCAAGTACCTCCACCACCAGTCCATAACTTAGGACAGAAGAATATGATGACGCACTGTAGGCACAGCAGGCTTTTCATACTTACATTATATACACTTTCTTAAACCTTCTGTTTGACTTTGGATAATAAAGACTTACCGAGGGTTACCCCCGATAATTAAAGACAAAAAGCAAGAAACACATTTTCTTCTGGCTGAGTAGATCAAAAGTTCTATGAAAAAAAACTTTTTTAAAAAGACATTAACTGCACAAAGTTAACCCTCAAATGATTATGTGAAATAAGAACTATAATATGAAGCAGAGAGGATGCTCTGTACTGCAAAATCCGCACCAGAATTGTCCTTATTGGAGTGAGCAAGCTGACTTCGACAGAACAGTGGCAGTTCACCTTAGCTTCTCAGAGCTGCCAATCTTGACTGCATCTCTTCAATATCCTCCTCTGACTCTTCGTCTGAAGCCGCAGCCGCTCCAGGGGGCTCCATTTCAGGCAGGGCATCTGTGACTTTGCTCGGTGCTTTGCCAAGTGCCCCTAATGAAGCAAGAAGAACCATGAGACAAAGGTTTCAGTATTGCTCCTTGTGGTATAATTCAATCTGTGTTGGGTCTAGACACCAAAACTTCACAACAAAACAGTAATATAACAGTAGTATATTGTGATGAGTATAGCTTAGTTTCTGCCGAAGTGCTTTCTGTATGATTCTCGTTGACCCGTACATAACCCGTGGAAACTGTACCTAAACTGAAATCTGTTTTGCGTTTCCACCACAGACCACCTTTGGAGGTAAACTTTTTCACTTTTCCAGCTGGGAGACAACTGGGAAGACTATAACTTGTGGGAAACTGCTGCTTTTATTAACTAGCAAACTGTGACCAGAACTGTACATTATTCTACTCTGCTCAACCACACACATTTTGTATACTTTCTTCTCTTCAACGCAGTTGATCATTTCAACAGGGAAACAGGCTTTGCTTGAGAGAAGGTTGTTCTGAGTGATCGGTCAGTGGTCTGCAGCGTCCACCTTATAGTATCGGATCATTTTGCCAGGGACCTCAAATTGTGAGGTGAAGACAGTACAGGATGTCATAAAGTGATTTGTTTAGTGTCATCCACAACATTTGATGATGGAACCTCAAAAATAGCCACGTGTAACAAGGTGAATCGGACTCCTTGATGGAAACAAGGCTTTAGCTGAACAAATCTTTCACCTGCTGTGATCTCAAAGAGGATCTTGTCAACCTCCTCCTCTGCTGCTTCCTCCATCTCTTCTCCATCTTCCATGCTCTCAAATGTGTCTTCCAGCATCTCCTCAATGATGCCAGCCTGAAAGATGAATACATGTATAATGCCATTGTTTAGCAACGTGTTCTTGTAAAGAAATAATGTTAGCTTGTGAGTGAAGTCATACTAACGTTCTTGCACTAACTTGGCTGTAATGTAATTTCTGTCTATTTATTTTGGACATTGCTGCTGACCTTCATCATCTCCTTTGATAGTTCCCTCATGTTGGCCTGGATCTCTGGGATTTTCACTAGGTTCTGCATGGCTTTCATCACCTCTGTGCTCTTCTGCAAGGCTCCAGCTACACGGACAACAGCTAGAAACACAGAGCAGAACATTAAGTTCAGTGGTTCAACTGATGACAATAAAGAATTTTAGATACATTTCCCCCTCTCTAATGAGCCAGCTGCTGCACTCCCAAACTCACCCGCCTGATTCTTCATGCTGAGGAGGGCAGAGTTCATGTGAGCTTTGGAGGCGTAAAGTTTTGTGATAGCTCGTTTTGACTGAATCATCTCCTTTGCAAGAACAACACACACGTCCTTTTGGCCCTTTTTGGCGGCATCTTTAATGGATCTCTTAACTTTGTCTTGTTCCCTTTGAATATCTGAAACAAAACGGCATGTCATTACATACAACACAAAACTACTGTATAACTTAAATAATCAGATCATTGACTGTAGGATGTAATAAAAAAAACAAAAACATAATGATATATCTGAAACATAAGGCCATATCATTGGATACAACACAAAACTCTTACATAATCAGGTCATTCACTGATAGACGTAATAAAATTGTGCAACAAATTTTCCATTGCAATGAGTCACTACCACTAGTGTAAAGTCATTCATGATTTCATGATAGAAGTGTTTACTTTACATTTATCTTGCAAGCAAAACCGTGAGATTACTCAGAATGTGTCAAGATTTTTTTAGCAATTCTTTTTTTGCATCAATATATTACTATAGAAACAAATATGATAATATCTTCCAAGTTCATATGGTCAGCTATCACAACGATAAAATATTCCTTTTTTCCTTATAAAGAACATCGGTTCAGTGATAGTCAGATGTTGTCTGCATCTTACCTCGAATTTGTCTGTCAATCACTCTCATTTCCCTCCTGATTTTTTTAGACCACTCAGAGATCTGTAATGATACATGATGACATTTCAAACTGCACTAACATAATTACAGTTAATTTAACTCTTACAATATTGTAATGCTCGTTTCAACAAAGCGTTACGTGTAACACTACACTACAGCAATGTAAAACTTTTGACAGCTAAACCGTAAAAGACCCCGATGTTAGCTAAAGCGAACAAATCAGGGTTTGTTTACATTGAAGCGGCTGACATCAGCTTAGCGTTAGCTTGTATACTAACTAGCTAGCTCTCGCTACAGAAACCCATGTAAGATTTGTTAATGAGGCATATAAGCAAACGAATAACAATATATACGGAGCACTTAATACAAGACAACACCAGATACTATTAAAGGGACAGTTGGTTCACTTTTAAATAGACTAAAGTTAGCTGTTCAATTAGCGAGAAGTAGCAACAGATTGGACGGACTAAGCTGAGTTGAACTGACAGCTATCGTTAGCAAGGTTAGCAAAATGTGCTGTCGTTTATTTTCTTACAACGGACAAAACTCTGAAAGACAGTCCTTGTCTTCAGCTGTCAGAACTCACCAGCTCTTTGGGGTCTTTCTCCGGTGTTCTGCCGAACAGCCCCATTGTGTCTATTGAGTAAATGGCAAGCTAACCTACCTGACTAAAACTAGCTGGCTAGCTCAGCCTGTTTTACTAGCACTTCCTGTTCTAAGGCCCGTCGGGCTGCGTTCGAACACGAGGAGACCTTCAGTCCACCTGGTCCTCATCAAGGAAACAAGGACAAGTGTCCAAGAGAAGTTGGAATCTAACCAGTAATAAATGCTCTGCTCTGATGCTGAGCCATTTTATTCAAGAAGTCCCTAATTACAATTTGACTAAAATTTAAGATGTCAAGAAATCAGAAATATGAATTCCAGATATCGTCATTTATATTATGACAAGTAAAAAACACATTTAAGGATATCATAATTATCTGTTACCAGTCAAAATACAACTGATGCTGCCAAAAACTGGGGTTTTGACTAATCATAACTAAAGTCAGCAGGGTAACTAGTGAAAGTCATTTTTAAGAGATCTTATGCATGACTATGCATCCATAATCACAATAAACCTGGAAATCAGAAGGCCACTGAATATTGTCCAATTAAATCTTCTTTCCCCCTGTGGTTTATTTAGGTAAGCAATAAGACAAATCATTGCTTCCTCTAGCTCTGGTGAAAAAAAACAACAAACATAGAACTTACTGCTGCCTAGTGGTCCCATATCTACTTACATGAAATTGGAATGGCCAAGTGCTGCCCGTTTCTTACAATATAAAGGAAGCAAACTACCAAAACTTATATGCTAATGAACATAATACATAAAACAGCAAACAAATAACTCCTAACATATGGAGCAACTCACACTGTTTGTAGATATCTTGAACTTGTACTCAGACTGTAACTGAGTAGAACTAAGTAGAAGTGGTCACATTGTAATTCTGACCAGTGAAACTGCTCAATTTAAAATGTGATTAGGTATTATCCTTTGAAGCTTATTGTACATCAAAGATACTTGGTATCACCCTTCACGAGGTCTAAACATAACATAAAGTCTTTCAACATATAGTATGTTTTGTTTTAAACTATATTTCCTTTGCAGGTGACAATTTCACAAATGAGCAGCTTGATGAAAATATGATGCCTTGATAAATATTGCACTACCCAGTATATGAAACGTAGTTGAAATTAACTTCCCATGGAGAAATTGCAATATTGAAGTGCTGTTGACATGTTAACACTGTACATGTTATTACCGCCACATATTATTATCGTGCTGAATTTGCTGTGTGTCATTATAATCTGGGGAATTCTATTTGTAGTGGAGTATTCTTGTGGTTTGGTATTGCATCTTTTACTTAGACCCTGTACACTCATTCATTTGCTTTCCTTTTATCTGTCTGATTAGACCTCTGCATAGCTGGATGTGAGGTGGAGCTATTCTTGGAGTTACTCTGCATGAAGTCACCAAACATCATAGGCGGAAACTCACAGATATCAATAATAATATTAACAGTGACTTCAATTAAGTGTCCTATTAGGCCATGACTGTTTGACAGTGAGCCAACATGCACAGTACCTGTCTGAAACAGCCAGCCATGTGGAATGTAACATGGCAAGTGATACCGCCCTGACAAATGCCACAAAGCTGTCAGAAGAGTCAAGATGTCAATCAAGCACAATCTATTCACATCCAAACAGAAGGCTGACACCTGTGTTGGTGGACAGTTACAGTGTAGGAGCTTCAAGTTGAGGACTGAAATTCTTTCTCCATCACTACTAAAACCTGTTTGCAGTGAAGCAGTGTCCTAAGCAAACATACTACAAGACATAGTTAAAACTTCAATAATACACATATTACACATTCATGTTCCATAAATGATAATCATAATAGAAGTAAATAATTTAATATAAGTGATCTGACATTCCAAAGGGGAAAGATATCCATGTTTTATAGTTCAAGTTTATTTTGGTGTCAATACCTCGCTGCCTTAATCGAAGTCGAGTTTTGAATGCAGGATTTACTAACACCCTGATAATACATTTATGAAATATTGATGTGAATAGCTCATATTAAAATGAATACATTAATAAATGAATAAAACAATACAATTACATTTTCATGCAAATCTTAAAGCCAATTGTTTATTTATTTGTTTCCTTTTGTCCATATTTACATGTTTGTTATCACATAGTGTTGTATGGATGAACAGTTCAATGTATGGCTAGACCACACCTGTGTCACTGGGCGACAGGTACTTTCATTCCCTCTCCGCAGCCTTTCAGGCAGCTCCATCTTTCAAACTCTGTGCCACCTCTTGCAAGTTTCAGACATCATTTAGATTTCTGAAACGCAAACCTCAAAGATTTTAAAGTAATGTGCACGCATCGACACTGCAGCAGGCGAGACGTGGTCCGAGTAAGTCTACCTGACAGGTTAAATTGAGGGCAAACATGTCTGCAGAGCCACTGCTGTCCCCACTGCGCGTGACGTACTCTCCGGTCCCCTTTCCAGGGAGTTCTAGATGTTTCTGTTATTGATTGGTTGCCGCACCAATCACGTCGGGACGATGGATGTGACGCAGCCAATCCCGGGCGCGACAGGGCGGGCACCGGAGCATCCGTCCGTCAGAGCCGCTGGGTGATGTTAGGGCCGCCTTGGAGTGGGAGAATCCGCTCTGGACACCGTAGCCTTGGGATTACTCTGAATGAGTTTGCTATAAACAGCTCGACTTACATAACCGCTAGTAATTCAGTGAGTGCACTATTCAGCGAGCTCCTCTTTTATTTCCCGAGCAGAGGACACGCTTAATTGCATTTCCATCTGGGCAGAGACCTCCAGTGTATGTGCACATAGATATTTTTTTTCCTCCGAGGTGTCAAGTGCGGTAGTTTGCGGGAGGATAACTTAGAAGAGGTGAATCGCAGAGCGCTCATTATGTCAGTGGTAGGCATTGATGTGGGCTTCCAGAACTGTTACATCGCGGTGGCCAGGAGCGGCGGCATTGAAACCATCACCAACGACTACAGTGACAGATGCACACCGTAAGTATACATATTGACAGGCGTCGTCATGTCCGTGAAATGTGCCGTGGATGTGAGTTTGTTACGCAATGCTTGCGACTGGAGGCTGAGCGGCGACGGTGTACATACAGCAGGGATGGTGGCGGTGTCGGTGGTGGTGGTGGTGGTGGCTGTCATGAGGCCTGCAACTTTTGGTTTATTCTCCGTCACAGCAGGTGAACGTAGGTCACAATGTCGCATGTGTATGAAACGACCCTGTCTCCTTATACACAGCTGACACGTCACCACCAGTGAGCTTCAAAGTTCATGGGATAAGCGTCTTATAGAAGACAGTGTGCTGTTGACGTTGTGTAGCATGTTAATATGTCTGTATACTGTGTCTGTAAAATAAGAAATAAATAGGTTTTGACAGGACATGGCGATGTTGTTATGGCAGGCCAAAGAAAAGCGACATCCTTGACGTGTACAGGGGATGTGCCAGTGAACGCGACATTGTATGTTATTAGTGAATTAGTTTTATTCCATAGAGGATATGATGAATTTATTAATCTTGCAATGCAAAGAAATGCCCATGTGGGTTTATGATAATGGGCAACATGCGCTGCAGCGTCCTGCAAACAGGAATTGTGCAGTAGGGAAGGAGGATGAGCATTGCACCTTTAAGTGATGGGGATATTTTTATGGCAAGGTGAAACCAGGGAGTGACTTGTCACATACAGCACAGCCAATGTGAGATGGATCCCTAGAGCTCATACAGCTAGAAAGCACTCATCTTCGTCTGAAAAGAAGAGTTAAATGGGAGGTGATGTGTTTGAGCTCACTTCTGAAGGTGAACTGTTTCAATCTCTCTCTCGCTGCCCTGGTTTGGAGCGCTTCCTCAGACTCCCTCGTGAAATGTTCCCTTAATCCAAATCCACCTCGCTGCGCTGAACATTTGATTCTGTCTGCAACAGTCAGTCAATTACAGTTGTACCTCGTCTGCCACATCTGTTAACTGGATTATTTCTGTTGCCGTAGCCCTCCTAATTTTGCTGATGTGTCTGTCTTCCATCAAGGGCTTGTGTGTCTTTGGCCTCCAAAAACCGCATCATTGGAAACGCAGCCAAAAGTCAAGTAAGATAAACCATGGTAGTTTGTCTACAGTACTGCAATAAAAGTGACATTACACACTGAAACGATGATACTACAGACAATCAGCATGCAGCTTAACAAAACACATCTTCTTATCTTAGGTCATAACAAACTTCAAGAACACAGTCCATGGCTTCAAAAAGTTCCACGGCAGAGCATTTGATGACCCATTTGTCCAAGCGGAAAAACCCAAACTGCCTTACAGCTTACATAAACTGGCCAATGGAAATGCTGGCATTAAGGTGAGGCACTGTGCAAACTTCCAGCACGTTCTTCTTCACTGCTTTTGTGTTATTTCCCTCCCTTTCTGTCTGACCCTGACCATTCTCTGCTGTCACTGCACACCTTTGTTCTTTCAATGCAAGCCACTACACTGACCCTTACAAGCGAATGGAATCCATCCATGTTTATTTCCCCCTCAACCCACCCCCGTAATTCACCCCCAAGCCACACATTTGTATGTGCATTAACCTCATTAGCGTAACTGTGTCATGTCCACAGGTGCGATATTTGGATGAGGACAAAGTGTTCACAGTGGAGCAGATCACAGGGATGCTGCTCAACAAGCTGAAGGAGACGTCAGAGAGCGCTCTGAAGAAGCCGGTGGTGGACTGTGTCATCTCCGTGAGTGATGAAGACTTTGCAGATGGCCGTCATTGTAATTCACCAAGCAGCTCAATGAAACATATTGATTTGTGCTCTCTCATTTCCAGGTCCCAAGTTTTTTCACAGATGCTGAAAGACGATCAGTGTTTGATGCGAGTCAGATCGCAGGGCTGAACTGTTTACGGCTAATTAATGATACAACTGCAGGTCAGTGTTCACACACATAGTCTGTGGTATCAACCAGGGCTGCCAGTATGGTTTAAAAAATAAAAGAAGTCATTTTGGGATTATTTTCACAGATTGGGCTACACTTCAGGATTAGCAGGATAGGTCAGTCATGATCAAAATGTTCATTTTCACCAAAAAAATGTTTTCTAACATCTGGAGGACAAGACTTGTAGGCCAGGATCTCTGCAGCTCTCTGCATATTTTAAAAGAATGACATCTTCTGAGATATGGATATTGCACTGGGCCACGTTGCTATTTTGATAATATTTGCACCAGCCTTTGCTGAGGTCACATTATTATTAAAATATGCAGGTGCATGGTTTAGAAGTACCAAAGCTCTTTTATGTGAATTCAGTGACATATTTTATCTATGAAGTACAAGACATAAGTACTAATGAGGGCTTTATAAATTCATTATAAATAAATAATATAAAAATGAATGTCTGTATTATAAACAGTGGCTTTGGCCTATGGGATCTACAAACAAGACCTTCCGACTCCAGAAGAGAGGCCAAGAAACGTGGTATTCGTGGACATGGGACATTCATCTTTCCAGGTCTCCATCACTGCCTTCAACAAAGGGAAGCTCAAAGTTAGTCTCTCAGCTTTCTCCATCTTGCCCTTCTCCTACACCTGTGCCTTTGAACCCGAAGCTAACTGTCATTTCTGCTTCGCCAGGTCCTTGCCACGGCATTTGACCCCTACCTCGGTGGGCGCAATTTTGACGAGGTGTTGGTAGATTACTTCTGCGAGGAGTTTAAGGGCAAGTACAAGCTCAACGTGAGGGACAACCCAAGGGCTCTGCTGCGGCTGCACCAGGAGTGCGAGAAACTGAAGAAGCTGATGAGTGCCAACTCCTCCGATCTGCCGCTGAACATAGAGTGCTTCATGAACGACATCGATGTCACCAGCAGGATGAACAGGTACTAGTTTTACTCCTTACCCATGCATCTTCAAAGTGGAAATCTAGTATTACAGATGTTTTTTCTTCATTTGTAACCCACAGGGCCCATTTTGAAGAAATGAGTGCTCAGTATCTGATGAGAGTGGAGATGCCACTGAAGACAGCGCTTGAACAATCAAGTATGTCCCTCAAATGTGGTTGAACTTATCAAGGTGCATTGTTTGAATACTGTGAAGTCCATTAAGTGCATTGTGTGTGTTCTGTGGCAGAGCTGAGCCGGGACGACATCTATGCAGTGGAGATAGTCGGAGGTGCGACGAGAAGCCCGGCCATCAAAGAGAGAATCAGCAAGTTCTTCGGCAAAGACGTCAGCACCACACTCAACGCGGACGAAGCAGTCGCCAGAGGCTGTGCACTTCAGGTGGGACTCTCCTCTTGACACGAACGGATAATGTCGTCACGTTTTGAAGCGCTGTACAAATGTTCTCTGGTTCATGAAATGTAATGTTGTGATTTGTTTGGGTGTAGTGTGCGATTTTGTCACCAGCGTTTAAGGTGCGGGAATTCTCCATTACTGACGTGGTTCCCTTTCCCATTACTCTTCGCTGGAAGTCACCAACAGATGATGGACTGGGGTAACGACATTTATATGTCTTAATGAGCCACACAAGATAGTAACACTACATAAAAGAAGACTCTGTGTTTCTCTGTAGTCATTTCTCTACTTGATAAATCGAGCTAAGCCAGCTGGCTTGAAGATACAATATTTGCTGACTGTGTTTCACAACCTGACGCAGCTTTTTCTCTCACTGTGTTTTGTCACAGAGAGTGTGAGGTGTTCAGTAAGAATCATGCTGCTCCGTTTTCCAAAGTGATCACCTTTCACAAGAAGGAGCCCTTTGACCTTGAGGCCTTCTATAGCAGCCCTCAGGAGCTCCCCTACCCAGACCACAGGATAGGTAACTCTGTTTATTTTGCCCCTTTGAATCCCCTGAGAGACTTAATAGCAGATTT
Organism: Acanthopagrus latus; assembly: GCF_904848185.1. Lineage (NCBI taxonomy): Eukaryota > Metazoa > Chordata > Actinopteri > Spariformes > Sparidae > Acanthopagrus > Acanthopagrus latus. Next base: position 12,735,541 of record NC_051054.1, on the reverse strand, counting down.
TAAGCAGATATCTGGTCTACAGCAATAGAGGTCACTGATGCATTTGCTGTAAGTAGTTTTTTGGGTGGCCCATTTGTGGCGGAGTCCCTATAGGGATCTACAGCCTGGATGGAAATTAGGAATACGGCACAGTCTCTCACAGATGGGTCCTAATGAGTGAGCCAAACACCATCATCGTCTGTCGGTGCATGTGTGTGTTCATGCGTATACTCTGAGGTGGGAGATTAGTTTGTAACTTCCACCCACCTGTCTGTTAAGGGAATATGTTAAGGGCCTGTAATGGAAGCGCTTCAACAAACCACTCGTTTTGTCTCCATCTGTCACCAGGGTGTTTTTCTATCCAGAACGTGGTTCCCCAGCCAGATGGAGACAGCTCTAAAGTGAAGGTCAAAGTGCGAGTGAACGTCCACGGCATCTTCAGCGTGTCGAGCGCCTCTCTGATCGAGAAGCAGAAAGGAGAGGGAGAGGATATGCAAATTGATTCTGAGCCAATGGTGCAGAATGAGGGGAGGGCAGAGGACCAGGTAGGATGATTTTTTCCATTAACTATTTATTTTTGTCCCATGAGGAAACCATATAAATATGGTTTAGAAGATAATTCCTTTACAGTTGTTTAATGTACAGTACCAGTTTATATTACTTATTTAATCATAACACAGACATGAATCATTTTGTTATTTATTATTTAAATTTAATGTGGATTGCTTAAAATAGCTGAATGTGTGTTATATCTCAGACTAAAATGCAGGTGGACCAGGATGGCCAGAGCCAGGGTGACCAGCAGAACGAAGACAACAGTACCAGCAGTAAGGTCAGTTCAGTCTAGGATTAAAGTCTAGGATGACGTCCTCAAGTGTCTTGTCTTGTCCAAAACCCAAAAATATTCAGTTTATTCTCATAGAGGAGTAAAGAAACCAGAAGCTATGCACATTTAAGCAGCTGGAATCAGAGAATTTTGACCTTTTCTCTTGGAAAAATTACTGAAATTGATTAACAAGGTTATATTAATTCGACTGAAAATGTATTTGTTTTAGTTTGATACGGCAATAGAATTACAAAAGAACTTATATTAGGTCTGCGGCCTCTAAATTGTGCTTTCTGGTTTCTAAATCCAGGAGGGGGCGGCTGGGGAAAAGCAGGACCCAGCAGCAGGAGGAAGCAAGCCCAAAGTCAAGGTGAAGAGTATCGATCTGCCCATAATGGCCAACAACATTCGACAGCTCGACAGCGATGTCCTTAACGACTTTGTGGAGTATGAGGTGAGTGCTCCTGCCGGCCTTTGGAAAAGCTGAGTCATGGTCTGATTGAAATGCTGATTCCCCGAAGGACTCTCGGATGGAGGGGAGTTAAAACCTGACGTGTGCACCACTTGGTTTTAGGTCTGTGATCGTGATCACAGCACTGTGGCTCCTCTGTTTTATGCTGACTTATTGGCCTAATCTGTGCCAGCACCACTGTAGGGGAGTGTCTGCATGATTCCCCCTGTTTAATTCTCAGGAATAATGTCCCCTTGACTACATGCCTTGATTTGATGTAAATGTGGCAGTTCATGTCTGTGTTACTGGGCCTTTAAACATACATCTGAGAGCTTGAAATATGTTAAATGATGGAACATTGAACATTATGAGTAACTGCATTTATGATAATCAGAGTTGGGATGGATTACTATGAAATGTAGTCAGCTACTGAATAAAAAATAATGTTCTGTCATGAGTAACTCAATCAGATGGATTTCAAAACAATGTAATCTGCTGTAATCTGGATACCTTGGCAGTCAAACATTGGAAATAAGGCCACAAATATTTTTCTCTACCACAATCACACATTTTTCTCTTAGAACATCTCAAAATATTTTAGAATTTTTAGTCAAATCTAATCACCCGAACAGAAACATTACTCAGTACAAATGGTCAGTGCTTGATTTCTGAGCTAGATTACATTATATTGTAATGTTTATTACTGTTTTGGCTCCTCTATGACATTTTTGTGTGTTTTTTCCTCTCAGCGTCAGATGATTATCCAGGACAAACTGGTGAAAGAGCTGAATGACTCTAAAAATGCTGTTGAGGAGTATGTATACGACCTGCGGGACAAACTCTCTGGGATCTATGAAAAGTATATCACTGAGGATGTGAGTACTGCGTTCCTACATATCTTTTCTCATAATTGTCTCACTGACATTATAAAACCAACTATAATTAAGGAGATGTTCCCAGCAAATGTACCACTGCTGTACTTACTTAATGTCTATTTTATACTGGGCATTAATAACAGGACAGTAACCGGCTGACGCTGATGCTGGAGGACACAGAGAACTGGCTGTATGAGGACGGAGAGGACCAACCCAAACAAGTCTATGAGGAGAAGCTCGGTGCACTCAAGGTTTGCTTTGATTTAGTCCATTTTCAATTTCTGATGGGATTTTGCAAGCCGCTATAAAAGCTCTGAATGTGTTTTAATGTGGGAACACTGTTATTCTCCAGAGGTTGGGTCAACCCATTCAGGACCGGCACAGAGAGCACGAGGACAGGCCGAGGGCTTTTGATGAGCTGGGAAAGAAACTGCAACTCTACATGAAGTTTGTGGATTGCTTTAAACAGAAGGTAAATCTTTTTAATCAAAAGATGTATTGCCTTTAAATACCCTTCAATAAAACTTGTTTAAAAGGCAGATTTAAATAGTGAAAGTTTTAGATTTGCAGATTTAATTTCAGTAATTTTCCTGTGACAAACTGTTTCCCTAGGACGAGCGATACCTGCATTTGAGTGCTGAGGAAATGAGCACTGTGGAGAAGTGTGTGGGTGAAAGCATGGGCTGGATGAACAGCCAGATGAACTCACAGAGCAGACTCACCATTACTCAAGATCCTGTAGTTAAAGTAGCAGACATCATTGCCAAAATACAGGTATGTGAACGGCCATTTAAGATATAATCCCTCCATTAGCTGTGAGGAGAACTGCTGATTTTCGTTTCCAAACACATTCTACCCTTTTTACTCACCAGGAACTAGAGGATGTATGTAATCCAGTCATCAACAGGCCAAAGCCCACGGTGGAGGAGGCTGCTGAAGTCAATGACCAAAACAGTGGAGCTCATAATGGCCCGACAGCAAAGCAAGGAACAGAAGGGAAGGGCGAGGCGAAGGGAAGCCAGCAGACAAAGCCTGGCACAAAAGAGATGGAGGTGGACTGAGATCAGTGTCTGAAAGGCAAACTCTGCAACCATCACCGCGTTTACCACAACTGACCATTTAGACAGTAGAAACATCAGTACCTGGGACCATTTCTCCATCGACACCAGCCACCTTAGTGGGTTTGGTTTTTTTTGTGCCCCCCCCCCCCCCAATTGGACTTTACCTCCTGTGTGACAATGAATTGCTTTACTCTCTCAAAGGTTTGACATGACTAATAAATGAAGGAATCATGCAATAGATTAAACTGATGTAAAACTGTTTCCTCTGTACCACCGTACAGGAAGGTACCACCTGTGTTTGCATTCCATGTGTCTCTTAAGTATCAGCAGTAAATCCTATCAGTCATAAGAGAAAATTTCTACTGCAGAACTATTAGTTTGTATGCAATAATACAAATTATATATTTGTAGTTAATGAATTTGAAATCATGTCCATGTCTAGAGACTGTAAATACTATTTTAGTAAATAAAAGCAGCCAACATATATATGTACATAAAGAACATATTCCTAGTACAGTGGCAATGCTTGACACACCAAATCTCTTAGTAAGTGATTGGTTTCCTATTTCCTTTTTTTTGTTTTCTTGCATTTTTCCATAATTAAGTCCTGGGATTTAAAGATGGCAAAAAATAAATACATTTGTCTGTAAGACAAAATTTCTTCAGTCTGAGATTTATTTTTGGATTTTCTGCAGCTGAACCTGATTGGAAATTGGCCAAAATCTTTACCATACGTGTGTCTGTGTGAAGTCTTATGATGAAATTGGGACACTGTAGGATGATTATAAGGTTACACACATTTGATTCTGTTGCAAAAACGGCTAAATGTTAGGGGGACCGATTTGCCATCAGTACTTTAATCGTGGATCAAAAATTACACTTGTCTACAGAGATGAATTGAAGATTTGTGATCTCATAACAGAGCAGGGATTTTTTGGTTAATCTGACAAATTAATTTTGAAGACAAAATGTGGATAGCCTGAATAATTCAAAATTAAAGGAATAAACTAGTAAGAAATAATAATCATGTGAACAATATCAAGACAATTATGGAACAAGCCAATCAATGTTTAAAACTCATTTTATCATCATAACATGTTGTTTCATTCTGCTTCATAAGCATCACAAGCTATCAGATTTAAGGTTTAATGTTGTCTTTATTTTTTTCCCCAGTGACTTATTTCATAATGCCACCCATCTCCAAAGGACTCTCCTTTGAAGGCCACAAAGGACAGGTCCCTCAAAGGATTCAGCTGCTGGCATACAGCCATAGTATTCAAGTAGTCCAGTTGCACATTTCACGTGATCTGATATTCTGGCAATGGATTATGTTAAAAGATGTAATCTGTGATGAAAGCATATTTGAATAGTCATGCACTGGTATAACTTGTGATCCAACAAAGCTGTTTGTGCAGTTAATTGACTTTGATCTGGTATGGTAAATTAGTCTGCACCGATCTCCATTTCAATTGTATAATATAAATGTATTTTGGATTACAGAGCACTAGCAGCATAACATGCATTTCTGGTTTGCTTTAAAGGCATTTTTACAAAACTATTATAAAGGCACCACAAAGTTTTAAAGTTAAAGTACACACCTTTTAATGGCTCATTTCTAGATATATACCAGACATGCAGCAACACTTTATGTACAATAAGTGCATCGACTCAAAAATCTCACTTTCCCATTACTTTACTATGCAAATAACTAATCTCATAATGAAAACCAAAGACACCAAATAACCAGAAGAACCTTTATTACTTTTTTAACATAAAGGCAAGATTTTTTAACACACTATTCTAACACGAACAGCCGACAGAACACTGAAAACTTTAAAGGCTTTGAACGTTTCATGTTATGGCAGAGAATGAACATCATAGATCTGTAGAAATGGCATTTATGCCAGCTCCTCCTCACCCTCCTCCCCAAATTCTCCGTCCTCCTCAGCAGTGGCATCCTGGTACTGCTGGTACTCAGACACCAGGTCATTCATGTTGCTCTCTGCCTCAGTGAACTCCATCTCATCCATGCCCTCACCGGTGTACCAGTGGAGGAAAGCTTTGCGCCTGAACATAGCTGTAAATTGCTCAGAGATGCGCTTGAACAGCTCCTGGATGGCTGTGCTGTTACCAATGAAGGTGGCAGCCATCTTGAGGCCACGGGGGGGAATGTCGCAGACAGCGGTCTTCACGTTGTTGGGGATCCATTCAACAAAGTAGCTGCTGTTTTTGTTCTGCACGTTCAGCATCTGCTCATCCACCTCCTTCATGGACATGCGACCACGGAAGATTGCAGCCACTGTCAGGTAGCGGCCGTGTCGTGGATCACAGGCGGCCATCATGTTCTTTGCATCGAACATCTGCTGGGTGAGCTCTGGCACAGTGAGTGATCTGTACTGCTGGCTGCCTCTGCTTGTGAGTGGGGCAAAACCTGGCATGAAGAAGTGCAGACGGGGGAATGGCACCATGTTTACAGCCAGCTTACGCAGGTCAGCGTTGAGCTGTCCAGGGAACCTGAGGCAGGTAGTAACACCGCTCATGGTAGCAGACACAAGGTGGTTGAGGTCACCGTATGAAGGGGTTGTGAGCTTGAGGGTGCGGAAACAGATGTCATACAGGGCCTCATTGTCAATGCAGAAGGTCTCATCTGTGTTTTCTACAAGTTGGTGGACAGATAGCGTGGCGTTGTAGGGCTCAACTACTGTGTCAGATACTTTTGGGGAAGGCACCACGCTAAACGTGTTCATGATGCGGTCGGGATACTCTTCACGGATCTTACTGATGAGCAGGGTGCCCATTCCAGAGCCTGTACCACCACCCAGAGAGTGTGTGAGCTGGAAACCCTGCAGGCAGTCACAGCTCTCTGCCTCCTTCCTCACCACATCCAGGACAGAGTCCACCAGCTCTGCCCCCTCAGTGTAGTGACCCTTTGCCCAGTTGTTGCCCGCACCACTCTGGCCTGAAAGACAAGAATCAAGATTAAGCTTCCTGGCACTCTTGGTAAATAATCACTAGCAGCTGAGCATTTTATTAAATTAACACAAAATTACCAAATACAAAGTTGTCCGGTCTGAAAACCTGGCCAAAAGGTCCAGACCTCACAGAATCCATGGTGCCTGGCTCCAGATCAACCAGCACTCCACGGGGGACATATTTACCACCTACAAAAAGCAGAAGAGATGTAAGGGGAAAAGGAAAATAGTCTAAAAGTGTGCAAATAAAATCTGAAATGTGCTACACTTACCTGAGGCTTCATTGTAGTAGACATTGATCCTGTCCAGCTGCAGGTCACTGTCACCATGGTATGTGCCAGTTGGATCAATGCCGTGCTCATCACTGATCACCTCCCAAAACTGTAAAAAGATGAGTATGTAAACCTCGTATACTCTTAAACAGATATAACCACTGCATCCATTAATGTTAGGTACTTTAGTTACCGTTTTATTGGCATATAAATGTTAGGCCTAATAAACGCCTATTATTGAATTGTTTTAAAACAACTTCCCGCCTTGCCCTCTTCAGCACGCCGAGCCCTGACGCCCTATTGGCTGTAACTCAGCAGCTATGATTTTGAAAATTTCTAGCTGAAACCCGTCCTCAGCAGGCCTCTTTGAATGGGAAATGTTACAAAAAACATTCATCTACACATTGGAAAATATACTTACATTTCTCCAACAAAAATATTTTAATATATACATCACAGAAATATGACGTAAGCTGCTTGGCTGACAGAGGTAGGTAATTATTATTGTCAGTTAGCCGTCAATTAGTTAGCGCTGTATCTGTTAGCTAACTAACTGACACTGAGTTACTGAACTGCTTACTGAGTAAGCTCAGTAAGCTAACTAACTGACGATAGCTAGCTAACAGTAAACCGTTTGTAACATTCTAACTGACAGTTAAGATGCCGGTTTAAAGATGTGTTACAACAGACAAACGGCATTACTTCAACAGAAATCGTAACACACTAAAATATGAAAATGTGTTTTTATTCATTTATAATTCGTTGTATTAACAGAAACCAAACAGTATATGTGTAAACATTAAAGGACACATTTCACAAGCAGGACACGTTGATATTCATAGGGTGTGATTTCTGGGATGCACACCAGCTCCAAGACAATAGAACAAGGTGTTACTGAAAACAATTACTCGATTAATAATAAATAAGGCGAATACATCAATTTACTAACCTTGGCACCAATCTGATTTCCGCATTGCCCGACTTGAATATGCACAATTTCCCTCATTTTCTTCGGAGTTGAGGTAGACCTTCCGATGACTGACGTTGCTGTTCTGTGTCTGTATGCGCGTGGGTGCCCACTAACTCAACGGTCATGTCTAACATGATGGCCGCCGCCATGCGTCTACTTCCGGCTCACGGCCCCAGTTAAAAAAATCTCGAGCCAGTGAGAACGCAAAAATCCGATCTGATCTGATGTAGCGTTTACATGCAAGAGTAATGCGACTATCAATCGAACAATCTTGGTGTATTAATCCAACTATGAGAAATCCGATCCAATAATCCAGTCCAATAATAGTCAGACTAAGGTGTAAACATGCATCTTTAAAATCCGATCATGGTCAGACTGACGCAGTAATTCGGCTTTCTTGTGTGTCATGTAAACGCAATGTATATTCTGAGGCCCCCATGCCTTCATCAGTGGACAGAGAGTCACACCATGATCAAAGTAATCCTACAAGTGAGTTTTGATAAGCACATTGACATGCTTAAGGTTTTGCTACCATAATAGGTTAGTATCCTTAAATAACTTTCTAAAACAGTTCTGTTAATTCATGTCAATTTTTGTTTGTTCTGGGTCATATGTTCCATTTAAAAAATGATATTTCTCTGATGTCTGTTGGTGCAAGGGAGTCTTAGTGTCTAAGAGACATGAGCAAAAGAAAAAGCTTTTTTTGTTTGTTTGTTTTGTAAAGGGAAAAATGCTGATATATATATATATATATATATATATATATATATATATATATATATATATATATATATATATAATTTTTTTTTCTTGTAATATATATATATATATATATATATATATATATATATATATATATATATATATTACAAGAAACACATTCCAAGAGAGAAGATATCACTTTCTGGTCTAAACAATGGGGAGATGAAGTTTATTTACTTAAAGATCAGCAGGGGTCGCCATCCTACTAAAAAAATCTAAAAGGTCAGGTTATTTCTCATATGTCATATGTCATCTAATTGTCCATAGCCGCTTATCACTTGCTGCTGGAGCCAATCCAGCGACCTACCGATCGCTAGTCGACCTGCTCTACCTGCTGAGCTACAGCCACCCCTTCTCTCTCATATGGCAAATGTTAAAGGGATAGTTTGTGTTTTTTGAAGTGGGGTCATATAAAGTACATATCTATAGTCGGTCTGTTCCCTACCGTGATCACGGATCAGCGCAGCCTCAGTTTGGAGAAGTAGAGAGCCGCTCCAGCCCAGATGCTCAGCTTTGTACTGCAGTGAACGGGGTCCAGAGAAAAAGAGAAATAAACCACCTAAAACAAGGCTCACCTTAAAAAATTTGTAACAGTTCAAGTGTACGTTGCATAGGGGAAATTCACACCGCTTTACATCGCCATCAGACCAACCTTTCTTTTGGCACTACATTTTTGTCAACCGTAGATTGGTCCCTATGCAGTTGCGCTAATGCATAGGGATGTGGAGGTTCGATGGTCTGTTAAGTTTCTTTTTTCAACAAAAGTAAACCTCTCGTCCAGCAGCTGGGCCTCGCACTGTATTTTTCTGTTTGCAGATCGCCAGATTGCCCGGTTTCGCTAATACGTAGACATGACTCTCGACATGTGAGAAAAAGAAAGAAATTTGCAGACGAATCTGGGGATGACAGCTAAGTAGCTTTTACTGATCCTGCTCCGATCTGTTAGACATGTAGGAGCTCAAATCTGGAACATGGACTGAAGTCAAAAGATCAGCTGTTGGTTTCATATTGTGACCCCTGCTTTGGATTCAGCATTTAAGAAGCTTTGTTTTAACCTAACATCACTGAGGGTAAAGGACCTCACAGGATACTGGGTCATGTTACATACAGTCCATTAAATGAGCAATGACAACACAATGTTAGATGACATATATAATATAATCATATTATCTTTATTTGCCAAAGAATTCAAAGTGGCATTGTAAAAACTCAGGGGGAACTAAATAATTTTTCTTAAAATGTCATGTTGTTATAGACTTAAGCATTAAATAAGTAAAGTCAAAGTTTTCCTACCAATGCTATTCCCCTTACAAAATAAAATACATTTCTATATCAAGTGCAGTTAAAAGTAATATATGTAAAAATTCTGACTTCTTGAATGAAATTTCAAAGAGGTAGCATCTCTACTTCATCGTCATGGAAACACTGGAGGCCCTGGATCTTCCACGTGCTGCAGGGGTCCACAAGGACACTCAGCTCCCCTTTTCACCCCTCTGGATGGTGTTTGGAGTCAGCCAATGGCAGCAGCTGAAGGAACATAAACACAAGTAAATGATTTAAAAGGAGGCCCATGTTAATGTCATCATGAAATATTTCCAAACAATTATCTGTTACAGCCACCTGCATCTCTGCAGAACAAAACACACAATCATCTCAGCATCCTGATGAAACAACTGCCTTGAGAGGAAAGTCATTGACATATGAACTCATACTGCTTGTTACAGCAAAAACTCAAAACAGTTTTAACGACAGTCCCCAATTTTGTGTTGGTTTGTTACTATTAATATCACAATGAGCCAGTAAAAAAAAAAAAAAAAAAAAAATCTGAAATCATTATTGTGTAGTACTTTATTCTGGGGTCAAAAGTAGAGGTCCTATTTCTGAAATCAGCCAGTCAGCTGAAAGACAAAAAAACATTTCCTGCTCTTAGGGGGGAAGATTATAGGCTACTTCTTTAAAATAAAAAAACCCCCAAAAAGAACAGCTGCAAAAAGAATTAAAAACCTTAGAGAACATGCATAAAATACAATGAATGACGCAACAAAAATAGAGATGGATAAAAAGAAGAATGAATTGAGTGAAATCTACTCAAATGACATTAAAAAAACGACGATCTTCGTTAAACAAAGATATTATGATGCAGGGGGAAAATCAGCAAAACTGCTAGCTTATAAATTAAAAAAGCAACAAGCTAAAAACACAATTCACAAAATAAACAACCCTAAAACAAATTGCATTCAATATAGTAGAAAAGATAGCAATCTTTTGAAACTTTTTGTAAAAGCTTGTGTACACATCTTATAGCAGATAAAAAAGACAGAAGCTTTCTTAGACCTGTTAACTCTGCCTAAAGTGGGGGATGAACAAAATAATGGTTGAATTAAAGAAATTACAGATGAACATATTGAAAAGGTCATATCAAATTTAAAACCCAATAGGGCAGCAGGGCCCGATGGTTCCTCTTGGGAGTGGTACAAAGAAATGAAAGATTTGCTGACCCCACTGATGAAGGACACATGTAACCACATTATTAAGACTGGCATAACTCCTCCTTCTTGGAGAGATGCAGTGATTTCTCTGAAACCAAAAGAGGAGAAAGACAAAACTGAGTGTGAAAGTTATTGGCCAGTAAGTGTACTCAGTCAGGATTACGAAATCTTTACACACATCTTGCCAAAAAGACTTGAAAAAAATCCTTCGTCTAATAATAAGTCTAGACCAGACAGGCTTTATCCAGCAAAGGCAGACACAAGATAACATTTGCCAGACATTGTAGATAATATTAAAAGAATAAACTTCAGGCAGAACTATTGAGCCTCAAAGCAGAAAAAGCATTTGACCGAGTCAGATGGGATTCTTATATAGTGTATTAGGAAAATTTGATCAGACCGTTATTAAAACTATTAAAGCTTTGTTTAGTAATCCAAAGGCAAGAGTAACAAATAAACAGAGAAGTATCAGACTCATTTGGCCTGGAAAGACGGACCAGACAGGGCTGTCCACTAAGTCTGTTACTGTTTGCAATTTTTATTGAAGCACTGAGTCAGGGGATTACTCAAGATGATAATATTACAGGCATTACCAAGAACACAAAATTCCTTATTTGAGGATGACGTTTTAAATCTACTTGTCTCACCCAGAGGATTCAGTCTTGAAATTGTTAGAATAGAATAGAATAGAATATACTTTATTGTCCCCTAGGGGAAAATTGTCATGGACTCAAAGTGCGTATTGCATAGTAGTAACTGACCTTAACAGAGGACAAATATACATCAAATACATATAACAGTTCAAGGCCTACACATACACACACTACATACACACTCATGACACATCCAATAAGAGATTAAAGCAAATAAAAAACCCAAAAAACTAAATAAACAAAACAAACAGAACACTAAAATATTGCACACTTCTCAGGCCTCAGCGTACAGGTTTATTTAAAGTTTTGATGGAGGTCGGTATGAAAGAGTATTTAAAACAGTTCAGTTTGCGTTTGGGGATTCTGTACCTGCTGCCAGAAGGCAAGAGCTCGTATTCCATTTGAAGGATGTGGGACGGGTCCGACACTACCCTCCGTGCCTGCCTGAGTACAGACTGCTCATAGATGGACTGAAGGGAGAGCTTGTCAGTCCTCCCCATCACTTTCATAGCAGTCTGTACCAGGCACTGCAAATTAGATTTGGATTGTGTGGAGAGATTGCCGAACCACACCATTACCCCATACCTAATAACACTCTTCATCACTGCCTGAAAAAATAAAAACATGATGTTCTGGCTGACACCAAACACCCTCAGTCTGTATAGAAAATACAGACTTTGCTGTAAATGGGAACATACATAGTCTACATGAACACTCCGGCTGAAGAGGTTATCCAGGTGGATACCCAGATACCTGCAAGATGTGACTTGTTGTCATTTCTGGACACCTTTACCTCTGTGTCAGGATACAACTGAACATTTCAAAAGTCTGCACGTTTGTATCAAGTTTCGCGCATGCGCGATTCATTTGCAGTTGGGACGTGGAGGGGTGAACATCTGCTCTGACTGCAGCTGGGAGGGACAGCTGCGCACGAGCACTGGGCCGCCTGTTAGTGTTTTGAGACAGGGGGAGGGGCCCATGGCAGCACCTTAACCCTAACCTTTACCCTCTTTGAGAAGAGTAAAAACTGTACGTGCTTTAACATCAGAGTCGGCAAAAGTCTCCAGTAACACCAGAAAAAGTCACTAGATTTGTCGTTAGTATAAAAAAAGTTGCTAAGTTGGCAACACTGATTGCAATTAGTACTTTCCATTATTTTCATACATATTATAAATGATTTCACCATGGCATGTCATGGCTACATTCAATACTTTGTCTGTATGCATGCACTCTTTTTATTTCATAATGTATTATTTACTTATATAATTTAAAAACTTTGGGTCTCCTTAGCATAAATGAACTACCTATGTTCATAATTAAAAACTTAAACCATGACCAGAAGCTTGAAAAAACATAGATTTACATGTATAAAGTTGATGACAAGTACAAAAATCTACCTTTAAGCACTTGATTTATTATATGTTTTGAATCTACGAAGACATTTATCTATGGGACACTTAAAGGGGGCGGGACAAAGCGAGCTTGTTGACATGTGACGTTGCGTGAGACGTAGGCACGGCAGTAACGGGCGCATATTTTCAAAATGGAAGAAATTGCAAAGTTTTGGAGGGGAACACGAGAACAACATTTATCTGCCTTCTGAGGACTCCTGTGGGGACTGTTGCTGCACTCACCCGATCGAGGAACATTATTACGAACCTTCATGCATCTGCAAGGCGATTTTCAGACGGCGCGATGAGTGTTTCGATCGGCGACAAAATCGAGGTGAGTGCTTTTGTTCGGCTAACGCCCACAAGCTAACTTCAAATCAACTCAGGCTGGGAGCGATAGATAAACACAAGGTTGGACTGAACTAAGCCGCGAGTTGAACGGTGTTTATCGCTGCAAAACACTGGTGAAAATAGTAATAAAGCATTCAGTTTAATATATTTACTTGAAATGTATGTTTAACTATCCGCTAATATAGTGCCACGCTAACGCCATTTAATTAGCCAATAACATTAGCGTTGGCTAATTTTGGTTAAATTTCAACTGGTTTGCCGTTTCAGCGGTTGGCGTTTTTGACTTAAACTTTCTTTCTTGCTTCTGATTCTTTTTCTTCTTCTTTTTCTTCTGCTTCTTACGCGTCTGCCGCTTGTCTTTATTCTACTGCTGCCTGTTTTTCTTCTGCTGCATCTTTTTCTTCTTCTGCTTAATATTATTATTATTATCATTATATTTTTGTATTATTGATATTGCTGTTGTTGTTGTTGTTGTTGTCAGTGCTGTCAGCATTAAGATGCAGCCTTGGTACCTGCTCGTGTAACCTTACCGAGACTCTCCCGGGACACACACTGTTGTTTCTCCTCCTGATGGCGTCTGTTTGCTTGCCCAACATGCTGCTTGGAAACAGCCACAAGTGGTCCTCGTTAGCGGGAAGAGAGCCGGGATAATTAAAGGTTTTGGTTGGCCATATGACAGTGTCAGGTGTTGGTGGCTTGTTTGACAGTTAACGTTTGTTGTGGGAGGATTTCTCCCCTGTGTGAAGTCGTTAGATCCTGGGTCGTCTGTCTTAGTGTACATCCAGCATGTCGCAGGCGGGAGGGACGATGTTTGATCGAGTTATTCACTATATCATCCAAAATCTCTCTGTTGACACCCAAGCAAACAGATTCGAGGAGAATTGTTTGTCTTATGCGCAGGAGCACAGGATCGAGGTATTGTGCGTTTAAAGATCTTCTCTCCTTGGGGATCAAAACTGAATGTTACTGTTTTGAAATATGAAATCAATAATTGTTTGTAATACTCTATGCTTGTTTTTTCTTTTTTTCTCATGTAGGATTTTAAGGTCCTCACCCTCCTCGGGAAAGGCTCCTTTGCATGCGTTTACCGGGCAAAATCGGTGAAGACTGGTCTGGAGGTTGCCATCAAAACAGTAAGAGTCCCTCACCAACCGTTTAAGTCTTGTGATTATCTGTAATTATAGCTCGCTTTACCTGTAATCTAGACACTTAACCAACACAAGCTGTTGCCAGCAACTGTTGGATTATAAGACCTTACTTGCCTCCCAGGGGCCTCTTGTGGTCCCTGAACTCCCCACAAATGAGGTCCCAGTAGTTTGTTGTCTCTGTTGGCGACAGATTGACCATTATCTCACTAGACCCAACCACTGCGCAGTAGCACTGAACCACATTACATGTTGATGCTAAGAGTGGCAGAAGGTGTATAATTATCTCTGTTGTTCCCATGTGCAGATCGACAAAAAAGCGATGCACAAAGCTGGTATGGTCCAGCGTGTGACGAATGAGGTGGAGATCCAGTGTCGACTGAAACATCCTTCAATACTCGAGGTACGTTAAGTTGGGCACAGCAAATACACTACATAAAGTCAGCTATGGCACTCATATTTGTTCTCCTTTTTGATCTTTTATGTCGCATTAATGGTTATTCTTTCATGAGTAAAATCTACTGTAATGTTGAATCAGACTTTAAAATTGACCTCTTACGCAGTTAAATAATCAATTCCTAACTGTCACAGCTGCTTCCAAAAGTCAGCTTTGGTTGTGTTTGGGTCTGGGTATACCAGCATTGTGTTATTATCGTTGTCATGGTAATTACTTTGCTCAGTTTTATTGTCATTCTTCCACTATTGTCCGCTTCACTTCGTTTTAGGGTTGGTCATCACTATGCCTTTTGAAGATCAAACAAGAGAGTGGGCTCTCACTGATATACAGTTTCTCGACCAAGCAATACTATAATTTCGACTCAAATCCACTCCTCTGTTTTTAAGATTTCGTTGCTATCGTATCGTTATTCCATCTCTTGGGCTGCAGCAATGAATCAGTTATTTGATTATAACTAAACTGAATTTCTTTGGGTTGTAGACAAAACACAACATTTGGGATGTCATCTTAGGCTTTTGTGTCGCCATTTTACACCATTTTCTGACATGTTATAGACCAAACAACAAATCGATTAAACAAGAAAATGATCAACATATCAATTGACAGTGGAAATTATCGTAAGTTGCAGTCATAGTCTTCTCACTTAGATGTGATAATGAATGCCATTATGTATCGTGTCTTTATTCAAGCTGTACAACTACTTTGAGGACAGCAACTATGTGTACTTGGTGTTGGAGATGTGCCATAACGGAGAGATGAGTCGGTACCTTAAAGAGCGGAAGATGCAATTCTCTGAGGATGAAGGTAAGACAGAACTATTTTATTGTAAAATATAAATGTTGCTGCAGTAAATGTTTCAATGAGGTTCAATTTTGTGAGCTGCCTTTAAAAAAAAAAAAAATACAAATAAATTGTTTTTGTTTTACAGCGAGACATTTCATGCACCAAATAGTGAAAGGAATGCTGTATTTACACACACATGGCATCTTGCATCGAGATCTGACCTTGTCAAACCTTCTGCTGACCAGTAACATGAACATTAAGATAGCAGACTTTGGCCTGGCCACCCAGCTCAAACTCCCCAATGAAAAGCACTTCACCATGTGCGGGACACCCAACTACATCTCCCCAGAGGTGGCCACTCGCAGCGCTCATGGTCTCGAATCAGATGTCTGGTCGCTGGGTTGCATGTTCTATGCCTTCCTGATGGGCCGCCCTCCATTTGACACAGACACAGTCAAGCACACCCTGTCCAAAGTGGTTCTCGGGGAATATGAGATGCCTGGTCATGTTTCTCTAGAAGCTCAGGACCTGATCCATCAGCTGCTGCAGAGGGACCCCAACCAGCGGCCCAGCCTCTCTGCCGTGCTGGACCACCCGTTCATGACCCAGAACCTGCTGGTCAGGACCAAGGAGCTGGGGCAAGGGGATGAAGGGTCCATAGACAGCGGCATTGCCACCATCTCCACAGCTTGCACCTCCTCCACTTCAGCCAGCAGCAGCAGCCGCCTCCAGAGGAGAACCAGGCACATGATTGGCTCCGCCCTGCCTAATCGAATGGCGCCCATTCCAAATCTTCCACACCAGCCCAGCAACGGCTGTTTTGAAGATGACGACCAGTGGCAGCAGCGTCTGGTGGATAGATTTCACAGAGAAGGCAGGAACAGGGGGCTTCATGGTGGAGAGAACGGGATGCCTCATTCCCGCTACCTGAGGAGGGCTCACTCTTCGGACCGCTCCAGCTCTTCCTCAGGCCAGGTGTTGAGTCATGCTGAGCTGGGGAGATGCCACTCAGAGGAGTCTCTCACTGGGTTTGGAAGACCAGTTTTCCCCATGTCCTCCACTCAGCACCCATTTCCAGAGCGGGGAAGGCTCCCGTCTCCCCCTGTCAGACAGTCAGCAAAGTAAGAACTTTCTTGATTTACAATGTTCCATTCAAGTAAAAAATAAAAAGAATCTAACTAACAGATTCACTCTCTTTTTCAGTTCTGGTTATTCATTGTCCGAACAGACTGCACATCCACCAAGCTTGCAATTTCAAGACCTAGAGGGAGTTACAAATTGGCTCAATAATGATGGTAAAAAATGTGTTTATTATTCCTTGAGGATCTCTGCATATGTGATAGATTTCAGCACTTTTAAATCTGTTTTTATCACACTGCTAATGTTCTCATTCATGGCAAATTTTAGATAGTTCAGTTAGATTACTTTGTCATTAGAGGATTTATCCCAGATATTGAGGCTAGTGTGGGCTCTAGGCACTCTTGTGTGACTGAATATAAATTAAGCAGTTTAAAATGTGATCTTTAAACTCTTCTAAACACAATTAAACCGCCCTGCTTAAGCAAATCTTTCTAAATATTTTCTTTTCTTCCTCAGCCTCTGGGCACAGGCCTGCAGATGGCAGCGCTCACAGCAGCAGCGGCAGCTTCCACAGCAGCAGAGGACCTTTAGGTATTCACAATTCGTGGACCGACAAGCCAATGGGCCGGGGTGTGAACCAGCACCACAACCATCCCTCCAACTCTGACTCGTACAGGGAAAATATACCCGCCGCAGAGTTCCAACCGCCTCAGGGCAGAGAGTTGAAGCTCCCTGCAGCCAAACCCAGCGTGGATAAAGAGAAGAAAACGCTCAGAGACATCATCCCGCCGCTGTGCGCGTACAGACTGAAGCCTATTAGACAGAAGACCAAAAATGCAGTTGTAAGATATTGTTCATATTTTTTGATGATTTGCTGATTTTCACCCTGTGTGTTGTTTACTTTATTTTTCTTGTTTTTCCTCCAGGTGAGCATCCTGGACACAGGTGAAGTGTGTATGGAGTTGTTAAAGTCTCAAAACGGTCAAGAGAGGGTCAAAGAAGTCCTTCGGATTTCCTGTGATGGTTCAATGGTGAGCTCATTCTCAAGTGTCTCTCTTACTTCTGCATGTGACCAGTAGGGGGTAGCATAACAACATAGTAGGACACCAAGTTGCTGCCAAAAAATCCTATGATGGTTGTTATTATCATTTGTTGTAGGTGACAATATACCAGCCTAATGGTGGAAAGGGATTTCCTGTCCTGGACTGTCCTCCTGCTCCTCCAGAAGATATTCTGATTTGTAGCTACGAGGATCTTCCAGGTATTCTAATGGATACATCACAGCAAGTAATATCAGCTCATAAAAGATGAGTAACTGGGTGTTGACTTACTTGTTCTTCATTATAGAAAAATACTGGAAGAAGTATCAATACGCCTCCAAGTTTGTGCAGCTTGTGAAATCCAAAACTCCTAAAGTGACCCTTTACACCAAATATGCGAAGGTGATGCTGATGGAGAACTCTCCGACGGCAGACCTGGAGGTTTGCTTTTATGATGGTGAGTTAAATGTGCATGTCGAAACATGTGATCCCACTGAGGGAAAAGAGTCAAATAAATTGCCTCATAAACACTGATGTTTTATAGGTGCAAAGACCCACAAGACATCAGAGCTGGTGAGGGTGGTGGAGAAGAGTGGGAAGTCGTACACAGTGAAGGGAGAGGTGGGGCTGAGTGGCCTGAGCCCAGAGAGCCGGCTGTACGTGGAGCTTTCAGACGAGGGACACAGCATGTGTCTGTCCCTGGAGGCAGCCATCACAGCAGAAGAGCAGCGCAGCACCAAGAACGTCCCTTTCTTCCCCATTACAATTGGCAGGTGAGTTGAAAGTGCTGGCCTTCGTATATTATTGGTTTCATTGTTGTCCTCGCCTCATGCAGTTAATACCGGTTTTATGTATGCCACCCATCCTAGGAGACCTGTCATCCCAGACTCCCTGAGCTCGTCGCCTCTGCCCTCCCACCCGGCGCCTCCTGATGCAGGATCACCTCCTCAACCTCCTCAAATCACTCCTTCAGTGAGTGTAACACAGCCATCTACGTCATGATTTCATAAATGAATAAATGCTTAGACCACACCTCTGGAGTGTGTGCAAGTTAAAACTTTTTTCATAATTCTTTTCAGATGATCTCCTATGACGGGTCGGATTTCACCACAGCCAGCCTGAATAAGAAAAGCTCCCCAGTGCGGCAGGATCTGGTACAAAACACAGGAAAGGTGGTGAAGTCGATATTTGTGCCCAATGTTGGATGGGCATCCCAGGTAACTGATGAGTAAATCCACCTAATATTTCGCGATCCGCACAAGAATTGTTTTTGTGATGAGAAGATTGAATGTGTTTATGTGTCTGTAGCTGACAAGTGGAGAGGTGTGGGTGCAGTTCAATGACGGGTCTCAGCTGGTGGTCCAGGCCGGAGTTTCCTGCATCACCTACACGTCTCCTGAGGGGAGGATCACCAGGTACGAACAATGTCAAAAATTGCCCAAAGTGATGTCTTCAAACTGCTTCTTTTGTCCAACCAGCATTGGAAAAGATACTTCATTTACTATCACAAATAACAAAAAAAGCATTAAGTCCTTTCTTTAAAGCGGGTGAGACCAGTAGAGGTGTGATATTTTTCCAATTTTTTTAGATTATCAAAATAGTTTATGACTAGTTTTTTTTTTCTTTCAGTCAGCTAACTTTTGCATCTCTTTTACCTCACAGGTATAAGGAGAATGAGAAGTTGCCAGAGCATGTCAAGGAGAAGCTGCACTGTCTGTCCACCATCCTGGGACTGTTGGCCAACCCAACGGCACATCACCTACAACCCCATTGACACTCTTGTTTAACAAAACATCCCGGCAGCTCAGAGGGCCTGGCAGGAAACAGAGTAGCATTAGTAACTCATCATACCGTCGTTTGTCTGGTGTTCTTGTAAATATATGTGTGGTTTGTTTTTTACATGTACAGAAGACTAAGATTATGAAAAGATATATTTTTATTAAGTAACCATTTTGTATAGAGTCTCAGTTGGCTTTTGGTAAAAATGTTTTGTGATCCTTTTTTACTGTCTCCAAGTCTATGAAATGCGTGATTCAGAAATGCAATAAACATCTGGAGGCTGGGTGAAGAAATGCTGCACGGCTGTTCTGCAGTCTTCTCTTTGCACTTGATATATATTCATGAAGGATTTTTTGTAGAAAGAAATTAAAGTATTTGGAGCTATCAAACAGTTTCAGTAATACAGAACTTATAAAAACATCAAGCTACTCAGTCAGAATATGACAAAGTAAATGGATTGAGCAGAATTAAGAGACATATAATTAGAGAGCATGTGGGTGAGTGTAAATGGAGATAATCCACAAGAAACACTGAATGAGGCAGCATATAACTACAAATAATCAGAAAAGCTGAGTCAAACACAGCCAGAGAAGGTTTGACATGTTTATTTCACCCTGTTGTTTTGGCCATTTAATTAAAAAAAAGGTCACAAAATTGTGGATTCCTCTCAATTACAGAACTGATACAAAACAACATACTGTACGGATGTAAGCCTAGGCATATATACATACACGTACTGTACAGGACACCCAAGACGTAAACATTCAGGATTCAGGAGCATGATGACACTTGTCTGGGTTGCAGAAATGACCAAGGATAGGGTTAACCATTTATTTCCCATTTAGAAGCACAGTAAGGAACACAACATAGGACACACAATATAGTTGTGTACACAGATATCAGCCCAAACAGGGACACGCCCGCTTTCTTAGATGAGGAATCAAAGGGGACGAAAGGATGTTTAAGAATCCTCTGTACCTGCTGCAATGCCTTTGTATTTTCTGATTTATTGTTGGTTCATGACACTAGTTGTAGGAGATCAAAACAGGATAGCAACCGTCTATGACACGTGTTCTTTTGACCCAGAGAGATGCTGGTGAGATGGCTGACAGTATTATTTACGATCACAGGGTGAGCGAAGGGACAGTCCATTTCCCTCGGATACTGATGGAGGAAATAAAACAGCAAGGAGGAGCCTCTCTGGGACAAGAGAAGACGAAGCAGCAGCAGCAGGCTGGGAGGGATGTGATAACCTGTACGCACTGTGGGTTGGCATTCCTTCCCACTAGATGCTAGAGGGAGACAACAGCGTCAACCACAAGCTCATTTTGTCCCCTTCAATGCCACCTGTACAACCAAGACCCAGCCTTCTTTTTTTTCATAACTACACCTTTAGTAAATATCCACTGTTTGTTCAAAAACATCCCGTGCTCTCATTTCATTAATATAAAACATTTTTCCCCCATAAAATCTCAATAAAATAAAGTTGCTCTTAGTAGATATCAGGACAAAGGTATTAACAAAATTGGAGTAAAAAAATCTCACAGTGAACACTGGGAACAAGAGCTGGACCGTCTCTCCCACTTCTCCTCCAAATGATTCTTTTTAAACATGTGACACACATACAGCAGCTGGAACAGAAGACAGGTCGGAGAGTTTCAGCTTGAAGCGAATGAATGGACCGGACTGAAGGTTTTATTTCACTGAATTTGAAAAAAAAAATTTTGCTGTTACATTAAAATTAAATCAAATGAGAGGTAATAAAGTTTCATAATTAACTAGAACCATCGTCATTTAATGGTATCAAAATAATTAGTACCAAATTGGAGGGTATTTAAACTCATAATTTATCTTCATTTTAGTTGAGTAATTGAATTTCATGAAAAACTACACAGCAGCCCCGAGTCTGTTTGCTCACATTAAAAATGCAAGCACTGAAGACGCACGAAGAGTCTTGTTTAAGGAGATTGCAAGCTCATGAAGTGATGAGAGACAATCTCACACGATCCCACTGGAATTCTGGGGGGGGAGAAAATCATGGAATTCTCTGGAAACATCCACAAACAAACAAAAAAAAAGAAGGAATGTGATCCTCGTCTTCCTGCGCCGGAGCGGCTTGAACTGGGACTCAAGCGATGACGTTTGTTTGAACACCTAACATCCGGCATCTGACATACAGTAAAACAAACACCTATAAACATTGTTGCAACAACAATTGTTAAAAAAAAAAAAAAGAAAAGAAAAAAAACTTGGTCTCATGTTCATGGAGATTTACGTTCTTCTTTTTAGCCTTTAAAGATGTTTTTTTTCTGCCGGCGTCCTTCCTACTCTTGATGTAAAATTGATGGCACTCGGAAAAGTAAACAGCTTACTTGCTTGTTCAAACTAAAACGATCTTTGTCTTTCATGTTCACGCTCATTATGTCCTGCCGTCGGTTGGCCACAGTCACATAGCAGCCCGGGATCTGTGGAGTAGTGTTGTAATGTCCAGCCACCTTTTTCTCCCCCTCACTGTGTGCAGAGGAGTCAGTGGTAATGACCAGAATACAAACGCACGTCACTGGCACAATATAAGCATACCTGTGCGTGTGTGTGTGTGAGTGTGTGTGAGAGAGAGAGACATCGGATCATACATTGCACATCTTAGTGGCTCGTCTTTCTCCAGTCCTGATTCGGCCATTTCCCATTACACTTTCATTACAGAGAACTCACACAAGAGAGAAAAATAAAATCAGCTATTAGGCAAAAGTTCCCATAAGTTCACATTACAGTACTGTTAAGTCTCATTAGACGAAACGAAAAATACAAAAAGGCAGAGAGAAAAAAGCTTACACCCAATCATCATCATTTTCAATAACTATATAGGAAAAGGTTTGTTTTTTGATTAGATATATTATCGTCATTAACATCATAATTATTATGATCATTATTCATATTATTGTCACCATTGTCATCCGTTTTTGTTTTTTTTTGTTCAGGGATCAAACGGAGTGGGAGCAGGGCATCAGTCACTGAGAGGAAGCCTTGGTAGCTATC
Organism: Acanthopagrus latus; assembly: GCF_904848185.1. Taxonomy (NCBI): domain Eukaryota; kingdom Metazoa; phylum Chordata; class Actinopteri; order Spariformes; family Sparidae; genus Acanthopagrus; species Acanthopagrus latus. The sequence goes on along the minus strand of NC_051054.1, from coordinate 12,713,169 downwards.
GTGGAGACACAGTGCTGCTGGAAGTTGGGGGACATGGCCGTGTTGCAGCCCAGTCTCTGACGCGGGCCCTTCAGCCCTCCGTCACCCTCTACGATCCAGGGGCTGCCGCTGGCCTCTTTCCCCAGCATGCTGCAGCAGCCCGGGGCCGGCGGGGCGGCGTTAGGTACCGTGGTGCTCACTGGCAAACTTTTAGGCTGCTCGCTGGCGGGGGTGAAGTCTGGGCTCTGGCTCTGGAGCACGCTGGTGATGTGGTTCAGGAGGTCGTTGAAAAACTCCGGGACACCCTCATAACCTGTAAACATGTGGACAGTTAGGTCAGTTCAGCTACTTCAGGTTTTTAAACATATTCCAAATATTTATGAGGGCTACCTATAGAAATATTTAAATCATATTCCTGTTTACATGCTATGTTCCCATCTTTTGTGTGTAGTATATCTGTATAGTAGAGTTTAATCACATGCCCGACAATATGACTTCTCTCACATTTTATTGATTCAGAGATCTGGAACTATGCAATAAATTCACAAAATCTTCATATCTCGTTTGGCTGTTGGAGCGGGATAAGCGAAGCACGTTTGTTGTAATCTTATTGCAAATTTGGCAAAATCGAGCTTTAGTCCTTCAGTTCCCAACCTGTGTTCAGAACCATATAAAGAGTCACAGGATAAATCTGAGGGGTCATGAGACGATGTCATGGGAGATGACAGAGCTAATCATTGGTATTAAGATAAGATGGAACTTTATCTTTCTAGAAATTGTTGTGTAGCAGTTGCTGTACAAAAGTAGAAATGTTTATCCTGTGAGTGCATTTCAGGTTAACACAGCGACAGAGGCCTGGTGCATGTTTTGCCCTCAGGACACAAAGATATCAGTGAGTCTCTCACCTGAGACAAGTGAGAAAGGGTGACACTTGAGAACTGGGTCAGCACAGAAAGAGGCTTGTGAAGCTCATTATCTGCTGTAAAATAAACAAGTCTGAATAAAACAGATCCCACCCCTGCGGATGGGAGGCTGCACCTACCAGGGAATGCATTGATGTCAATGACGGCATGTTGGCCTGTTTGGTTGTTGATGATCACGTCGATACCAAACAGGGACACGCCGAGCGCCTGCCGCAGTGACCTGGACAACTCTCTGATGACATCATCATTGGGTGGCTGAGACACTCCTTCTACGTTCTCTCTCTGAGATTAATGGAAAATATTAAAGCACATCAGCGACAAAAGCTTGTTTATGTCACGAGGGATGGCAGTCAGTGACAATTTGGACATACCGTAGTCAAGTCTGAGGATGACTCTGGTTTGGAAACGTTGTGGCTGTTGAAGAAAATTGCTTTCCTGTCTGAAAAGCAGAAAACAGAGGAAAAAGGTTTAAAAAGATTATAAAGCACTATAACAACACGTCATGCTTTCCCAGTGTTGCCATCTGTAAACATTTCTCTCCTTGGGCACTAGGTGGCAGCAAAGCTCAACTGGTTCTGTCTTTGCTGCTGGCAAAGCAACTGGAACCTAAAACTGAACCACCTTAGCCTTACCTTTTTGAACGTTAAACCCTCTGAGGCATAACCATGTCAAATGATTGAGTGCAAAACATCATGTAAGCTGAGATTTTCTTTGAAGCCATGATAAATGTGACAGGAAGAACCACAAAATTTATTGTCCCCTTTTATTTGTTATCATTGAAGTGATTAACATTTGAGAGTGTTAGAAGGAAGGGAGATGGTTGGGGAGAGGAGAGGAAAAACTAAATTCCATCACTGTCCAAATAAATATGCCCCCGGGCTTATAGAGGGTCGTGGAAATAAAATATTGCACAGATGAGAATGTGCATTCCCAGACTGGATGCAAGATCAGTTAAACATCACAGAAGCATGAGAAGAAACAAGGAAGATATCTCTCACACCTTGCTCTTAGCGTCATGACAAAGAGGGAGATTGGGCATTCGGAAGATCAAATCAAGGAGTTAATGTAACACAAGTGAGTGAGATGTAAGCACAACAAAAGATCACAAAGCATAGGATGTGAACATTGTGGAATGCGTAAAATAAGCAAAGACCCAAGGAAACACACACGACTGCCTCTTAACCAAAGAGGGTTCTTAAGGGAGGAAGAAGACGGACGGAGCCTACATTTAGGATGCAAACAGTGAAGCCAGATGTCACTAGATGTCACTGATGACCAACCTGTAAACAGCAAGCAAGGTGAATAAGAAGAGCAATGCTAATCGGCTTTGAACACAGGCTCTTTCCACACATTAACCTCTACCTCTCTATATCTGCACATTTCACCCTTTTTCATTCATTAGGGGTGGATGTCACAAACATTAGCTGATCAACCCAAAGCATCAGTATTCAAGGATCTGGGGATACGACCATCTTTCTCAAGGACGTTGCAATTTGTTGCTTTAATTCCCATGGACTTAAAAGTAAATCTATGAAATTACTAACTATTAATTAAAAACAATATTCAACCAGCCTATTCCCTCTACTTTCTAGATATCTAAAACACGGTGTACAGCACCAGGCCGCACAGATGTAACACTGTGGTATGTTGCTTTTGTGTTTGACAGTGGCCGTGCTTTCCTGCTGCACCACTCAGCATTCCAGGCTGAAAGCAACTGTTCTCTCTGTTACACAAAGCAGACTAACAGTACTGATGGTGAAGCCTGGTTTGCATGAGGGCCTCCAGCGTATCGCATGCAAATACTGGTGTCTCTTATGTCTGGGGACAACCCTGTATTCAAGGCTGCATTATGGATAAGGCTTCTGACATGTTTATGGAGAAAAAACACTGCTCTTCTTGTTTGTTTTCAACAGCATGTACCAACAGGGCAGGACTCAATTGCACCCTGCTGTATCTCTCGAAAGAGAGAAAAGGACCAATCGCAAGGACTATAAAGCCATTTTATGAGGTCTTTTATTGGCTAATTTGGAGAAGCTGTGCAACTTGTACTGTCTGGCCAGTGTGGCTTGTAGCAGTCGTTGGGCTTCCTCATTCATCTCTCTCTCTCTCTCTCTCTCTCTCCCTCCCTCCTCACCTGCAGGTCCAGCAGGGAAGTTCTTCAGTGAGGGTCTCTCCACCACAGTGTAGGAATCTCCCACCACAAACACCTTGTAGAGCACTGCGTTGTGGTTGATGAAGCTCTGGATGACACAGGGAGGCTTCACGTCATTCAGGTCCTCTTCACTGAAGATAATGGCCATCTGATGACAGAACACAGTAAAATGACACACCTATTCCAGTGTTGTTAAAGTAACACAGTGAATGTGGTGGTATGAGGACTATTTATTTAGCCTGACAGGTGTATTGATTTCAGTGCTTATCTGATTTCATTGTTTGGACTTAAAGGACAATCCTGTGACTGGACAAGTGTTAACATTTACACAAAGCAAACTGTGGAGGGTGTGATTGACCTCTGGCCCCGTGGCCTCTTACCTCGTGGGAGTTGGTTCCATGAGCCACCCGTGTTTTGCAAACTGAGGGAGTGACAGAGGTTGGGAAAAACAGAGAAGTTAGCAAGGTAACCTAACTTGTTACAAAACTTGAAAGCAGTAGTGACAATGGCAGAGTTCTTTTCTTACACTCTAATTCTACTACCTGTCTCACTGTAAAGAGTACAATGAATGGTTAAAAGAACATTTTAATCTTTGACATAGAGAGGATGACTGATAAAAAACAAACAAACAAAAAACTTACTGAAGGGGAATGTGAGTCCTTGCCTCTTGATCTGCTCCAGCACATCTGGGCTACAATCTGTGTTGAGGACCATGAATGGAGGAGAGCAAATCCGCTCATCTAATGAAAAGAGAAGGAGAAGAAGATGGTGGGAATTGGTAGAGTTAAGACTTGGAGAGGAAATACTCTTAAAAAGGTCACGAAAAGTGGAAGTCGAACTGAAAATAACATTGGAGAATAAATTTTTGATAGTTTCACTAGTGTGTACTAGTAGGGAATATAAGAATTATACTTGGGCTGCAATTTTTTGACAAATTTTAATATCAATCAAATTGAATGACTGATGTAAAATGTCCATGCTTTACCTGACATTGATATATGTGTCTATTAATGGAGGGCAGCACATCTTACTGTAGCCTGAGCATAAAAATGCTTGAGAGCTGTCGTGGCAAGGGGAGCAGATGAGTCTGTCACATGTGCAGCCACACCTTATTTAACTTAATTTGGTCATGTATTTATATATTTATATTTCATCCTTGTGATGGGTTTAGACAACAAACACAGCAGAGGCCATCTGAGGCCCAGGGGAACAAATGACTCCTGTCCAAATAAATAAAGCAGAGAGCTGCCAGGCCCTTCTGCTCCTCCCCAACAACACACACACCCACACAAAAGCACACACAGGAAAATACTGAAATACAGGAAGACACAATCTCATGAGGAACTATAGACAAGTCATACCAGCTGAGGACCTTACACAGTCATCACATACATCACCTGACTGACAGGCATGATGTATTGCTCATTTGTCAGCAGAAGACAAAAAAACACCCACATGTAATTACACAACATAAGCTTGATCATACCTGAGGGCACGTCAAACATTCAGCCGTTCATCAGATAATCATTTAGTCTGGGAAAAATGCTCATCAGATACTGCAAAGCCCAAAGTGATGTTTTAAAATAGCTTTTTTGTCCAACAAATTCTCTCCGTCTATACAAGCCTGTGGATGATTTGTTGAAGTGGTTTAATGTGGATTTCTTTGTGGGACTTGGGTCGTATTTTCCGCTACAGTCAAAAGGATGTGACTTTATGCATGTTCTCAAGTGCCTCATCTCAGAGCCTCTTCTCTGCTCAGCTAACAGAAAGCAACAGTAGCTAATGTTAATTTAGAAATGAAGTCTGCCAACACAAACTAAGGACCGGCTTACAGCACAACACACAAGTTCAACAGAACCCCTTTAACTGATAATCAAAACAGTTGGAACTTTATTTTCTTTCCATCAGCTAATCTATTTCTCACCCGTATCCACCAAGTTTTCACATCACATCGTGTTTGTTTACATCATATTTTTGACATCACATCCTGTAGCAGTCAGTTCCGATAAGACTGAAAATAACAAACATCCTGCAGCTCTAACATACTTCACCATATCAGGTCGCCTCTATATTAATGTTCTGCCTTCAGTAATTTCCCCTCTACAGTAGGTACGTGGGGGTGATAAGGCAGCTGGTTGGAGATATCACCACAGGAAATCAGTGAGGGGGCCAAACCAAGAGCTGGCAAATTGCTAATGACAAAAACACAATAGGAATACGCCGGTCTTTGTGTGCTTGCGGGCCTCAGCGGCAGGGCTCTCTGCTCCCGCTACTGCTGAGGTCAGGAGAATCTCATTTGCCTACATTTACTCCAGTGCTGAGTGCTGAACTATGAGTGTACACTGGGCCCCACAGACATTTACAGCCCCCACAGCAGCCAGATAGGGCAGATACCCAGCATAGGTTTTTGGAAAACCCCTCAGTGAAAGCGGGTGCACGAGGAAAAAAAGGCTTATAAAAGCCCAAAAGTTATCACTGAAACTTCTTAAGTGACATTAAGCTGCGGAACAGGTTCCAGGAAAATCAGCCACAGCTGCTGCTGTGGGAGGTGATAAAGCAGCAGTCTCCAGAGTTACTGTAATCGTGCTGCAAGATGGTGAAACGACTAGGGAGACATATCATTCCTCTCGGTAAAATAATACTGTAGTGGTGCTGAAGGATGTAGTTCACTGATCAACAGAAAATCAATTGGCAACTATTTTGATTCCATTTTCTAATGCTGTTTTTTCTAAACTCTGTTTTGGCTATACTACTGTTTCACTATAACATACTGGAATATCTTCACCTCACATTTTGTTTGAAAGTTTGTTAATTAAGAGGACACACATCTTTTGACTTAACATCATTTCTGGTGGAAACAGACTGTTTGACAACTAGATCTGGATTGTGGTCACAGGGATGGGAGTGCAAATTTGAGAAGTTGGTCCACATGACATGCACCTTCCTCTGGTAGTGTGTTTTACTTTGTTCCAAAGAGTTTAAGATAATCTGGCTGAGCAGCCTGATCGCCTGACTTTATTTCAACTTTGTTGACCACAGCTGCGGAAATAAGTCCTAAGACATACGAACCTGGGCTAATCCTTCAAGTATCCGCCTTGTTTATGTGCCCTCGAGATAAGACATTGCTCTGCTGTGGCTGAACATGTGCTTTGACCAGTATGTACAAAACTAATTTCCTAATTGGAACACTTTATTTTTACTTCAAAAAGGAACAGATCTGTGTCTTAAAAGAAGGTGAAAAACGATTTAGCTTGGTTTAAGTGCTTCTATTTCCTGCCTTCACATGCCAGACAAACACAGAATACTCCTTTTCTTCCTCACAGGGAGATACTTGTTCTTGTTCTGTGCTCTGTAACCTTTCTCTGCACAGCTGGAATTATTCCAGTGTTGGCTCTGCATCCAGTCACATTTGGGAGCGGGAAGCCTGGAGGGTTACCCATCAGTCATCTCTTCACTGGCTACAGCCAGGCTCGTCATACTGATGTTATTTTACCGGGACAGAAATAGCAACATAATGTCCTTCAGAAAAAAAAGGCTGGTAGGGAAAATATCCCCATTACATCACTGTATTCCCAAAGACCGATGGCGTTAAATTTTGTCAAACAAAACACCATCAAAAGACCTAAACCTTGTCAAATGGAAAACATTTTGAGCTCCAAGTTAAGGATTTATAATAAAGAGACGGGGGAATGGTGGATAGGAGAGTGTGGCCAAGTTTGTAATAGCGTGCATGCTTGGCTCTGGTTGACACTTTAAGGTTGAGAGGATGGAGGGGAGGGTGGGGAAGAGGATCAATCTGTGGCTCTGTCTAAACACTGCATGCTCGCAGCAGACCCAGCGGAGCCGAGGACGACGTTTACGGGACTCTGCGATGAGATGCTTTTTTAAATGTCATTATCCAGTTACACTGCTCTATTTGTTTCTTCTTTTATGTCATCTGGACGTCGACTGCACCTCATCTTCTGTCACATCATTTTCATGTGTGCAAATAATATACTTATAGGCAGTGACTGACGTGCATGAAGATTAACAGAGAAATTCCTCAACAGGCCTGTTCTAACACCTAAGATTCAGAGCACATCTCCCCTCTGGGTTGGGGCATCAACAGACAGCCAAGTTACATTAAGCTTTATTAAGTGTGTTGCTGTTTAGGTGGAACTCTCCTGTTGCTATTTAGAGCTTGTTTCCTAGAAACCCTTGCATCCTCTCGTGCTGTCGTCCCCTCCCCCGAGGCAAAGCAGCAGCATTTTCAATATTTTAAATTGAACTCCAAACATGGCTATGCCCTGAGAGAGTAATGTCATTCTCCGTATCGCGCTCTAAGAGGCTTATGCTCCAATTACAATTATGAGTCATTTATTTTGAAAAGAAAAATCTGATTGTTTTCCTCACAAAAGACAAATCCGTTACTGAGGAGATATTCATTTATTTAATGGTTGTGACAATGTTTTATTGTATCCGTCAGGCAGGAAATCCTACACTCAAGTTAGAACAGTCCTGTCTACCAAGTTGGCTCACTGGACTTGGACGAGCTTTTAAGTGTCTCAGTGTTTGTCTCTCATGCTGCATATATGCTAAAAAATTGATCACTTGCATAAACGAGACACTTGTACTGTTGGTCCTTGCAGAGGTGTGGATTAATGCTATAATGCAGGGATCTCAAAACAGTCTGCTTTATACGCAAAGAAACGGAGAAAGGTTTCAGTTTGATCCCGAGGAATCCGCTTCTATTCAGGAGAATTCCTTTATTGTGAGATGGAGAGGGGTAAGCTTTAAAACATTCACGGAGGCTTTCGTTTTATAGAGGAGTTGACTTGACGACGGTTTCTGTCTACAAAAACAGTCCAAGATATCAAAAGTCCAGCATACATAGGAACCCGTGGATTCCACTAAGTAACATAAACAGTTACCTTGCTCTGGAATCATAAACCAAGACGGAAAGTTCCAATATGCACAGCTAAGAATCAGTGAGACTGATACATTAGCGCTCGAGTGGCCTGGCTATTTTCTATCAAAGATAACATTAAGACGGGCTAATTCATGCACTTAAGTATATATTAATCTAAACAATTTGGAGCAGAACGGATAAATTTACTGTGACTTGGGCCATTAAACATCAGGCGACCACTCAAGTGATAAAAAAAGGTTTTCCAGAGAAAGCACAAGCGTTACCTCAAGTGCTTCCTCCAATTGAGAACTATTCTGAGTCATGCAGACTGAAGCACAGCAGCCTCTCTATGGCCTTTTAGTACTGGGTTGCCTTGGCAGCTGCTCCAGGACTCCATGGTCTGCGCTGATAAGGAGTAGGAAGTGGCCATGCCTAAGAAAGCAAGGTATACTTTCCACACTCTCACACCATCCTCCATTTGACACCAACCTTAACCCAGTTAATTCATCCACATGTTGTTTTCTCTACAATCACAGTGGTGTGGTGTGGGATTATAATGGCTTACAATTCACGCTCATGTCTAAACCGACAACCGACCAACCAACAATTGTCAGGGAGGTTTGGTATGCAGGCCAAAGTGTGAGAGCACCACTTGCATTAATTGAAGCAGAGTGGTGAAAATATAAATTCAGCCAGTGAGCCATCTTCCTCTTCAAACTGAGTACACACAGTATGTGAATGATGCAGCTTATACTCTTTGTTACGTAACAGCCATCATGTCGGTTTGTATAAAAAGACGTCTTCTCGCGGTTCTATTTTAAGGAGCTCATGACACTGCTGCCGACATGCTGAAATGCCTCTGATCCTCTGCTCCGACACCACACTACAGCCCCTCATGGAGTCATGGACTGTGGTAAAGTAATACTTAAAAGGTTTATGTCCCCTGCCATGTATGGGGGTAAAGGAAATGTGGATGAGTCACAGGTGTGTTTACAGTGCGCGTGGGTAGGGAATGTGCTCCTGTCGTCATCGAATTTCTCTGCCTCCAGTCAGAAGACTTTGCTTGCTGCTGATTCGTTTATGGGTTCGGCGACAGAGCAAGGTGTTTCTGCGACCGACCCAAAGGCAAGCTCTGGTCTTTGAGTGAGAAACACACAGAGCCAAGTTCAAACTGGGTTCAGGCAGGAGGAAACGAAGAGGTGCTTTTGTCGCATGGAAGGGAGGAGAGGAATTATGATATCAGCATAGTGCTCTTCCGGCAAGAATTAAACATCTGCTCGGAAGCATCGTGTAACATAATTCAAGCGAGGGGCGACAGCGCTGTCATGTGTTATCTATGTGTCCCCTCTGGAAGTGAAGAGGAAAGACAGACAAGCTGCAGTTATCATAACTTTATCCTTTTAATAATATTACACACGCAATGTAAGCAGTGTTCACTGACTCAACAGTTCCTTTATTATTTTAGACAACTTCTGCTTTTATAGACTATTGAGTAAACATTACAAAGCTGCTAATATGCTGGCTTTGTTTGAACTCATGATTACACACAACTCTATAACGACTCTATACAGAGTAAATGCCTAGTCACTGCAAAATACATTCAGTTGACAGTTGGTGGTGAACTAGCTAAAACTAATGGAGTCTATTTTTGTTTGTTGCCGAAACTGTTCTACCGACTGACTCAAGTGACTTAATATGAATGGATGGGGCAAAAAAATGAGAAACACTTCTCAGTATAATGCACGATATTTCAAGAGCACTAGAACTGTAGCTGCCAAATTGGCCATAAAGTTGAATCAACACATCTATACAACAGTTTCAGCCAAAACTAAACATTATAAACTTCATGACAGTAGGATTTATTGTAGGACTAATGTATTCGACTGCATTAGTTTTAGATTTGTGTACCTAATAAACTTACAACTGAGTGTTTAATTTGCACATCTTCTGTAATAAGATGTACTGAAAGCTTGGTGACATAGTGAAGACATTAAAACTGTTATTTTCAATCGAATGCATTTGCAGCCACTGGATGTTGCGACATAGCTTCCTCCATTTGGACTTTGCTCCCTCACTAGTCACCACACGTCACTGATCAACAGTTTGAAACTGTATTTAAAGTACTGCAAGTTCTTCCCCTACACAATTTACTTATTGCAACTTTACAATAATTGCAAAATCGAAGCTTCTCTCTTGTATGACATAGATACTTTTTCTGAGATAGCTCTAAGCCAGTCAGTGGGAAATTTCTGTGCATAAGTGCAAATGTAAGTAACATGAAACATCCTACCTTGCATACAACTCTCTATCCTGTGGATGAGCTGGTAGGACTTGCAGCGGTCCAGCAGAGTCCGGATGGCTGGAAGAGGATCCAGGACGATGGTCTCAGGGTGGGCGTCAATGTAGTCCTGAAACACAGAGACACAAACATTTTTGATAAAATAAATGAATAATTAAAATCACTTCCTATGTGAACATCTATTCATATATACATCATATACTGGGTTATGAACTACCAAGTCAGATACACACAGAAACACGGAGCACTCTGGGAGGCAATTTGATCATAAAAATAATTTTCACATTCATCTGTGATGGAAATTAATGGGAAAATGTGTGTGTTATTAGAGCATAAAAAGTGAGCAAAATGGGGTTGTATACCACATGCTACCTTCTGCCATGACACACACAAATACATCCATACAGATTAGAAATGTAATAAAAAACAACAACAAAACACTGAGGTGAAGGGTCAGCATACCTCACATAGTATATGTGTGAGCTGGAGCGCATGAGATGCATGTCAGCAGGGTCTATGTAGGTTACATCACTACATCTCTGCATGGCCGGCTGTTAGGTCAGCGTGAGGTTTTGCTATTTTACATAACTGCATTCCCCTTCTCTCCTCTGCTCTTGTCGGCTCTCCTCTGCCTCTGTCCCCATACCACCTCCTCTACACTTTGCAGCTCTCTGTGCTCTCCACACTCCCATCTTTGCTCTGTGGATTTCTCTGCCAGCCCTTCCTTCCGAGCAATTCTTACTGACTCACAAACGCTGTCAGGTGGATCTGGCTGGCCTGTACATTACACAAACAGCCTGTCTGCTCCTATCTCGGCCCTTTTAAAACACCACGGCTCCACTGTCATACACATTTGCATGAAATTAAACACACACAGCAGTGCTGGACATCTCTCACACACGCACGCACACACACACGCACTCAAATGCCTTTGCCTGGACATGGAGGACCCATCTGTAGGATTTGCCAGGATCTAACAGGCAATGGTGATCAAAGCCAGTTGAGTAGTTATGTAAGTCTAACATGCTGCTGCCAAAAAATAAATCCAATCTTAATCTTCCAGGAGTTTAGAGGAATACTCTGCTGATAAGAACTGTCACTTGCTGATGTCTGCGTCTTAGAGGAAGAAATGTATTTAAACACAGACAAGAGAGGGAGATGAGAGGGAGATGAGCACTGGCCAGCAGGTGTTAAAGGAGGAAAAGAGCCAGACATATGTCAGTGTGTGTGTAAGAGCGTAAGTGTTAGGGCTGTGATTTTTCTGCGTTTCTGGGTAGATCTGTTTCCATAGGGGGGGAAAAACAGTTCAAAGCCTCAGAAAATATGGTCAGCAGAGGATCTAATGATCTGCAATGCCACAGCCATCCAACCCTGAAGAGGAAAATAATTTAGGGTTTTACCAAATGGGTGTGATATGATACATTATCTTGGGTAACCTAGGTTGTGGATCACAGAGCAAGCCTCCCAGACTAGAAACTTAATTTAGGTTAATTTCAGTTAACAACACCTATATGGCAGCAACTAAAATTCACAATCATTATTAGCATATGGCACACCTGACAGTCCCATTTAATTCATTACAATTTTTAATGATAGCTGACAATGCTACTTTCAAAATCTTCGATAAGTCAGCACATCCTGGTCTGGGTGTGCGCCTGTGTTAGGTGAGACTGTAAGTGCAGGAGACAGGGTTCACTTGTAATATGCCTGAAAGAAAACCAGGCTAGTGCTAGATGTGATCAGGCCACTTTCTGGACACTGCACAGCATCTGATGGGGGCGCAATTGCCTATCATAAATGTGTGCAAATGTTAATATTAAAAGTTAATATTAACCAGGTTCTGCTTTTTAAATGATTGCTCCATACTGATATCTTGTTTGTCCTTTCTAAATGAGCAGTCAGGAGCATGTTGACAGAATTGTGTGATGTTGATCATGATTACAGCCACTCTGAGTCATTCACAGACACAGAGATAGATAAGATATACGAGAGAGGGAGCTGGTGAAAATTAATTCATTTTCACAACATTTATAGCACTGCCAAATTAATGAATACACAGACACGGAGCTGCACAGCAGCTTTCTGAAGTGTGTTCACAGTGCTGTGACCTGCTGTCCATGTGAGATTTTTGTCACTTCAGGAGGAATAAGAAAAACCCTTTAAGTACTTTGAGTGACAGTGTTCAGGTTTTTTGAGTCACCACACACACTCAAATATGGTTACTGATAACCTGCATGCTCCTGGAGCTACAGTTATGGACCTTTGTCCTGTCTGTACAGGGCTTTTCACACTGCAATTAGCCCTGTGCTAAGAGAGCTTTCACACTACCACAATCTGAAGTGGGCAAACCCTGACTTTAGCCTTGGGTTTACTGGCCCCGCTCCGGAGCAGGATTAGCCCTGGGTTTCAGGGGTTTATACCCAGAAAACTGAACACAAAACACTAGGCTAAAAGGTTCTAGTTTAAAAAAACCCAAAAGTAAACAGTAGTACTCAAACAAAATTCCTGAATGTAAACATTATTTGTGCGCTCTAATGGGCACTTAACCCAGGGTTATTAGAAGTATAGTGTGAATTGTTTAGCCCTAGATTTAGGATTAATCCTGGGTTAATAAAGTGTGAGAAAAAGGGCTAAATTATCACAAGGTCAACTCTTATTCTGGGGCTAACAATAGCCCTGTGCTAAGATTGTGCAGTGTGAGCCCATGTGATTCTGTGATGTGGGACATATTAACATGAATTTCTGTTATACATAAATGTTTGGTGTCTGTAGCAGTGCTGCTGCGCTGCCCTACTGTTAAAAGTGATTGCATGGTCATGCGCAGGAAGTGAACAAATATAGATTTCAGACAAGTGGGTGTAACCAGTAAATGTTTGGGGGGTTAAGCACAACACTTTCAAATACTGTGTACAACTCTGGGTGATATGGCCTTAAAACAATATCACAGTATTTTTTGGCAAGTATTATAATAAACAGAACAGTCTGTTGACTTTGGAAATTATATCAAATTGACTGAAATAACCAGGAATAACCAAGCCAGGAATAGACAACACTTATGTCATATCACCACATAATGATATAGAATGATTCTATATGTCACATATTAATCCTCAGGTGAAACAAGGAAAGGCATAGATGCATACCTGTACTCTTTGCACCAGTAGCACAGCCTGTGAGTCATTCTGGTCGGCCTCTAATATGAGATCAGTCAGTTTGTGGATGATGACGTCCAGCGGACCCTGCTCCTCCAGAGGCTGGCTCAGGTCCAGCTAAGCAGAGAAGGACAGCCATGGTCAAAGGGTAAGTTGCAAAAAAAAGTCCACCCAACAGTCAAGTATTCATTTATTGCCTTGAGAAAATGGTTTACTTCAGCAATGACAGAAAAGAAAAGCTGCAGAACACTGCCTTTTATCTCTTACTTCATTTATAAATTGCAGTGATACATCACTGTGATAAAGGTACAAATGTTCAATAATAATGATATGAAAAATAATAAAGTACTATTCGTCCGTAATGCCATGTACAGACTGGTACTTGTATTACAAGGATTATATTATTTGTTTGATTAATTTAAAAATGTGTATGTGTTACAATAAGATTACAGAAAAGATAACACAACCAGTCGAGGCGGATTGCCACCTGACATTGAGTCCAGTTCTGCTCAGAGGTTTCTGTCTGTAAATAATCAATCAAGGAGTGTGGTCTAGACTTACTCAATTTGGAAAGTGTCATGAGATGACTGTTGTTTTGAATTGGTGCTCTACAAATTAAGATTACTTGATGATTACAGTAAAGCCAACAAGACACGACTAGTTTGTTCAAGTCTCAAGTCAGAACTTGCCAAATTTCTCTTGGCCTCCTTGACTGCTCTCAAAGTACAGCTGCCTGCAGTTGGTTAACAGAGTCATATCAATTCCATATTTTACACAGGAGACAAAAAAGAAAAAGGAAAGAGCAAGAGTGATGGCACCAATGCCCTTCTTAAAAGTCGAGAGATTTACAACTGGAAGCAATCGAATCAGATGCACACACAAAAAACCTCGGAAACGCACTCTTTATTGGGAACAACTGAAAGAGAGAGAGAGAAAAAAAAATCTGTCAATGATTGTTTTTTGAACATGATGGATGGATGAGTCCTTGTAAGAAAGAGACCACTGATTTTGGATTACCGGTATGTTTTTTTTAAAGTTGCAAATCAGGATAAGGGCTGATCCTAAATCATCTCCCTTATTTATTTACAGCTGTTAATAAATTATTATTATTATTATTATTATTATTATTATTATTATTATTATTATTATTATTATTATTATTATTTATTTATTTATTTATTTATTTATTTTTACAAATAAGGGTGCAGTCCACATTGTGTTTGTTTTGAATTATACCAGCTAGATTTTTTCTTGGCATCATGTATTTTACTATCAGTTACAAACTGTCTCCCTCTGGCCAGACCTCTAGTCTGACAGCTTCTAAGAAAACACCAAATTGGCATTTGTTTAAAGTTTAACCCAGCCGAAAAACTGCCTGCACTAGCCAAGTAGTTCACAAGTAGTCAAAGCATCTTTCCAAGTGTGATAAGACTTATGTGGGTCAGAGCTTGCACACAAGTTAATGTAGCAACATTACAAGAGATAAGAGGAGAGGATGCTCAACTTTAACAACGTTGAGTCATCTATGGATGAAAATGCTGACCGCAATTCAAAGGCCCTTTATTCTGGCTGACTGTGTCCAGTTTGTTGTGACACAGGAGGTCGATGTTTGTGTGCGAGAGACATGAAGAAACCCAAGGATGGAGTGCTGCTGTTGTCTAATGCTGTTGTACACTAATTCATTAGAGAATCAGCAAATAGGGTTCAACCGATCATTACAGACAAAGGCCAATTCAGCAAACACCTGTGCAAATAAGCAAAAGCCAGTCAGGACCTCATTGTCCTTTGTTCACTGTCCAGACAGTAAGCAAGCTGAGAGTGAACACACCTTAGCCACACTGGTTTGAATCAATGCAAGAACTGTAAAACCGTCCCAAGTTTCTGTTGGATCAGGGTAAGCCAACATTTCCTGGTTAATGATTGTGAGAGGAGTGACGGATAGATAACTAATTGGGGTAGCCTTGGTCCTGCCCTGTAAAGTCAATTGCGCAGGGTGGTAAATCTGTTAAATATGAAATGATTTATATACCATGTTCTTTACATTGCAGCCATCAGGAAGAACAAAATGTCCCTGTGTTGACAGAGCTATGTTCTTTGTACTCATCAGAGTCCTGCATGAAACATATGGACTTTTCTATGTTAGGCACAGGCATAGACTACACTACACATCATACAGTACGGGCACACTGTGACAAAGAACACTCACAGAAATGCTAACACACCCTGCAGGGTTCAAGTCAAGCTGTGTTCTCTATAGAGCTCATTATGCTACATCAACACGGCATGACTTTCTATGCCCATCTGAACGCTGCTGGGTCTCATTCTACTGCATGCTCCATTCCTCCAGCCTGTAGAAACACGCCCGCCAGCTCAAAAGTAACATACCAACAAGAGCTGCAAAAATGAACACAGGGCAATGAGGCTGATAGCATCCAGCAAGTTTGGTGGCTTTCTACTATATCTGTACTAATGCGGCTAAGGGAGAGCTGAGGTTAGCTGTGGGTTATATGGGCTATCACAGACAGCATATGTCATTTTGTATGATTGAAATATCGATATCTATGGGGACGTCATACATTTTCTGAAACTGTTAATGCAAAAACTAACCACAGTCTGTTTTATGTTAATCCAAAAATCTCAATGTATTTCACCACATTACTGGAGAAAAAAATATAAAATTCAACGCTCCAATAAAACAGCCCCGGGCAGCTTTTCTGAAAATTGCCTAATACAAAAGAGATGTTGAAGTGATAGATACCATGGTATTAACAGTATGCAAAAACCTCTCGTTTATATCATCTGATATATGTCATCATTCACTCACATAAAACTCCAACATCTGACAAGTACCTTTCTGCCAAAATGTTACTGAATTAGCAGCAGGCACTACTGTGGAGAACTGTGGACTGATACACAACATCGTCCCCTCTGGACATAATAACAGGCTTATTTTATCTTATGATTCCCTGCTGGAATCAGATATTAAGCTACTCCACAACCAGTTTCTGGAGGTCTTATGTGACACCCAAGTCAAACATTGACAATGATTCATCAGAATCACCTGTGTGACTATTTAAACTGGAAAGGTGAGCCCTTGGTTTAACAACAAACTGCAGTGGATTCAGTGACTCATTGTCTCAACAGTCCAGCCGGTTTATCAGAAAATGTGTGGTACACTTAGTGGTGTGATCTTTCAGCAGATGCATAAAAAGCATAAACATGATGCCATTACCTTAATTTCACAGTGTTGGTAAGTCATCACTCATGAACTGTGTTGTCACCTACTTATAGGTCTATAACAGTATTTGCTTTGAGCAGCAGTGGTGACAGGACTCATTAGTGGCGTGAGGTACAGCGTGCTGGTATAAACTGAAACCGTCGCACTCGTTTTCTGTCTAGCTAGCAGAGTCGGTGTGGCAGGGCCGGGTGGAGGGGAATTTGTCTGTAGTCCAGTGAGGCATGGCTTATAATCTCTTGCTTACACAACACCGAGGACCCATCCACAGCCTGGCCCCTCCACAAAAACAGGACTCTATATTGTGGGGGGTCAACATCCACTGGCAAAGACACATCGCAGAGGATGAGGCTCTCCTCTCCCTGTGCGTAGACAGAATGACCCCGCTTTAGATCTCATCCAAAAACCCAGCGGTACAGTCACTGATGTTGTGCTAAATGCTAAAAGCAGAAATGTCAGCTGACGTCTTTGTGAGTCCCTCTGGGACTGAATGCTAGCAGTGGGCTACAGTGGTGATGGACAGCACAGAAAACAGGCTGGATCCTAGAGGGAGAGGTTGGGTCAGGGGCAACATATTTTCAGCTTTGATGTTGCTTCACATTGGGCCAAAGCTACACCCCAGGGAAATGCAAGAACAGTGATTTAAAGCAAATATCAGGGACAGAGCTCATATGTTGGCCCCAGTTTTCAATATAGTAGTGTGCAAGCATGGTGATCACAAACTGTATGAACAATTTTTTGAGGCAGTTATTTGTCTACGAGCCCGGTGAGGTTCAGCCTCGGAGCTGCTTCATCCTTTAGATGTCTCTTTCTAGTTGCTCTCAGCTGGATCTAATCTCACCTGGCTCTTGCTTTGTTGTGAGGCTAGCCCAGAGAGACTGCGTGCCGAGCGCAGACAGACGTGATGAATGATTTATTTTGTATGCTGTGCATCAGTTGACACCCTAGTGTAAGAGAGACATATGGCTGTCGGCCACACCTCACATGAAGTACAAGACTAAACATGAGATGGGATCAGCGTGATGGTTCTGAACCTACATCTTCAAAAACCATATGGAGGGTCAAACTGGGAGCTAATTAGCCTAATGGCTGTCTCCTCAGCATCCCTGGAGTCACCACTGCTGACTAGGTTGTGCAGCATAAGACTTTGAGGAAAGTGCCTTTCAGCTTTTATAGATACATAATACATACTTTGTTGAGTATGATATTAGGTTAACCACTGATAAATGTGGGTGACTAAAGTGTATCAGCAGGCAGCTTAGAAGCATTTCAGAAGACAATTCTGGATATGCAGATAAATCATGAGAGATGGAAAGAACTACATTAGACGGAAAAAGACTGAGGATGGCTAATGAAATTTAGAGAGATACAGAAGTGTGTGTGTGTGTGTGTGTGTGGTGTCCCTCTCAGTCAAGCTGATGAATATCTCATTGATCGTCATCACCCCCCTGATCTCAAGACTCATAAAAAACAACCCCTCTTCAATAAGACAACTGTCTTATCAAATAAAAGGACGTGAAAAAAAACAACTTAATGCATCTTTGTTGAAGCTTAGTGCAGAGTCTTAATTTTCAGCTTCATCTTCATCCAATTTCACTATACACTAATTGCAAAATAATAGCCAAATAATGATCAGCTTTCTTTTGATTATAGTATACTGGCATACCATCTGATGACAATCTTTTTGTTTGTCATCTTCCACAAATTCAATATGTAGGTGAGACACAGTCACATGCCGGAAATGAACTTTAAGTTTTAAGCACTTACCATATAATAAAACAGTAACTCAATAACTTTGCCTGGACAGCCCACTCAAACGATGGCCATTTGCTGTGATGGGTTCGCTCTCTAAGAGTGAATATTGGCTTCCTCAAGGCTGAGCCTGGTGAGTTAATCTCATCAGCTCTGTGATACAGACAGGCTAATGTATGGAGCAAAGAGAGGATGGCTCTCATGAGCAACGGGCTAAGGGGTCAGTATTGATGAGCTGGTGCTAGATCGCTTGGAGGTTTGAAAGTGAAGATAAAGTGGGGGGGGAGAAGAGCTGAGGTGAGAGTGATAATGTGTTGATTAAAAAAAAAAAAAAAAGAACTGTAGTGGAAAGATGCTAGAGGCTAAACAAGCACATAAAATGAACCGTATGTTCTTTTCCAGTTCTCTCAGTCCAGATGGGTATACATGTACATGATGGTTTTCCCACACTGTGGAAAGTGGAAATATAAAATGAATTCCCAGGGGCTGCCTGATTTAGCAAAGATCTGTTCACACAGGGCGACATCATAACCATTGCTAACTCTCTGGAGGATCCAACCTCATGTGGCAAATACCATAAATTACTGGGTGGCAGTGTGAAATCTAGATGTCATTTAAACTAGTAGATTGTAAAGCTGCAACCGACAACTGTTTTCATTATCAGTTAATTTGCTGATTGTTTTGTGGATCAATCAATTATTATCATTTGGTTTAAAAACGGACAAAAAAAGTAAAAAAGATTCCAACACATTATCCCGAAAAACTCAGACATTTCCAGACTGCTTTTATTTACAAACAAAAACCCACAGAAATTGAGCTTTGTATCAAATAAGAGAAAGGAAAGCATTTGAAAAGCTAAAAACAGGAAGTGTTTTGCATTCTGATTACAGGCTTGATTGATAAACAAAAGAGCTGCTGATTAATTTTGTGGTGAACCAATGTTTCAGCTCTAGTACACTATTCTTCCAACAAATCTGTGGTTTCAACACAAAACGAAAACTGAATCAGCTTATAATCACGGTGTAAACATCAGGAAGATTGGTTTATTTAGCCAGAGAAGGCCTAGGATTAATCTATCCTTGGATATCCAAGGTTCAGTTGTTATCCTGAGGATCAGCTAGTCTGTAAGACTAAAGAGACAAGGTTAGGTGATTAATTTGGCTGTAACAGATAAATCTGCAGCTACGTTTGGTTGCAGTGTTCAGAATCCACCAGTGCAATAGGAGAAGACAGCTTTGTACACAGACTTGTATAACAAGGCCAGAGTATTACAATGGCTACCATTTTCTTCACTTGTGATGCAACCATGACAGCACAGGCACTAACTGGCATTGGGTGCATCTCAGGCCATCGAGTCACCGGTGTGAATTAAAAAAAACGAACAAAAAAAAAAACCCTCTGGGTGGCCAAGTAAACTCTTAATTTGTAGTGACGGGACAGCTAAAAATAAGACTTTATGCTGATTTGTAGCATGAAAAAAACTCAGCTGACAACAGGTAATTCTAGAAAAAGAGAAATGGGGAAGGCCACGGGGGCATTCATGTCCCTGGGTACTCCAAGCTGAGGGTCTGTGAGGATCTGTGGTCTCCCAGGAGGGGCTGAATGCACAGTGGGAAATAAAGCCCCTGCTTACTTTGGGACTATTCCCAGGACAAGGCTCTTTCTGGGTGTTCTGATATCGTCAGCACATTGAGAGGAAAAAAATAACCTCAAAGTGGGGGAGAAAAAAAGAGACCCCCCCCCCCAAGAAGACAAGAGACAGCACTAAAAAGAAAAGGGCAGAAAAGGCAGGATGATTTCCTCCTCAATCGCAGAAGCACTTTAAATGACAAGCACTTCTGAGCACAGAGCTCTGAGGACTTAGTGACAATTGTTACTGTGCTGCTGTACGTGCTGTGTTTACTTACACAAAGGTAGTGTGCTGTGCAATATCCATTAACAGCAGCAGGATTTACTTCCCTGGGGACTTTATTTAACTGAACACAGTTACATTCTTTACTTGAGCTTAGTAATCACTCATTTTGTCACGTCAACCTTGCATAGAATACTTTGAACTGACTCCAATTAGTGATCTTGAGTGAGTGAGCCTCTCACATATACTGTATTAGAGAAAATACTGTTCTTGCTGTGGGTGACTGGTGTCAAATTTTTCTTCTCTCTCTTTTTTTTAAACCACTGCCCAAACTAAATTCCTCTGATGTACAACAGAGTTTACAGAGTTGAGGCCAGGTGTTGAAATGTCGTGCCGGAATGAGTTACATCACAGCCTGACAATGAACATGGCCTGGTCTGGTGGACTGCAATTCAAAATGCTAACGGAATGAAAATTGCAAGAATGTGAAGCAACTACATCAGGTATGTAGGAGGAACACACACACACAGTAGTTTACAGCTCGGTTTCAACTCTATCTAAAGGCATACATGTGTGACTTCTAGGTAAAACAATGAATTACACTGCTCAGTTTTAAAACTTCAAGAAAAATGTTGTCTGCTTACCTGAACAACTTCTATTCCTCTTTTCCTGAAAAAGAAGACAAAATCAAGAGTCATCAATTCTATCAAATACAAACTGAAACAGGTCAGTTAAAAATAGGCTGCCATGTATCAAAAGTACCTCAAGGCTATAAGATTTAAGATGTCATGTAAATGTATGTCAAGTACCATAGATGAGGATGTCTGTGCTTTCCTAGTTTTTAAAAATGTCATACTTAGGCTTGAAGACAAAGATTGGTCTGTATCATACAGGTGTGCCTTGAGCTGGTCACAATAAGGTCACTCTAAAATGTTAAGTTTCTTCTTGAAAAAATACATTTATGAGGCACTGAACTAAAGACTTTGCATGACTAGGTCTGACCAGTGTCTGTTACTACCATTTGCCTCATGCAGTGCGACACTTCTCCTTTGCACAGAGTTGATCAGGTTGTTGATTGTGGTCATCTTGAATACTGAATCACTCCTCTTAAACTGCTGTGCAAACTGACTGGATGTTGGCAGGAATTGGAACATGCAGTCATAAACACCCATCCAGAGCATCTCGAACATGGTTCAACTTGGTGATTAGACTTGGCTGGTGTATATGAAGGCCTGAAGGCCAGTATATGCAAGAACTGGGAGGTTTTTTTTGAGCTTCCAGGAACTGTGTAAAGATTCTTGCAACATGTGCAACATCATGCTGCAACATGAAGTGATGGCTGTAGATGAATGCCATGACAACGGGTCAAAGGATCTGTGAGGTATGTTTGTGCATTCAAATTGCAATCAATAAAATGCATCTGTCCCCATTGTCCAGGGCTAATGCCTAACCATGCTATAACTGCTTGCCCACGCAACACAATGCAGTGCCCGGTACACTGTAAATCCATATTAATCTCTGGAAAGAACACTTTTCCAAAGTGCCAGACACCATCAAAAGGTGAACATTTGCCCACTCACAATGGCTACGCCAAAGAACTGCGGTCAGGACAAGACCCTGGTGAGGATGACAAGTGTATTGATGAGCTCCCCTGAGACACTTTCGGACAGTTTCAGTCAAAATGTTTTAGTTTTACAAACCAGCTGTTGCACAAGCTGTCAGGGTGGCCAGTCTCAGACGATCTCACTGGTGAATAAGCCAGATGTGGAGGTCTTGGGCTGACGTGTTTACATGTCGTCTGGCCATTTGCATGTACTGCCTAATTCTTGAAAATGACATTTGAGATGGCTGATGGTAGTTAAACGAACATTCAATTCACAGGGAACATCTACTGTGAACATTTGTGTAGTCAACATAACAATTGCACGCTCGCTTAAAACTTCCAACATCTGTGGCATTTTAAGTGGCCTTTATCATCACCAGTCCAAAGCACACCTGTGTAGTAAAAATTGCTGTTTAATCAGCATGTTGATATGCCACACCTGTCAGATGGAGGGATTATCTTGGCAAAGAGAAGTGCTCTCAAACATGGATTTAACTATGTGAAAAGAATCAGAGGGAAATAGGCCTTTTGTGTGCACAGAAAACGTCTTTTATTTCCACTCATGAAAATGTTGGTCAGTGCAGGTTATGTAAAACATGTCTTTGCATCAGTTGCCCTCACTGGAGTTCTTGTCTTTAAAATGTGTAGGTCCCCATTACTCTCCAGGTAAATAATTGGAAATAATTCTTCTCCGTAAGAATTAAACAGAAACAGAAAGATGTCTTCAAATTTTTGACTAAATAGTAAAAGTAATAAACACAAGCTACTGATACATGAGCCTATTTGAGCCTTGATGTGAAAAATAAATGAACAATGAACATGAATTATTCAGCAAATTTGTTGACTGGACAGCAAAGTGGGGCCATCGTGACCAGAAATACAAGAATCACAGAGCTGGAGAATATTCTACTTTTCAGAATCAGCACAGAAATACTAGTCTTCAAATGAAAAAAAAAAAAAAAAAAGGTTGCTTAGCAACCAGCGGACCGCTACAGGAGTGGAGCTGTTGTTAGAGGTGATGATCATAACATAGCACATCACTAAATCATACACACGAGGAACCTCAACAGATCTCTTCTTATTTCAACAACTTACCATGCATTCTCTGCTTCTCTTATTTAAAACACAAGTTTTCAGGATATCTGTGAAAGGTGTAGAGGATAAACCTCACATGTTTAAACTTATCTAAACTTAGATAGACTTATGATTTATATAAGTCCAAATCCCACCAGTGGGAGAGAAACAAGTGCTCAAACAAGAGTTGCACATTTCTGGAAGATCTGGCTTGTCCAGTGTTCTGCCTCACTCAGTGCCACAAATAAGCCAAAGAGATTCAGCAGAAAATTGAAAGCAAAACGTAATTGATCAAAACAACACATCTTCTCGTTTCTAGAGAATTTACAATGATGACAAAACCAGTTTAGCACTACTACCGGCTCAGCCGATCCCACCCAGTTGTTTTTGAGGTTACAGCCCCATGGTAACAGCCGCGCAGCCATTCACTGCTTCACAACAATGTGGATATTTAATACTGCAGCTGGCGTGTTTCATGTGGTGTGAATGGAGCCTTTAGTTTCGTCCCATCTCAGATATGGAGATCGTCTGCTGCTCTCCTATATTGTTACACAGCCAGCAGAATAAATGAGATGGAGAAAACCCGCCAGAGAAGCAGGCCAGGGTCAGAACTTTTTTAAAAGGCTTGACATGCAAGAACATGGAGGTGTAATTGAAAACAAGCCTTTTTGAGACACACAGTATCATATATCCATAAACTCTAACCCTAAAGATTGGTATTTATGGGACACCATGTGTGACTGCTGCACTGCATGACAGTATGTGATTATAAAGTTTACATGTGGGTGTATTTGAGAGTGTGTTAACTTGTAGGCTGAGCAAAATGAAAGCAGGGAGGTGAACATTTGTTTTAGCAGTGGCTGAAGAAGAACATGAAAAACTATGATTATTACTTTGAATTAAAATACACTTACGGATAATGCTGAGCAGAGACAGATGAAGTTGCCAACAAGGGGAAAAGTTTTACTTGTTTGGGCTTAAAAAGAACAATACCTTCTTCACTCTTCCTGTTTTTGCAGTTAATTGTATCACCTGGGTGAAAGTCTACATAGAAGCACACAGTGGGTGCAGCTCAATGTAATCTCATCAGCCCTGTTGTCCTAGAGCGCAGCGGCCTTGCCTTGACAGGGTGAAGAGACAATATTTTCATATCAACCAGTGACACTCAGGCTGACTGTTTTCAAGGGCATGGCATTTTTCTTAATCAGGCATATGCAAGTCAGAAAATTGCTGTGCAAGCTTATGGGACGCCAACACAAACCCGAGTGGCTCTGACCAGCAGGAAACCCTTAAGTCCAGCTGCACGAGACAGGGCCGACTCCACACTGAGGGACTCACAATGTCAGCTGCATGCCACATGATAAGTGGAGGAAAACCTGGTCAGTCACGATTAGAGTAGGATTCTATTAAGGGTAATCATCAGTTTTCTTTCATAACGCAGCACAAAAAGTAGAAAAACAGCATACATCTATCGTCGCTAAGGACAGGTGTGAGCTCTGAGTTTCAGAGTCGTTCGGGCCACTTGTGGGTCGTTGACTTAACCGGCCTTCATGTAGGTTGTAAGGGCTAGGTGAGCGCAGGTGTGACTGGTTGTTAAGCCATCTGGGGAGAGAACTCAGAACTGCATTGTAGTTTGGTGATAAATAATGTTGTAGACAACTCCCCTGCAGTTAGTTAGAACTGAAGAAGCCTCTTGGATGACAGGTGAAAAAATATCTTTAAGAAACTGAAACAAGTCAAGCTGCCTATGATACATAATTGAATAGCTGAGAACTTTCATCAACATTTCCTTGGTAAATAAAATTGACTGCCGGTAAGGCAATTCTGGCAACGGTGTACAAATATCTGACACAACCTTGGAAAGTTGTGCCTCCTAGAAAGCCAAAATGGCATTTTGTCACAGGATACCTCGGTTCATTTTTTGCCTTCCTCTCTAAGATGACTCTTGCTTTATAACATAGTATATGATAAAGGGAAATATGTCAGGAAAAGGAGAACCAGAAAAAGTTTCAGTGACTGACTGGGGAAATGCGAATGATAAACATAATACACCCACAGTCAACTTTGTTGCACTTTTCCATTTAAATGTGCTGGTCTTTGTTGTTGTATAAAGGCCATCAATGTGATTTGATCTTCTTGATCTTCTCTAAATAACACCACTTCTTAATACTTCATATTAAAACAGCTCTTACTTCACTTCAGAGGGGAGAAGTGGGTAGGCAGAATGCAGGGAGGGAGGGGTGGTTACCAGGAGGTTTATGAAGAGATTAAAAATGTTTTGTGGATTACAGTGGTAATCTGTACTGGCTCAACCAGTTTGCTTTATGAGGCAACAACCCTCTTTAACAAGGTGAAAATAGCTTCAAATCAAATGCCTGCAATCTGACAACACATCTGCCCTGTATATCAGGTGTGTTGTCAGTGTGCATTCAAATACTTTCTCCATCCTCTCTTACTATGTTTTAAGGATCACAGAGGCCCTCATACAGCAGAGGCAGCTAAGCAACGCTGAAACAAGACTTGAGAGGGCCATAATTTAGAGTTCCCCAATCCTGTTTTCCATATAGCAGCTATTGTAAATCAGTGAGAGAGAGTTCACATGTCTGCTTTGAAAAAAATCCATGCCCTACTTTATAACACCTTATATAACATTTTGCTTGGCTGGAGATAGATTAGCCACAACAAGATAACATACATGCACATAGCTGCCCCTCTCATGGCTGGAAAATCAGAACCAACTCTTGCCACAGTAGGAACACACCCTTGAACAAATGCAATGTTATGACTATGCATTTGGACAGACATATCAGAAATGCAACATCTCAAAACTAGAGTCAACAAGCCAAGACTGGTCTATTCGATATCACACTGCTTAAATTCAACAGAGGATGCTGTAACGATCAGAGGCTAAATTTGTGTGTTAACAACAAAGCAGAGATGAATCATTTTCAATCTACACAAGCATGCCGTCATTCTTCTGAATTAACATAACGATGGCACCTCTATTTCCAGCTGTTAAGCTGCTTTTCCTGTTATACATGCACCTAATTCAAACAGTCCCGCCTGCACACAGCACCTCACGACATGTCTCCACAAGCACAACTGATTCGAGACATGTCAAACAAAACAATAAAATCCCTTAACTGACTTTTGCTAGTTAAACTTTCCTTTGGGGCATGCACATGTACCATTTCAAAAATAGCAGAGTGTCATTAATAGCAGATAGAGAAGCAGAGCACGCGCCTTATCAGCTGTGCTTATAGTAAAAACCTCAACCCCTTGACAGACGTGAGCAGAGATCACTGATACTGTGTCAAAGTTTGAAAGAGAAAGTTAAAATCAAGCGTGCAATGGGGCTGTTCACTGTAAGAGGAGACGAGATGTTAATCAGTCCCTTTCGTCAGAGTCATTAAGAGGCGATGCAGTGTCAGCACACCTAATTCACTGCGACATCAATGTTTAATGATGTGAATGTACTGCTTGTCACACTGTTTTTGTTAGTTGCTCTGAAACAACCTGACACACAGTTACCTGCACAAATCAGCAAAGGCCTGAAAATTCAGCTTCTTCATCTTCTTCTCGCTGAGCCAGTAGCCGACTCTCCGGCCTTTCAGGAAGGTCTGCATTTTCCACGGTGTTCCTGGTCCTTCACCCGAGGCAAACGCTGTGACTGAAAGGCTCAACCTGGACCGGAGAAAACAGGAAACGACCGTATAGCATAAGTCATAAACACAACAGCCCACATTTGAGGGTAACACTCAAGTTCACGACTCAGTTTGTGACCAGACAGCCAGGAGTCGCGCTTTCAACTAGTCTTCCTCGCTGTGCTGAACGTCCTCATGGTCCAAATTAAACAGTTTCCAAACGTAATACATCAGCGAATGCGCTTCAGCATCAGCGAAACTCACACACTGACCCCCTGTAGCTAACCTCGACTGCTAACATTAGCTGGCTAGCTGTGTAGTGACAACCTGCACAGCTAACCGATGGCATGCAATTAGGAAGCGTTAGCTAGCATGCTATTAGGGCTGACCTACGATGAATGACTGAACAGATTCAAAGGACTTACACATATCAAATGGGCTGACTCGGGACAACTAGGTAGTTAGCTTAAAGATGAAGCAACTGACTTAAGTGCGCCAACGAGGGGAGGCTGTGGTGAGCTAGCATTAACTAACCTGGCAATTTTAGCACAGTTCCCCTCCTGAATTTGTGTCCTCGTCAGAAACTAGCTCGGGTAGTTTCCCATTCTCGGTCCGTCCAGTGGAGAAGGAGAACAAGTTTTCGGACAAGGTGACAGGTGACAGGCACAGCTGGAGTCACGCTGAGATGTTCCTGGTGTTTTCTCCCTCAGTCTCTGGGCTGAACTGACTGCACACACCCAGGATCCAGGAGACTGATGCTGCCTTCACGAGCCGCTGGGAAAGTAGCACTCCCATTCCCCTTCGACTGTCGAATCACAGTCTTTCCTGATTTCACGTGCTGTTCGTGCTTTCATTATCGATTAACTTGCAGATTGTTTTGTCGAGGGGCTTGATTAATGAGGTTGCCTAGTGAAGGTCACCGACGACCATTGCACCTTCTCAGATGGCTTGGTGTTTGGTCAATGGTCCCAAACCCAAGTTTTTAACAATGATATACAGCAATGATATCAATGATACAAAAAACAATATGCAATAATACTTACACTGGTAAGACTGGAGCGACCAAATATGAGTCATTTTTGCTGAAAAATGACCCAAACAATGAACCATTTATGAAAATGTTCAGCAATGTTTTAATATATATTTTATATAGTTTGTTGACTAAAGGATTAACTGACTAGTCGTTTCAACTCTACATAGTAAATAACAACTTTATACGTATATATTGCACTATATGGGAATGGTAGTGCTTGTGAACAGTATAAACACAAAATAGGCTCACATGTAGGATTACTTTGACCCTTTTGTGACCTAGAACGTTTAGCTTTGGGCTGGTCATGATGCCTCGACAATATTTCCGACAGCCCGTAAAGGCAGCCGGGATGCGGTCAGGGAAGTTCAGCCTGTTCTCGCTCGCACCGCCTCGCCTGTCTGTCAATTCACACCTCATGCGAAAAGATTCAGGCAAGTTGGAGACAATACGTGTATCGGCGAGCTGGTCTGTATACAAACCAACAGCAGTTTGCATCATGAACTGATCATCTATTTATAGGCTCGTTGCAGCTTGCATAATGAGAGCACCCTCGTGCCGTCGTCTACTGTCTTCAGGGCAGCAACGAGCGCATATTTTCGAAGGGGGCGACCCCAACAGAGAAACACGTCACAGTGGCGCCATCCATTGGAGAACCGTCGCAACATACAGCCAAAACATCAGGTTATCCAAGTAACCACATTATAATACATACGTCATTATATTTTAATAATCCATAGGTCCTGGTTTCATGACTGAGGGAAGTCATCATGCCCCTCTCGGAGCTGTAGGCTCAAATAGATAGATCATGTATGTATGTATGTATATATGTGAATGAGATTATGCCACCTGTAAACTGCAAACCATATTAGTGAGACTGGCCACCATAACCTGAGTCTGTTGACACGATTAATACACACACACACACCAAATCCAGTTCGTTATTTTGCATTCATGTAGGTTGAGAGAAACAGCTTTAAATGATATACTTCCTGCTTGAACTAAAAATGTCTTTTTTTTTCTTTTTTTAAATCGATTGTTGTCGAAGATTTGAGACCCTGACCCTGCACAGGTCTTGAGCAGAAGATGCCTTATCCACTTTGGTACCACTTCACTTCATAAAGTGTTTATATACCGTAATAAATAGCTTTGTTAATTGTTCATAAATGTACTTATCTACTCTAAATCAACTAAAACCCTTTACAACAATTTAACTCGAATGTTCAGGTTTTAAAAAATCCCTTTGACTGGTGTTCATCATTTTCTGTTTTGTGCAAATAATTTTATAAATATTGGCAATTCATTATTAAGTGCTTGATAAGTCGTTAGTTAACGGGTTTTGGCGCTTGAAATGGTCACATGATCACATCAGGATCTACCAATCAGTGATTACCTGATTGATCAGCCATTAGTAACAACGTTTGAACAAAGGCACGTTATTTGATAGCAAAATAATTAACAAGTCACCCACACTGATACGATAAACAAAACAAATAAATGAAACAATTGACCGTAATAATATTGTTAAATTGGTGAGACGGTGTCTTGCGTCACTTCCTCCACGTGGTCTGGGGCCAAACTCCCGCCCGGAACAGTCATTTGTCAACACTGTTGTCCTGCCGCTGCTCTCACCGGTGTGCGTGTGTGTGTGTGTGTGTGTCTTTGTGTCCTCCTTCACTCTCCGTTATCGCCTCAAATGGCAGCAATTAGATACACGGACGCAGACGTTGAGGATATCAACGACGAGGAGCTCGAGAAGGCTCTGTGCGTGCTGGCGGGAAGCGACCCAGAAAACTGCTCTTATTCCCGGGTAAGAGGAAAAGCTTCCTGCACCGCAGCCCTGACTGCACCCATCGCCCTATATCCTGCCTGCTGTCGCCTCATCTGAATACCAGTTGTGCAGTTCTTCTTCTTCTTCTTCTTTTTTTTTTTAAGATGAGGTGTTGTGTGTCCATTGCTTCTGTTTGTGTTGCTGGCATGTTGTGATTTTCTTCCTAAGGGTTTGTAGTTCCTTTGGGCCATTCAAGACTGATGTTGAAATCCTTTTGTGTGCAGGTCCCTTTGTTGATCAGACTAAAATAACTACTGTTTCAAAGCACATTTCATTAATAATCTATTTTCTGCAGTGTATTTATACCTCCTGTGCTTTATGGTCACAGGGCTATGTGAAGAGACAGGCTGTGTTTGCCTGCAACACCTGCACTCCCAGTGCTGCAGAGCCTGCAGGGGTTTGTCTGGCCTGTGCCAATAAATGTCATGATGGACACGACATCTTTGAGCTGTACACCAAAAGGTAATTTGTTCTAGTGTTTTGTGTGTTGACAGTAGAGACATTTTTTTTTTCTTTGTCATCCTCTCTATACTCGTCCCTCATCCTATTTTCTTTTAATGCCGCAGGAATTTTCGCTGCGATTGTGGAAATAGCAAGTTTGGGGGATTCACTTGCCAGCTGGCTCCTGTGAGTCCTCCGGTTTTGATACTATTTCTGTCCATAGCTGTGTTTCTGCTATTTGTGTTCTGACCTGTATCTCTTGCACTCGCAGGCCAAAGATGAGCAAAACGCCAGAAATCACTACGGCCACAACTTCAACGGCTGCTACTGCACGTGTGACCGGCCGTATCCAGACACAGACGACCAGGTAGACCTTTGACCTCATCTCACGTGATTTGAGTGAGATCTGCTGTTTATGGTAGTCCATGGTTATTACACAAATTGGCTATTTTTTTTTTATCACCCGATAGACCAACGATGAGATGATCCAGTGTGTCGTCTGTGAGGATTGGTTCCACAATAGGGTAAGTTAAGTCATGTTATCTAAATGAGAGGATTTCTGAGCGCTTGTTTGTATGTTAGTTTATGTTTGATCTCATTGTGTATTCCTTTTGTTTGCCTTCGACAGCATCTGGGCTGCACCGTAGCGGATCCCGAGGAGCTGCAGGAGATGGTCTGTGAGGGCTGCATGAACAAGGCTCCTTTCTTGTGGACGTACGCGGCGCACTTCGCAGGTAGCTCATTTTACAATACAAAAATGTCTCAAGCTTGCCTGCATTTAACAGTCACATCCAGAGAATCACTTTGTTTTATTTTGACTTTGCCCTTTAGCACCACCTGTGATCAGCGTCAGCCATCCCGAGGACGAAGATGTCGAAGTCGATGTGGAGGAAGGAGCAGAGAAGGACGGTGACTCTGAGCCCAGTCAGAGCAGGGAGGAGGAACCGACCACCAGCACCGAGCACACAAAGCAGGAGGTGGGAAAGGGTTCTTATAAGACTTTTGTTTGCTGTATATAGAGTGAAAACAGATAGCGGGGCGTTAAAGCAAAGCACAAACCTACTGAACCCAAATCTTAGTCTGTTTCCCTGTCCTATAGGATTGATGGCTGGTAGAAATGATGGCTGCCCATTGTCAGTGTAATAAAGTGTCCATAAAAATGGGCTCAGTTACATTTGACAATTGTCGTTTGCTGTCATGAGGCGTCCGTGTTTGTTTTCCTTTCTGGAACTTGCACAATATGTTGGACATTTCAGGAAAATCCAAGTTTCCCAGTCGCGGTTGCAACTTGAATGTGGAAATGATGGTAAATTGAAAGCCTGTAATTACAATAACCCCTCTATGATATGAAGCAGCAGCATCATCATCATACACCACAAGCTCTGCACTAAAACATATGTGTCAGGCATTGGAGGAAGCCAAGGACTGACACTGTTTTCCTGTACATGTTGTAGTCTGTTTCATAGCCTTAGAATAGCGTACTGTACATATTGGGTGCTGGTTCAGATTTATTCATACTTGACAGCAGAACCAACAGCGGTCACTTTCAGCTGCAGGTACTGATGAAGAGCAAAGCATTAGTTCTCATTTGCAAGTTAATATTTCTTTTTGCAAGCTCAAAAAGTGTCCCTGATGTAAATGACGCCTATGGAGGAAGAATAGGTTTAGATCTCCTCTTTTCAATTCATAGAGTTAGTTGGGGCTGCACAGTATGATAAAAGAAAAACCCAAACATATTGCTATTGTTTCCACAGATATACGATTGCGATATGATTAACCATTAGTAGGAATGATCATTTTTGCATCACAGTTTTTTTTTCACTGAAAAACTGTTAAAATCATGATAATGTAAAGATTGATTGAGAATTTCATCTGTATCCATGTTGAAGGATGTTTTTCTACTTGTGGTGCGGGCTTCTGACAAACCCTCCACACTCTGTAATAGAGGGATTTGAGAGGAAAGGGCCATTCGTAGTCTGTGTTTGTCTTCACTGGGCATGGTGCACATTTCCTTCATGGCAGCTGGTGTTACTTGTTGCCACAAGATGGGGCTGGAGGGTAAAGAGCAGATTATAGAGCAGGCTCTAGCTCCTGTTATCGTGCTTTCCCCTCCTCTGGGTAATTAGGGGAGAAATGACCCATGAGGCTCCGCTTCCCCTGCTCTGTAGACGGCTTTGGCCAGGCTTCACAGGACAGCTTACTGTAAACTGGTGATTTTCATCGCCCAATCATCTCATCGTGTCAGTCGCCCTGAGACTTCCCCGGATGAGTCTGCGGTGCTGAGATGTTTTACAGGAGCCCATTTGTTATCACCTACTCTTCCTGCCAGTTGGACAGCATAGCTCACGCCATCATGTTTTTGCTATTTGTGTGTTAGGAAGCGGAAAACAGGAGTCCCCCTTGCAAACGGACCCATGGTGAGATGACGGGCAGCACCGCGAAGGCCACGACCAAAGTGGTGACGTGCAGGCTGAAGGAGCTGCAGGTCCAGGGGCCGGAGAGGCTGAGACAGGGAGCCGTTTTCTGGCCTTACAGCTGGCGCTCCGAGCTCTGCACCTGCACAAGCTGCAAGGTAGTCCACAAACACTAGCTCTCAGATGATTATGTCGGCCCCAGGAAGCTTCTTTGCAGGTGCTGGCTTAACACATGATCCTGGTGCATGTAACCGTGTAATGAGGGCTTCCTCTTCTAATGAATGTGTGTCACAGAAAGCCTATGTGGCTGCAGAGGTGCAGTTTCTCATGGATCAGTCTGACACCGTCCTGGCCTACGAGAACAAAGGCATGGAGGAGCCGTTTGGGCAGCACCCGCTGATGGCGCTGACGAGCTCGATGGACCGTGTACGGCAGCTGGAGGTCATTTACGGTGAGCACGGGGGAGGGCGGAAGAAGAAGACGCGGGGTCAATTTTCCTCCAAGCATGTAATCATGTAGAGTGAGATTTATGGGAGAGGCGATTGATTGAGACTAATTAATCATGTCTTCTTCCCTCAGGTTTCAACGAGCTGACAACTTCGATCAGTGCATTTCTAGAGCAGTGTGCTGCTGAAGGAAAGGTGAGAACTGGAGCGAAAATAAAGTCTTGATGGGTAGAATTAAACATTACAAGACATGAGGGTAAATACGAATCAATCAAATACCATTAGTGTTTACTTATCTACCCGAGGGCAATGTTGGTTTGATTTTACCTGATAAAAACGTGGATTTTTGCAGTCAAGAATCCTCATATTTGCTAAAAGACCTCAAACCTGAACTGTTCTTTCCCTGTGTGTACCAGACAGTCACAGTTGAAGCCGTACACAAGTTCTTCGAGGAGCTGCGGGCCAAGAAAAGACGCCGAACCAGTGCAGGATACCAGTGACAAGGAGGCCAAGCTGCTATCGTATGGTGCTTTGAATGTATGCAGAACTTAGGGACGACCCCTTTTTCCTTTGCTGAATAAAAGGGCTTCTCGCTGCAACCAATGTGATCCTAAAGCTTGAATAATTAGTGCAAAGAGTAGTGACTTGGGGTTATTGTTGTAAAGGGTTACTGCCGTGGGTTTCTGGTTTACCGTTTCATTCATATTGAATTATAATGATGCCTTAACTTTGAAGCTCCTAATTAAAGTTTACTTGAGACATTAATGGACAAAATACATTTTTTTTCAGCACTGTATTGCTTTAAAAAGATTAAACCGTCTTGACATGTAACAGTACTTCACGTGACCATGATGCTGCCATGTGTACGAGTTTATTACACCACCGTGTGTTTAAATTCTTTCTTCTTGTTTGTAAAAGTGTATTGAGGAAATGTTGCCGATTTATGTGAAGTCATGTTCCAAATAAAGTTCTCACATGTTTCTCGTGCACAGAAGAACCCCACTGAGATCCGATGAATTCCATAATATCAAACCAGTTTATTTTGAGGATGCCCAAGTTGACCACTGTTACGCACCTTTTGAGGTGACAGTAGAAAAATAGATTCAGTGAAACTAAATGCAACTTAATATCAATCTACAAACATGTTTTATCTATGATACCATACAAGTACAATGTACCTGTTAGAATTCAACACAAGCAGTCACACATTTCAGATGATTGAATTAAAATTAAAAAAAAAGAAGGTGCTAAATAACACTGTACACAAAACGAGCTACATGAGATTTCAGAGAACTATTTGATGCAGGCTGGTAAGCTGGTAGAAAAGAGCTTGCATAGACATCAAAGTCACTTCTCCAATAAAAGCCCAGCCGCAGGCGGGGGAAGGCACTGACTTCTCTACAGCAAAGAGCAAAACAAGGGCTTTTATTCAATGGAACATTGTCCTGGAAAATAAAACAACTAACCCGACATGAACATGGGGAGGAATCTGGAGTTTTGCATTTTTTCCCCATGAAGCAACCTTGATGGAAAAATGATTTTTCTGCTTGGCAACTCCATCTCTGCTAAGCTCAGAGCTGATGTCTTCAGATGCTCTACATATTCCTGTTACTTTCAAAGTAAAAGGAAAACGGGGAAAGAAAAAAAAAAAAAATCTCTACAAACATGGCAATCCACGTCACCTACAACATTGAACGAACTGCCCTAATGCGTAACATTTAAGAACAAAATAGATTCTCAGACACAATCTTTATGTTTTATACCACACATTCTTAGTGAGAGTTCATGACAAAGACAAGTACACAGTGTTGTCCACTACAGTAAAAACACAAACCTTCAACAACCACTAAAATGTGATAGAAACCATTAAAAATTCATCAGAACATGTGGAACTCGATTCATTATATACAATTTCCATTGGAAAGTATGAGCCAGCAGTCGCCAACTTCTCTTCAATATAAGATTCCTTTTTTTGTTCGAAATTCATCTGCTCCTTTTCCCTTCAGCTAACATACAGGTGGCTCCTACAGTGCAACGATACTCAAATGTGAGGTTGTGTTCCAGCTGTTGGCTGTGACAGGCTTTTGTGTGTGTACTTGCAGGGTTCTGGAGCTGTGGCAGCTCTTTAACAGTATGTTTAACAGTATCAACACTGGCTACGCAGGTCCACAATTTCTGTGAGTTGACAAAATGGCGGCCTGATGTATATGCATGGTTTTAGCATTCGGCTTAAAGTGAAATTCACCTCCACCAGCCAGAAAGACTGCTGAAAATGTGTCCATACTGAACTGAACAGTCAAACAGGCAACTAACAGGGGTTGTGGGATGTGACATCATACTTAATTGAAGGTAGCTAAAACTGAATATTCCAAGCACTGATTAAGGCTTAAGATTTCATTACTTGATGCTATTGGATTAAACAGAACGAGACGGAGCTCTTGAATGCAGCCAGTCTCAGACTCTCTGATATGTACAAACAAACCTGACTAAAGATGGGAGTGTACAGTACTGAGATTGTCTAAACACCTGTGTGTATCAAAGATACCCTTGCACACAAACCACGCGCACACACACCTGTTCCAGCTGCGACAAACCCTGCAACCCTGTCTGAAAACACCAGGCGTCTGCGTCTGAGTTAGACACTCAGAGGCCGTGAGAGTTAAAGCCTGACACAATTATCAGACTGGGTTACAGGAGAGTGACGAGCTCTGATGACCTACTTCCTGTCAGATCCAGTTCCTGCTTTGTGTGACCAAGCCTTAGCCCATTTACTCATCAGCACTGCAGAACCATGGGAGGAAAACTAGTCAGGTGGATTGCTATAGGCATGCTACAGGAAGAAAGGAAATACAAGTCATGGGAGGAAAACAATACAGCCAGACGAATTTACATACGATTTTATCACAATACTCTGTCCGGGACTGGCTGCCATTGTTCGCTTGTGTAAATTGAGATTCATATCCTGCCATCTCCCCATTCTATGCTGAAAATAATAGAGAGACATCAGAACATGTGAATGTAATCTTTGTAAGACCATCAGTTCATAACTGAGCTACATCTAGTGTTGTGACCTCATCATGCAGGATTCACACAGCGTAGAGCTAACCTCTTTCCTTACAATCAAACTCAAGACCAATCCATCCCAGCAGAGCCTGAGTCATTCTCTAAACCAGCAGGACTGGGCAGGCTTGCAGAGATCAATTACAGGCATCAACAATTAACCTACAGCTCTTACTCTTTCCATACTCTGACTGTGTGATGGATAGCACAGTGTGATAGAGGTAGGACAAAAGGACAGATCCTATAAATAGCAACCACTGACCACCCTTTTTCCCTGCTCCTCTCAAACACACACACATATACGCAGGCACACAATTAGTGCTTTGCCGTCCACTGTGATGGACAGCCACTTGTCACACTTTCCCTTTTCTTAACTCAACCCCTGGTCCTCAACTGGGGTTAAAGTGCAGATTTCTTATAAGGGTAGTCAGGCTTGCTGGGTGACCTGCGGTCTCTGGCGATCTCCTCGCTGACACCGTTCCTGTGAGGCTGCTGGAGAGGCCCCAGGCCTGGTGGTTCTCCAGCAAGAACCATCTCCTCTGGGGCATCCCTGGGTCCTGTGTGCCTCTCCTCATAGCTGTCCATATTCCCACTGGGCGACCTTAAATGGCCTAGGCCATGAGTCAGGTCTGTCTCATTCGATCGCCCCCTCGAGTTGTGTCCCATCCGAGGCTGGGCCCCAGAGGGGCTGGCAAGGACTCCATCATGCCTCTGAGAGGTCATACTGAGGACATCCAGACGTAGGGGGTCTGGGGCAGTCCGTCCCTGCGGGTGGCCCTGGGACTGAGAGTCAGAAATGTATGGGGGTGGATAAGAGCTGGAGGGGGTGCAGCTGTGGCTGTAGAGGTCTGGTCCAGCAAACGATGGCAGAGGGTGAGAGGAGGTCGGGGTTGCAGGTCGGCAGGAGAAGTCATATAGGTCGGGGAACTCTGCTTGAGCCTCCAGCTTGGGCTCAGGAGCGTGTCTCTTGCAAGAGTGGCCATGTCCAGGACCGTGGCCGTGGCTGAGGCGGACAGAAGGGCAGGGCCCATGGGGCAGATGGTGGCCTGAGGGACCCATTGGGCTGTGAGGGCCTTCTCTGTCCATCTCTGCCATGTGCTGCTCCCTCAGGGACATGACCGAGACTCCCAGTGCAATGTCAGGCATGAACTCCCTCATAACAGGCTCCATGCTCATCTGCTTCAGAGAACAGATACAAATATTTGAGGTTACCAAGCAATTGAGCTATTCATGATCCCAGTCACAAACCATACTACACACATTTGAATAAACAAAACAACTTGAGGAAGTAACACAAACTCACCACTTGCCGGTCTGAAAGCAAAGCTCTGCCCATGGCCTGTGGGTTGGTGCAGTCTGGTGGCTGGGGCCGGGGCACAGAGGAGTAGTCTGAGCTGCCATGCTTGGTGGCTGCATGGCGCTGGATCAGGGTGCGGTTGCAGGGGTAGGAGAAGGAGCGGGTGGGGGTCGGCATGGGCACACGGGGTCGCCACGCACCCTTGAGCTGAGCATGGCTGGGTGTTGCAGGGGGGTGATATGGGGGAGGAGGGGGAGGTAGTGGAGGGTGGAAGCCCGCTACCCCTTCCAGCTCTGTGAACATGCTATCCATGGCTGGGCTGCTGTTTACTCGGCACCGACCCACCTGGCGCAGAGCCAGAATTGGACTCTCGTCTCCAAACCGTTCATCAGGGAAGAACTTGTAGGGGTTCTGAAAAAACAAAAACAGGAGTGCAATAATCTATATTAATTCTGGTGTTGACAAAGCACACCATATGTTTTTTTCTTTTAAAAGATTTATCCCTCTGGGTTTGTTTCAGACCTGCTGCATTACTGAGGTCTGTGTGTGCTACCACCCCCGCTAGTATCCCAGCCTTAGTCATCTTATGTCCTTATAACCCTCGGGAACAAACTCTGCTTTCTGCTAACCTGCAGCAGCTCAGTGGCTCCATCCGCCAGGCCAAACTCCCTCAGCACCCGCAGCTGCAGCTCATAGCTGACGGTGGCTCCTTCACCACAGTTGAGGGCGTAAGCTCTCTGGACCTGCTCTGTGTGCCTCAGTTCCTGCAGCCTCCGAATCATCTCCTTTACAACCGATAGCTGAGGCACTGAAAGATGCACACAAAACACACACGGACATCGATGGATTTTCCACTTAATAACAGTTTCTTTATTATCGATTTAGATAATTGATTTGGAACACCTGGGGAGCCCCGAAACAGCCACAGAACCGCTTAACATGTAAGTGTCCTTGATCATTTTGGATATTTGCTGATGTGAGTTACAGTTTTCTGTGACCATTCCTCACCGATTTTCTTACCTGGAATCTCATTAGCCACAACTGATGGCGCTGAGGAGGAGTTGCTTGCCATTTGCTGGTGGCTGATCATATGACAGCACTGAGGCACTGCGTTGTTGACCATGTAGAGCGTGTCTGGGACGTTGGACATGCGCACTAATCGCAAACGCACCAGGTCCGTCTGCTCCACCATCATTTCATCGAAGACAGACTGAGGAGAGGTAGACAGGAGAGGGCAGGTTAGACCCCAACTTCTAAAAAATAAAAGTCCTGTGTGCAACTCAAGGACATTAATAGGGTCTGCAAATTAGTTCCACTTGATTGACACTTCATCAAATAATGACTCTCTCTGGTCTAGGGATATGTTCATAAATATTCATGGCCCCGACAAGGCCTGTAAGTTATTATGAAAAAGTGTGCAAATGGACATAAATTGAATTTCAGTCAGGATGATGGAAGCAACTATTAAAAATGGTGAGTATGGATAGCAACAGCTGGGCATGGATTATTTCAGCACGTCTGAGCTATGAACAGGTCCACAAATTTCCTGCAGGCTTTTAATGGTTCGTCTGTCCTCTTCACAGAACCTCCGCTCTCTTCGATGATAGCTATATGAGACACAAATAATCCACTGCTTCCTGCATTATCTGGAAGCTCCATTAATCAGAAGTGAATGAGCCATACCTTCGCCTCTTCCACATAAGGAGAGAAGAGGCGGGGGCGCACGTAGATGCCAGCATTCTTCTGCCTTAGCCAGGCATTGGCTTTTCCCCCCTCGGCTGTGGGCAGCATGTCTGAAGGAGGGGTGCTTATCAAACCCCTTTTCAGCTGTGAACAGGGAGAAGATTGTGAATCACTGCTCAGTTTATGAAGGTCACAATGACTCAGGTCCACACAGCAGCGGAGAAAAGGCAGACAAGGAGTACTGACCGCGTCAGCCAGGACGTCACTGTTGGGAGGTAAGATGTGCTCGGTTCGGATGAAGGGCAGGAGGGGAGACAGGATCTCCTTTAGCTCCTCCACATCCAGATCCCTCCTTTTCACTCCCCTCTTGTTTACGCTGTGGGCTGTGCCGCTCAACAAGTTGGGCTCTGGGTAAATCAGGACAAGAACAGCCATTAGCAGCTTTTTAATATCATGCATATAACCATGACTATTTCTTATCTATGATTAACTTTTAATAATTCTAATGCTTCTGGCTATTTTCTCATCATTCAGTCAATTCTATTTAACAAATTATGTATAAACATTGCATTGCGTGCAAGTTGGTAGCCTTTATAATATGATGGCTAATAACCTTGACTATAAACTGTGCATTAGACAAATGTTTACTAGGTCAGAGCACACATGACCAAGGCCACTTCCTGCTGACTTGGGTAAAGTTTGGCTCCTTTTTGAAATGCTTTTATGTGTATTTTGGAGGCTCTGATAAGTGGGTAATTTCCTCAGAGCCATTAGGGGGGCTGCTCAGAGGGTAATTATAGACTGCATTATCTTACCCCTGTCTGCCATCCTCTTAATAAGCTGCTGCTCGCCCCACTTAACAACATACTTGAGAATGTCCTGTTCACTCGCCTGTGAATGAGACCAAGATACAGAGAAAGAGAGACACACAGAGAGATATAGGACAGGGAGAAAGAACGACACAAAAGTATTATTAGGACAAGGTTAGATATTGTCGAGAGCAAAACTGGGAAGCTGTAAAATGAGGTTAAGGTGAAAATGCAATATGTTCAGTCGATGTCCCGGCAAGTATCAGGTCTGGTTCGTGTGTTTGTGTGGTTTGCTTACAACACTTCACCTCAACCATCTGGTCTGACGCCAGCATAGCTTGGCAGTGCAGATGACAGCTCAGCTTTGATTAGGTTCTGGGTTTGAAGGCATTTCCCTTCAGGGAATGGTGTGTCTCAACTCTGGAGACCCCCACAGTCGCCAGTGTGCGCATGTGCATGTTTATAGTGCGTGACTGTGTCTGTGCGTATGCAATAACTGTATTTTTACCACACTAACATGGTGAATGAATCAGGCACACAGTAAACATTACAACTTTACAGAAGAAAAATGCATCTTCCACGCTGTGAGATGTCATAGAGTGACAACAGATTGATGGGTGATCCCCTGTTTCCTTACCTGTAGGTAGTCAGACTGAATCGCACTGAGAAGGTGCTCTTTGCTAAGCTCGTAGAGAACATCCGAGGTGACAACCTGACTGAACTCCTCGCAGAGGAAGTGCATGGCCTGTCTGTGGACCCATTTGGAGCCGTACGGCTGGGAGCTCCACTTCAGGATGGGTACAAGTGAGTCCAGAGACAGGCTCTCCACAACAATGTCCTCACAGCCTGAGAAAAACAAAGAGAAAGACAAGCAATTCACAACTGGAATTCAATCAAGTTTATGCGCACAAATGTATCATATCCTTAAAACATGTACATATATTGTAGGCAGAAATCTACTTCCTCATAAAAGCTTGAAAAAAAACAAAGAAATTTGATTTAAGTGAATGATTATTAGAAAACAGGCGGTAATTCAGCAGCCACTGCCAGACCTTCAGTAGTTTTGACTCAAATTCACTGACCCAGGGAGTCTCCCCCTAGTAGCCCCCACATCCTCCTCGCTGCGTTTCCTAAATCAGAGCACATACCAGAACAGCAGGCAGTGGTTTAACTCTGTAACACACCAACCCACAGAAATGCCTTTGATACCTTGATGTGTTTCAGTCTCAAGCTGCCTCCTCTTAACCGTGATGAGTAAACACAGCAGCCTGAGGAAATGTGCTGTCGGTGCACAAACACACACACACTTCCCAAATGTGTACACACTTGTGTGCCTAATTCAAAAATGCATTAAAAATCCACAGAAGGCTTAGGGAATTATGTACCTGCTGCTCTCACCATTTAAAAAAAAAAGTTTTAAAAATTCAGCCAACGCCGGCACTCAAACTCACTCTTATTTAAAGAGGGATCCGTTTAGGCAGAATTAAACTTCCTAACATCCACTAGGATTAGCATATGATTTGTTAGGGCAAGCTATCTATGCCAAACCCCAACACGCCAGAGCGTCAGCAGGCTCTCATTCTCAGCCTTTCTCTGATCAATAATGGTTAATACAAAATGGACATCCATAGATATAAAGCCAGACTGACTGACGTCCAGTTAGAGCTGCTCTGAGCTGAAACACAAGCTTGCCAACTTCCTCATTCCAGGCCATCCTGTCCATCAGCTAGTGTTTGGGCCAGTAGCGATGCTCCTCTGGGAAACTCTTATCTTAAACTAGAAAGATCTGAGCTGCCTCTCCGCCCCCAAACCACCACTTTGAAATATCCACTCTGGGAAACTGGACACCAGACTTGAGAGTGATGGCTCCAGCCTTGCTTTTGCTTTTGAAACTGGGGCTTCATATCCGTCCAAGCACAGCTCACGTATTTCTAAGATGAACATACACACCCATATAAGCAATAATAAACACACACATACATGCATTGAAGCACACACTTGTGAGGCACTTCCCCTTTCAGGCGCCTTCAGTTGTAATAGCAAGTGAGAGAAATGCAAAGCAGACACCCGCAGTGTTTTAAACGGAGGGTGGAAATCCTGCGTCGTTAAGAAGACAGATGAAGTTGAAATGTGGACCCAGGCACTTTGCCTTTTTTATCTGCTATAAACAGACTGAAAGAGGGAATGGATTCCCAGCATCTGTGCCTCCCGTCTCCACCGCCTGTCCCTGTGCTGTCTGTCTTCTTAGAAAGTGCTTTTGCTCCCGTCAGTCTTTCACCTTTGCATCTTTGCCCTCTCCTGAAAGCAGACAGAGGCACATATGCACAAAAGGCAGACAATTCCCCACTCGGGACCAGTGGCACAGGAAAGCAAACAGCTCTGCTCTGTGTTAGCCCATTAGAATTCACAGCGACAGCCAGTCTTTTAAAACGCAGCACTTTTATTATGAGGTGGAGATTAGAATCAGCATTATATCTAATACTAACCCGCCTCCCCTTCTCTCCACGGGTGGTTCACCACATTCACTGGAGCTTAGCTGACTGACAAGAATATCAACACGACAGCAGGGACAGCAACAGCCAGCTCTCCACTACTCTAACTTTGGGGGGGGGGGGCACATGCATTTTGTCTTTCTGTTATTATTTGGAGCGCTGTGTTTATGGAGCACATAGTCTCCAAAGCCACTTAAAACATCAACTGCACTCAAAGGCCTGTAAACAATCCTGTGGACGTAAATCATGCCTGATGATGATCACTCAAGGACTGGGACTTCTGTCGACACAATGCAAATGCAGGATAGTGCAGTGAATGCACTGGTCAGTCAGCGAGCATGGAGGTTGAGGAGATACTACAGTGCTCGCTGAAACCACACCAACTGGCTATCATCCCTGTGGTGCGCTTGAAAAATTAATAAGGCTTTTAATATTGGTTGCTATTTGAGTGAGATGGAGTCATAAAGGGATACACATCTTGAGAATTAATAAGGGGAGCGCAACCACTCCACAAAAACCTCCACGGGAAAGAAACTTCACACAGCCGGAGGGGTAGCAGTCGAGGAGCACACAAGGGGGAAGACACAGTGTGACAGATGAGAGGGCTGTCTCCATATGAAACCCCTGACTTAAGCCTCTCTGCTGCCTCCCAAAGAGACGTGGCAGCTACTGAAGTCTCCAGCGGTAGAATGGACCCATTTCATAATCAATTCTCAAACGCCAGGATGTTTTTGACTCTTTGGAGTTTGGAAGAGTTTTTTTAATCGAACGTGAAAGAGGAGCATAAAGGATAGGTCTCCAAAAAGGGTAAGAACAGGAAGTTGCAAAATAGACAAATAGAGGGAATTTGGGATAAAATGACACCGGGTCAACCTCAACCATCTCACCACATTCCACAATGAGGTTTCATGGGAACTGATTAGAGTGGTGCAGCACAGTGGGAGAGGGAGGAGAGGGGATAAAAATACCCTCGAGTACGGGCTTGTTGGGCGGGGGGATGGGAAGGAAGATGAGGTGATGGTGTGTGGGGATGACACTATTTGCCTGCTTGTCTGCTTAAGCTGCCAGAGTGACCCTGAGAGCGACACTAGAGCTCGAGGGCGGGAGGAGGTGTCTGACCAGCTGTGTGTATGGGGTTAGTGTATGGTTATTACATACGACTATTCAGATCACTGCACAGGTCCTGACAAAAAGTGATTGATCCTTTTCTATGTCATTTTCAAGCTTAAATAGTCATACATCCATATGCACTGAGAAAGCATGATGTACAAAATTTGTAGCAATACTGGAGTGTTAATTTGCACAGAAAACATTTGTGAAATGCTGCGATAATTTACTGACGAATCTAGTGCTACAACAGTTGATTATTTTCATTGTCGAGCTGGATACAACCGCTTGGTCTGTAAAAATGTCAGAAACTGTTAAAAAATGTCAAACAGTTTTTCCCCCAAAAGCCAAAGATGATGTCCTCAAATGTATTATTTTGTCCCCAACCCAAAGATATTCAGTATACTGCCAGAGGACCAAAAAAGAGCATAAATTTTCACATTAAAGAAGCTGAAATCAGAATATTTAGACCTTCTGTTACTTGAGCAAAATGACCTAAAACAATCAATAATAAGAGTTTTATAAATCTCTGTGTTAGCATAGCACACACAGGGGCTAAAGTGCCTCCGAGTGTGTTGTGTTTGCAGCTGCTTCACAGTAAAAGCCTTTCAGCCACAGGGAATCTGATAAAGCAAGGCACAAAGCAAGAGGGCATCACTAGAGGGATTTTACTGTAAAAAAGCTTCACTGAAGTGTTTTGACTCACAACAAACTATATTGTGTTAATTTTAAATGTGCTGAAAATTAGTGTACCTCATGTCGTGTTAATAGAATTGAAGTAATGCTGTTTTGATATCATTACACTGCCTGAGGCAGTGGAAACTGTACCCTTAAAACATTTAAGGCAGCTCATATATCCATTTCAATATCTGACAAACTAATTCCATCCTCGTGGCTCTGTGAAAGATAAGATGGTTATAGGATATGATAATAGTGTTGAGTCATCCAGTCGCTCTGGATCCACACAGTCATGACAGGCCAAATGCAGTACTTTTCATCTGCATTTGAAATACACTGCTTCAAGTATTGCATATCAAAGGTCATACTTGTATTTGGCATTTCAGCATTATTTGGATAAAGACAGCTGGAGAAGGACCAGAAAGCCACAGGCAAGAGAGAGACAATGACATGCAGCAAAGGACCAAGGCTGGAAACAAACTCGAGCTACTGGGGTAAGGATTCAGTCACACATGCTATGTAATCTACTAGGAGAGCCTGTTATCCTGTTCGAAAAGGATCTTTTTTTTTTTTTTTTAGGTGTGTCTGAAACTGGACAGTGCTCAGACATGCCACTCTGGGGGAGGTGAGAGTGACAAAGTAACCGGCTCATGTCAAGTCAAG
The DNA here is from genome assembly GCF_904848185.1 of Acanthopagrus latus. NCBI lineage: Eukaryota > Metazoa > Chordata > Actinopteri > Spariformes > Sparidae > Acanthopagrus > Acanthopagrus latus. The sequence continues at coordinate 12,668,665 of NC_051054.1, read as the reverse complement.
GCTGTAACCTTTAACATGTTACTGAGGTCCTTCTGAAACAGTGGCACGAGTCAGACAGTGTCATCTGAGGAAAGACAGATCAGTAATGAAGTAGACGACCAGTGATGCGTTGCCGACAGAAGCTCAGATGCGCTGCATGTATCAGACAGTAAGCTGTCTGCCCCTGGAGACACAGACCAGCATATATCAATCTGTTACTGGCAGCCGCAGCTCTAACACCCATCACAGTCAGCCAAGCTGTTTAACACTTGCCGCTGACTGCACGGCCATATTGCACATATGCCAACATATGCACAATGTGGTTTTAAGGAAGGGGTGGAATATCAAAGACCGAAAGTGTGAGACACATTATATGGATGCATGGAGGGAGGCTTGACAAGGTAGGCTCGAGTCTGGTGAGCCATTCATTCAACAAAAAACTACCCAACTCAATCCTGAATCCACAGAAACCAAAACTATAATTATGCCAGTAAGGACTGACAAATCAATTTTGAAATTCCAGGAGAACAACATTAACAAAGATGGTACTGAGGGTTTAAAACAATTTGCCCAGGGTGAGTTGACACAATCGGTGGACACATCTGGACAGAACAGAACAATTTAACAAACTGCATTTATTGAAACATCATGAAGCTCTAATTGTCTCATATCAAAAATGTATATAAATATTTATCCAACAATAAAAGCTTTAATGGAGGTTGAGACCACAGTCCAGTATCTTTGTCTTTTACTATACTGTGACTGGACAAACAGATAATCAGACATATTGCCCAACAATACTCACAAACAGCACAAGGCATGGATAACATGGCTGTAGTCAAAAGATGTCTACAGACTACATCTCTCTATCATGTCACCTACTATTGATCTGTGAGTATGTGCATTGAGAATGTGTGTGATTATGACTTACCTTGAGCGAGCATACTGAACTCCAAGAACAGAGCGATGTGATACAGCTCCATGGCCTCCTCGGTGCGTGTGCTGGCTCCACGGCCCCCAGACACCAGGGCTTGCACCTCACCAAGGCTTCCCGCTGACGGGCTGCCCCGCAGCACCAGCCCAAGCTCCACCGCATCTGTGTACATGCAGTGGAGAATAACCTGCACGTATTTCCGTGGTATGATGGACTCATCCAGAACTATGCGGGTCGGCGTCTGCAATGTGCGCTCTGTCATTTCTTCTCCTGTGCGAATGCGCCTCTGTAAAAGGTTCCTAAAGAAAGGAGAACGTGCGGAAAGAATAGCTTTATGAGCCCGAAGGTCCTCATCTGGGGTGCCAGGGCACCCGTTGCCTCCCGAGCCCCCCGTTGGTGCTGCAGCCACAGCCCCTCGCTCATTGCAGCTCTCTATCATCTCAGAGTCTGAGGAGAAGCTGAGCAGAGCGTCGTAGTAACACATGTAGTCAAACAAGCCCTTCATATCAGCCTCCAGGGAGTTGGGTGTACCAAACTCCTCACTGAGTTGCACCAGCACATCAACGTTCTGCAGTCTGCTGTCCTCCGCTCCGACCACCCCAAACTCCCCAGTGTACAAGTAGTGAAGTAGGGCAGAGAACATGGGCACATCGATGCCTGCCGTCTCAATGTCCATGAGGACCTCTGCTCCATAGCCAGGGGATGAGGACAGCAGAGTCTTGAAAAAGGGGCAGCGGGCAGCCAGGATGGCCCGGTGAGCTGGGAAGCAAGTACCTTGGAAGATGAGGTCCACATCAGTGCAGTACTTGTGCTGGTAGAGGGCAGCTAGATCCCTCTGCAAATTTGGGGCCTCAGCACGTGCCAGGCTGGCTTGGAAGCTCAGCTCCTTGAGGGCTGCTGTGCCCTCATATTCCTCCACCAAGGCATTCGTGTCACGGACGTCCCACCCTGACAAGAGCTCCCGCATCTGCCTCGCGTGATCTGCTGAGCGGCTGGACTTCCTCCTTTTGATGAACCTCCTTTTGAGGGTCGCAAGGCCAAGGCTCTTCTTCTTCCTGTCTGTGGGCCTCTCATGACCGTGCTCCAGGCTGTATAACTTAGACTCCCAGCCATATCCCTGCTGAGAGTAGGATGATGTCCCTGGAAAGAACACACAATGCATATTAGCTTGATAAGATGAAGTCCGTGTTTAGACAAACACAAATGTATCTGCTATAAGTAAAGGAAAAAACCTCATTATTATTATTATTTTTCCAGATATTTCCTGAAAAGTACAGTTCTGATGACACATTAATTTCCTAACCCCAACACCAGCTCACTCTTCAGACCAGACTGCTAGAAACACAATCTGCCTTTAGCACCCCTGTGGTGTGGCCAGTGCCCTAAGGCCAAGAACACACTCCCCTGACCCAGCTACCAAAGCATTTGGATGTAGTTCAACAGTGGAAAAAAACAAGACAGAATCCCTTTATTTGTTTTGTTTTTGATGAAACTACAGTTCACAGACTAAGGACCAATTAGCTCCCAGAAAAGTTTGTGCTGCTTTGTTCTTCTCAATGAACTTCGGTCCATTCGAATCAATTACGCTAAATAGCAGTTGTCTTTGGCCTGAAAGACGGGACTTGTACGTCAGATCGAGCACTGCCAAGGAGATCCTCTCTGCCCGCCCCTCTCTCAGCATCCATCAGTGTGACCCAAATAGTAATCATTCTAACACTGTGAATCATCTGTGGCACAGGCCAGCTTGAACTGAGCAGCTATAAAGCTCAGAGTAAACCTCAGAGGTCTCAGGGGCCACAGAGATAATTTGGTTCCTTTAACAATACTTTCACTTGCAAAAAGAAGTCTACCACAACCTCAGAGGCAAAATTGTTTTCAAAGTAGGGCTGAACAATTAATCGAAAAAATGACTCTAAATCACTCTAACCTGAATTATTTTTTTTAATTGAAACGTTGTCACAAAAAAGCATTTTAATGAGGTACTGTAGTGCTGCAGAGTTGTCCTAGGCAACAAATCCTGTTCTCCAGATGACAGAAAAACATGGCACATCATCATCATGAATTCGATGGTTTATTCAGTGGAAATGACAACTGTGAGGCAAACACTGTCATTCTGACTAATCATGAAACGTATTGCAGCTTTAATACCTGACAAACCATTTTTAACAATATTTTCCATCCCAATTTGAAAGTGAAATAAAACAAGATTATCTACAGACTGAATCACAGTGTTTGTTTCCTCTGGGTAGAAAACACTCACATAACGCATTAGGTTTCATAAAATTGAATTGTCTTTTTTAAAAGATGCTATTTCAAGGTACATACATCCAAGTACCGTACTCTAAAATGCATGCCATTAACCGTTAGGCCACACATGGACAAGTTGCAGCCAGTGTGTGTGATAAAGAGGCACCAAGCTAAGACACTTTTCACTCTTTTTATACATCGTCTCATCCCAGTTGGTGTCAAATTTACACCATTTAGATGTCGTGATGTATTGTTTGATTATCGTGGAATCACAATGTCATATGACTATCATTATCCTGGGCATATATACACACATATACACAAACTAATACAACCTATATGTCAGACTTGTTATACAGAAACATTCTAGCTGTAATACAGCAGTGTTCTCTTGACAATAACATCTGCTGAAATTGGACTGCAACTGTCATGGCATTCAGCAGAAAATGTGACACTTAAACAAGCGGCTTATAGCTGGTCAAAGGGACCATCATGATACCAGATTAGCTCCCTCCTGACTGGTAGCCAGCAGCCTTATCATGATCATGTCACACCACCAGCACACATCAAATGCTTCATGTGATTTTCGTTAACCACCCACATTGGACACATGTTTCTCTGCTCTTCATAATAGTTCATGACATCCATATGGTGGAGAATAGTAGATGCATTGCGTATTGCTTTTTAATGCCTCTCTGTCCATTGTATGAGTCAATAGTCCAGTTCAAGAGCTCTCATGCACAAAAATATTCACCTCTTGCACGATTAGTTGCCATGGAAGCAGGTTAAGCTCATCTAAAGTGTTAGTTTGGCGATGCGAGACCCCCAGTGTTTGTAGCAGGGAAGCACAGTGGCAAATTAGGCTCAGGAATACAGTTTTAACTCGTCTCGTCAGTTCAGAGGAGAGAGGGAAACTCGGTAATTTGGTCACCTAAGGGATGTTTTATCATTCGCTGACTGAAAATACAAAATCATCCAACAGAGCTGACGTTGTGCTATCACGACATTTGTAATTACACCACTGCTAAAATGAAATACGTACCTATAAAAGTCTGCTGTGCCTGTGCATTTCCCCCTATGCGTGGGGAGCATGAGTGTGGATAGCTGGATCCATTGGCACCCATCCTCACTGCTCTTCACTTGCTATCCGGGGGTCCCCCCTCTTGCTGAGTCATTCTGCTCAGACAACGTTATTCCTCTCAATCTTCAGTCGTGGGTCAGGCGCGGATCCTCTGAAGTGTCCTCAGAGCCCCGGGCCCAGCCTGCCATGCCTGGAGGGGTGGAGATGAAAGAGGACAGAAGGAACAGTAAGAAAGATGTTTAAGTCGAACAGTGAATGTTTTTTTATTCTAAAGCTGCTGACTAACATCTCACAGGGATTACAACATGATGAGTTTGAACTGTTTGTCAAAGATAATGAATGGCCAGGGGTGTCGACGTTAAGGAAGCTGAATAGAGGGGCCTCTATTACTATCTATCACACTATTTCAGGCACATTGATTTCATTGCAATCATGAATCATCGCTGCCTTAGCAATTTTACAGGCCCTAAAAATTGAGTGTTGAGGTTTTCTGAGTCTTCATCTGAAGACTTTGTGTTCAGGCTCCTATCTTTAATCTTCTTTGGTGACTTGAGTTAACAGACACTTCCTCTGCTTAGCCCTCAGGAAACACCGACTGGCAGCGAACAACAGATCTAAGGCAGATGTACGCAATGTTCAGAGGAAGGTAAAACACACTCTGCCCTTGCCCATCTTGTCCATTATAAGAGTGTTAACATTTGAAGTCTGACAAATATTTTGCATGTTTTTTCCAGTTCAGTGTGTTTATATCTATGCCGTGTATAATTATAGTGTGATTTTAATGAAAAATTAATTGACCAAAGTAATTTCAATTAGAGCCAAGCAGCTTAGTATTACATTCTCATTTAATTCCAATTAAACAATCACCAACCTAGTTTTCAAATGTTGGATTTCTATTAAATTCATGTCTGTACAATCAGACAAAGCACTGCATCATAGCTATGATGACTTGTAGTTTTTGAGTGAAACTCTTCTGAGTGCTTAAAAGCAGTGTGGATGGAAGATGTCATGTGGGAATGGAGCCTTAGTATATTTTATGTGTCAAAGGGGAGGGTAACATGACAATATAGATGATGCAAACGTGTCTAGCTTCAGAGATTTTGTCATGTATTTAGACAGTGGTTGCTTAATGCATTACATTAGGCCACTGTGGGCGATGTCGCATTGACAAGGCAGCTTTATTGCAATATTGGACTTTTTTAGTATGATCTCTGCATCACTGTGATGAAAATACTGTCATGGGGCTAAATGATTTGCAAATAAAATATACGATTGTGATTATTTTGACAGATTTTGTGACAATTTTGCAATATGATTCATGCACATATCAGGAGTAACAACAAAAGGGAAAATGGTCATTTTGATCAACACATGGTGATTTTTGCTTGTTCAGTTATCCACAGAATATGATTTGTGGGCTGGGGCATCTCTGTTCACCACGCTGTATGTGATATCGATATGTTGGTGATATTCCAAGAACGTCATAATTAATGTAGCTCCAGGAACATGATTTCAGAAGAGCAACGAAAACTGCATCAAAAGTGAGAGATCATGGTTGAGTGGCTTTACAAGCAGACATCACTATGGAGCCCAGCATTCATATCTTGTTTGGAACCTACTGTTACATACAGTTTGGGTTTAAATAAACCCTTTCACAACATTGAACAGATGGCTGAGAGGACAACTTCTCTACGGTGCTCATTTTTCTGGTCTTTTTCTGCCGAGTCACTAAACAATGACTTCAAAAAAATGATTGGTCAGTGTCAATGATTGTCCTGGGGCAACGTTCATCACGATGTTCCAGAAACAATGTCCAATGCAATATCAGATTGTGCACTGCACCATTATCACTATAGATTGTGACACTTTACCATGATATTTCGATCAGTTGTTCAGCACTAATTGATTATGTATTTAATAACTGAATAAGCCACAGACATACACTTCCATTTTAACAGTTATGAGTATTAAGTTATTACATGACTTCTGAATCTCGCTCTCATATTATATATATATATATATATATATATATATATATATATATATATATATATATATATATATATATATATATATATATATATATATATATATATATATATATATATATATATATATATATATATATATATATATATATATATATAGGGTTGGTAATTCTACTGGACTAGACTAGACCAGATTTTAAGGCAGTCATTAATCTATATGGCTCATAATAAGACAGAAATCACTGTGTGACTGAGGTGAGCAACTGCAAATGGCTCCATACAGCCATTTTTTCCCCTTAGCCTATTCTTGCCAGCCACAGCACCCGTCAAGGTGCCCTTAGTAACTTTTCTGCTCTCTCCTTTGTACTGTCACGGGCTACCATCGAAAAGAAAACAAGGCACCTCATTAATTAAGCATACTTTCCATCCATCAGGCTATTAATTATAAACTAACTATATGTGGCTTTTGCAAGTGGATTATTTTGATTATTTCCCCAAGAAGTTTACAATTTTCCATGTAACTGACATTTTGGGTAACTTTGGATAAATATGCCCTTTTCTAAACATTATCAAGAGCTGTGGGAATGTAATCACAATTGCTATGCACCTTTAAATAACTCTATATTTAAAAACAAAGACGAAAACATCCATATGTACATGCACATACTGTCTCCTACGTGAGACCAGACGGAGAACTGGGATGTGATGGGGGATCCGTTTTGTCTCGGCCTGCCAGTTTTTTCTTGCCTGCCATACTAATAAATCATCGTGTCTGCCCCTGTAGAGCAGCACTTCACAGCCTCCCATGGGTTCAATGGAAAACCACAGCCTCTTACTCCACACAAGCAGTCACATTGGAGCACTCCAATAAAAATGTTGGTTGATCTTTATTTCATTAGACTGCCTTAAATAAGCCCCATCTTCATAGGGAATTCATTTGGACAAAATTAGAAATTGAATTTGAATATGTAGGAGAGAGAAGGAAGCCCCTGAGATATATACTGTCTTGTTTATAAAAGGAGGTGTGGGTGAGGGAGGAGAGCGAGGGGCGGGTTGAGGAGGGCGGGGGGGGGGGGGGGGGGGGGGAGGAGTCCTCAAAGGAGCACAGCGCAGGCAGAATAAAACAAAGCAAACAACACATCAATTGAACAATACTCTGACTCTACGCGCTAGGCACAACTCGCAGCTTTAACTCGTTCAAATGAGCAAACCTAATTTAACTTCAGCTGCAGTGCAGAATTCCAAAAGCATAATTTAGGACAGCTATTTCCTTGAGACCTGACTCACACCGTTCAGTGAGAAGCATCTCTGTCATGATCTCTCTGATGTCGAACATTCAGACACTTTCCTGCAGTTTAGACTGTGTGGTGCTCTGTTGTGCTCTGGCTGGGAGCAGAGGAGGGCAGTGCCACAGACAGGAAGGGGGGAGGCAGACGCCGGGCGAGCTGGACTATACGTCCCTAATGAGAGGTGACAGGAGACACTCCCTGCCCCCCACCTATCTCCCTCTCTTTCACTATGCACATACACAAACATATGCAACCTTTCAACTGCTCACCTTGCCTCAGTTGACAGTTATATTCTATTTAAATCAGTCACTTGTGAAGGTTTAAAAGACAGTATCCCAGCCTCCCACAGAACATTATCATACAAAAAAGCTTGGCACAAGAATGGGACCGATGTATTATTCAAATGACAGTCAAAGCACTTTATCAATCATTTATGTGGATTTCCTCAGCATGGCTGAAAAAAATGGAAGCTTTAGGTGGGTAACTGGATTTCCTTTCCTGTCAGAAACCTTAAATTTCAACAGCAGGTTCTTATAGTTTGAATGCAGGTTTTCAGGGGGCATCCCCTTTAACCAAAGCTCCGCTAATGAAACACGCACAGCCAACACTTTGAATCAAAGTGACAGCAATAACGAAGCCGTGATGGCACGACAAGACTTCAACAATCAAAAGTGATGAAAAGAATTACTTGGGCAGTGTAGCAGTTGATTGAGAGATTCATATTTCTGGCACAAAGAAACCCCAGTGCTGTTCTCTGTTGGTCTCACTGTGAATGCGGTGAATGAAATGATGAAATGACGAAATCACCACCTTTTGATAAGTAATCTTTGTTGTTAGACTCAATGATGCAGACCCTAATCTTCAGAAGAGCAATCACTATGCCAGTATCACAGGCAGGCCTGACTGAAAGGGCAGCAACTCTCAAAAACAGCTTAACATATCCCCCAAACACATCGCTGTCTAAAATTACACAGTGGCTGCAAAGTGCTCTATGTCAAAGCTCTCAAATGCGCAGCTGCTCTTCAATATAATGTCTTCAAGAGGGATTATTTATTAGTCCATTGCTGGCATGCTGTTATCTCTTGAAGTGCCATCACTCTTATCCCAGAAGAAACGTTGATAAATTACTTTTTCTCCTCACGTACAAAGAGTATAAATATGCAGGCCCTGTCCAGTTCAAATAAAAAGTACAATCAAATTATGCCAACTCATCCTCATGTTTATAAAATGCTTTCGGAGAATACAACAAAAGTTTTGCTCTGACAAAAGCTGTTAAATGACCTTAGAGGGAAGAGATGGCTATTATGTGCTTTGCTAACCAAGCTGGACCAAAATACTGCTTCAAACAGTAATTATAGACTGTTTGCCTCTTTGGATATTTGATACAATCAGAGGCGCTCTAAAAAGGGTCATAATAAGCAACGAAGCAGTGAGCAGAAACCAGAACTTTCTGACGGTGACCTCCACGGTATTGATGTGTCTGCACACATCCGATGGCAAGATGTGCGAAGGGAATATGGGCCGCAGGTGGAGAGAAAAGAGAAAGAAATACACAATAATGATGTCATATTTTGCCCGAAATTATAGCTGGGGAGATGAGGTTTCATTGGCCGAGCGGACTGCTTACCTCTGCGGCGCTTTTGCCAATCGGGTCAATCAGTGTAACAGTTAATCAGGCCATTCGACTGATCACAGTGTGTGCCAGGAGAGCTACAGGAAACTACAGGAATCAGAACCGGCTAGAAACAGCAACGCACTGAAATGACAGAGACGGATACAGGGAACAAAAGTCCCTACAATGATGACTCATGGTGGGCAGCCCCTGGATAAGCCTGTGTCAACCAACAATATGAACCATAGTGCTACATATTTGACATTTACAGACTACACTGTTGGCCTGTTGTCAGCTGATTATAATTTTGTAGTCAGGAAGGAATGATCTGCAAAAACAAAAAAGGTGAATGTAACACATTATTGTCAGCAGCAACATCTTTTTTCCCCCTTTTCTTTCTTTTTTTTTTTGGAGCTCTGGTTGAAAACATGATGACACCAGACGTGACAAAGACGGTCCAGTGAACAGAGCCAGCTTTCCAATAAAGACATGTTAAGTGTGCACACACTAATGACTGTGCAAACACAGCCTGGCAGCCAATGTCCAGAGAATGAATGGCAGCCCGGGAAACAATAAGTGCTTATTTTAAGTGAGCTGTCAATGCTCCTTGTTGAGTTCTCCCTCCAACTGGCCAGAGTAAACAGCATTCAGGCCAAAGTCCAGCTCATTCAGCTACTCTGTGGCAAGTACTTGCAAGCTCATGGCCTTTCATGCCAGTCATGGACTTCTGAGCATGTACCTTCAATAATTACATGTCATTACAGGACCCCTGGAGCACTGACACAAATACTTAACCCGGTCAAATGACAAACCTTAATACCAAAGAGTGCAGTGAACACACCTTTTTGCTAAGGAAAAGACAGGAAGACACGCTATCAAGGGGGATGCAGGGTGTGCAGAAAGCTGAGTCCACGCAGAATTTTAGTGAGATTATCACAGGATTATCACAGTGTGCATATGGCTCCTCACTACTTAAAACACACGGTGAAACCAACCAAATATTATAAACATTGATGGAGAAACCTTTCGAGAGAACAGTGCAAACATGTTTCTTTTGGGTGGCTGAAGCAAAAAAAATAATGGAGACAGTGACAAGACAGAGACAAGACAGAATATCTGCACATTTCAGATGGAAACCTGCAAGTGTGAACGATTGCTGACCTCTGCATGTAAACTGCAAAATACCTCATTTTAGGACATTTTAATTTTTAATGCAATTAAACCCCTTGTGCCACAGACTGCGTGTGACAGGCCACATTGTTGCCATAGCACAACCCATCAACAACTATCTGACACCGAGGCAAATAAACAGCAACATGTAGGTGTATCTGCAAAGTGAAAATGCACCTTCACTGCCCAACTTTTCCATCGATCTGGCCTCACACAGACAAAAGAAGTGTTGATATGTGCAGCCCGTGCACACAGAAATCCATCATTTGCGATGGCTTTGTTAGCGCTACGTTAACGCGGAGCTATTGTTGCTCTTTGGGCTGCTGCTGCTGCTGGGCTATCGATGCAAAGCGGAAGCCTCGGTTAAAAGAAAAGTGCCTGTAAGAGGAAAAACCAAGTAGGTTGTTTGTCTCAGCTGATAAAAATGGGAAGTAGCGTCCAAATATTTCCCGACAGCCCAGCAAGAGGAGTCATATTCACCACAGCCCTGTAATTAGTAGCATATCCTCAGAGGCTAGGGTAAGCTATCTCCGCTGTGTCGCTTTGACTTTACCCCCTCGGAAAACAGCAATTTACTTCGAGCAGGATGCGACGCAACTGTTGAAAAGCGAGCGGTCAGAAGGTATTTACCAGAAAGTGGAGGGCTCCGTGGGCAGTATTTTTCTTCGTATCGCCCCGTAGTTAGAGCAGCACTCCGACCCAAGTTGTCCCTGGCAGAGGGAGAAAAAATGCAGCTCAACACCTTCTTTTTCCAACTCTGCTCATTACGCACGGCTCGACGTCAGCGTCCACATTTGATCCCTAATGTGCGATAATTCCCACTTGCGTCGACTTTCCGGCCAATTTCCAGCATTTACCTCGACTGAAAACTAAACCCGGACCGTTTTTATTCGCGGTTCGGTTCGGTATTTCCCCATAGTAGCACAACGCCTTGTTGGGTGGCTGTTATGGCCTATCCCAATGCAAACCGTACCAAGCCAGCTGGGTTAAGAAAAGGCGCTTCCGGCCGTGAGTTTCAAAATAATACATCGGTGCGCTTCAATGTGGCATTGAACAATAAGATACATGTCCGGTAAAAGACGTCTCGGTCATATCCTCGGTGTTCTGATTTGGCTCATTTCGACAAAGATCTATAGGGAAATCGCAGGAATGTCTGTCATTAGATAAAGTTAGCTTGTCCTGCGCCTCTGTGGCGCCTTTAGTTTGGAGGCATAATAACCTTATTTCCTGAACCTGCTCAGCGCGACAACTTGACGCCTCCTGGTCAAAAGGCGCATCAGTTTTTGGCCAAAAACGCATTTGCGCGCGTCCTCTAGCGGTGTGTTTATAGCAGTGGGGATTAAGTGGGCTTCGTGCATGTCACAATATTAAATCAGCCTTCTTTCACGTTTTCATTTCGAGGAAAATATCATTGACCGTGCAGAAGTCTAAGTGAAGTTACACATTCAATGCGTAGTTTGATTTAAAAAGTGCATAATTCCCTAATGAAGCACCACATTTCTTATTATTCATCATTTCATAATGGACAGTCTATGTTAAAATACTGTAATGTAGAATATAACAAGAATTCAGGCCATGACTATTTATATTAACATTTAAAACCCTTTATTCTACATACACCATGCAGCTAGAGCGACACCACTACACTGTTTTAAGTGGTAGAATACTTTTGTATTGCAATATATGATGTGAGAGTTTCTCAGTGAAGTAGTTTAATTAAATGTTACAGAGGCTATGGTGTTAAAAGTTTTTTATTATCAAAAGCTTTGAGGCTGTACATTTGGTTGAGTGAAGTTCTTCTGGCCTCCTGTCGAGGGCGCCACAATACATCTAATGTGGGCCAGAATACCACTAAGCTTTCTTCTTTTAAACAGTCATCCTTGGACTCCAAGGTCGTTCTTGCAGCTTTGCTAGAAAAAGAATCCTGAAATTTTATACATTCATAATCCCCCGAGACTGGTCACAATAACATTCAGAATAAATGGGATGACGGTGCAGAAATTACAAGTAAAATCCAACTGAATGTGACTCATACAAGACCGAACCCAAGCCTTGAATGTTGCTGACCAGTAGATTCGAAAATGAAGTACATTAAGCATTTAATTTTAGGTTTATTTAAGCATCCTGCCCTGTAATCTGCCAAAGTCGGGGGAATATGAGTCACCGATTCAGAAAATTGGGTGACCCTGTTCTTATTAAGTGTTATTTTATGTAATAAGATGATAAAACCCTTATTTATTTATTTATTTATTTATTTATTTATTTATTTACTCTGGATGATTTTCTGCTGGTGGTCACATTTGGTTCTAACTTCCTTTTTAAAAAATATTTCCATCTTCAATGCATGGCATATTTTTTTCCCAGAACAATTTAGCTGTTATATACTTGCCTATATATTATAGACAAGCCTGTTCAATAAGTCAGTTCAAATCTAAGACTTTTGCTGTATTCATTAACAAAAATAAATGGAATATGAACATTTGCACAATCTCTCAAAATAAGAAATTATAATAAGCGTGCTGAAAATCATAACTGTTTAGCGTAAGGACTCGATATTACATTTGTTGAAAGTTTAAAATGTCTGCTCTTGGCAGATTTTACTCATTTGTTTTTTGCTAATATGAGTAACGAGTCACTTATACAGTTAGTGTTATATGAAAACTATTTCTTTATCGTAAATATATATGCAATAGGCAGCACAAGTGCTTGGTCCATATTAATTGTAGTTTTAAAACAAATTAAAATTAAAGTTTTGCTTGTCGTTGTAATTTAAGTGCAGCAACTTTCATAGTGTGAAATCACTATTTTGTAAGTTTTTAGTTTTTTTTTCTATTAAGTTCATTATAACATGGTGTCTCACAGAGGAGGCCAGACTTCTTATCCTTTTGAGAACTTGGTCATTTTGTTTACATGAGTGTCTCTGGCCTGTGGAAGTAACTCCTCCCAGTAACAGTAGTGGGAATAAGATGAAAGTAGAGACTATCTGTTAGTATCTCACAGGATATGGGGAGATATTTCCACAGAAACATTTCCGTACAGTAGCAAAGAGACGCTGTGAGAGCATAAAGATGTTCTCCATCCTTAGGAGGCCCAGGCTGAGCCGGTTGATGAAAGCCACTCAGCAAACTCACAGGTCAACCATCTACAGCAAGCCGCCGAAGGAGAGAATCGGGCCAGTGGTAGGACTTAATATCTTTGTTAATAATTGTATAATAGTAGTAGTATGGAGATATATTCTTGGTTGTTTGAGTGTCTCAGCAGCAGGGACTTAAGGAATTAACTTTTTTTTTTTTTTACACATGTTACATGGATGCTGAACCAAAATGTATGTAAAATGTGTCATAATAGATACAATGTTGGGCAAACAAATAGTACAAACAAATAAAAGTCAGCATCTGCCCTTTTTCACTTTATTGCCTCTAATGTGGGGAACTCAAGCGAATGTTGCTCCCCAGCCTGCAGAGTGGGAGAGATGTTTTATTCATTTCTTATCCATAAGTCAGTGTGAAGCTCTGGCCTCTGTAAAGGGATCCCATGATGGAACGGCAACATAGCGGCCAGTGTTTATGCCACGATAAATCTGTTGATCTGTCCTCTGGGACAGGCACAGGGGCTTTTGCAAAAGCCCGGCTCAAGTTAGGAATGAGAAAGTGCAGAGGGACACAGGGAATATCATGGAAGATTGATATAAATGGTGGCTGCTGATATAGCCCTGGATGAGTCACTGAGATCGGGACCTCTCTGTTGCTAGATTTTTTCCATCCGATCTTTTAGCTGATGACAGGAGAGGGTTGACAGCTGTAATAAGAGGTGCATAAAATATCATACTTCATGCTGTCATTTAATTGTGCTCTAAAGAACTAAAAGTCTATTAATGTCTGGACTCTCTTACAGCAATCTGTCTTTGCCATGTGTGTGTTTGCTGTGACTCTCTTGGGTCCTGCTGGATGGATCATGCATCACATCCCAATGTACCGGCAGAGATCACCTCCCCAACCATGACTTCTGCATTCAGGAAGACATCCACGTACCGTGATTGTGTGTAGATCTTTGATATGTATAATGAGGGGATGTACAACTTCATAATCAATGTGTTTCCCTGCATAAAGACTTAATATGATATCTGCTGTGGTATGTTTTATTTCTAACAGTGTGATAAAAAAGTTGTCATACTTAAGTAAAAGAAAAGATATCGTGCTACAATATTTATTTGGCTAAGGGAAACTCACGTATACTAATAGAAATTGAGTTAAGGTCTTTCTTGGAGTAAATGTGCTTAAGTATCAAAAGTACAATTCAAAGTAAATTATACATATATTTACAGTGTACTGGGGTAAACTGAATATTTAACTCACTACTCAGCTCTTTTTTTAAAGAATCATCAGGGTTAGGTTAATGGGTTAGTTCATTTTTAAAAAATAAGTGTTTTCAAATGTTTCACTTTTGCACTAATGCAGCACATAATCTTAAAAGCAACTTGTAACCAGTGTTTAGTGGAACAGAATTACAAAACAGAAGAAATTGGAAATATTCAAGTATAGTACAAGTACCTCAAACTGTATGTAAGTACAGGGCTTGTGTAAATATACCTTGCCATATTCAATCACTGATTCACACACACACACACACACACACACACACACACACACACACACACACACACACACACACACACACACACACACACACACACACACACACAAATTCTATACAATACCTAAAATGGCAGATACTATTATAAATATTAAAGAAAACTCATATGAAACTAGTTTAGCTCTTAACACAAATGAAGGCTTCAGTTTTCCACATCAGGCTTGTTTATTCTGAATATTCAACTTTGATTGGCTTCTTGACTATTTGTGATGTCACAAATCACACTCGTGGGCCCGCCTCTAAAATCAGATTTTCACTGAGAGCAGAGAAAATATACAATTTCTGCGATGAATGTGAAAACAGCAGTCTAGAGTCAAACTCTGCACATACATCATTCCACGCGGCGAAGCTCAAACATTTGACTGTAGGCTCAAGAAGAAAAAACAAATTGTTGCCTGGCGGGGGGACTTTAATATTTGCCACAACACAGAGCGTAGGAACAAGCGAGGGGGTCACTCGGGGTGCTGACTGCAGTGACAGGATGTTGCTCCCCATCAGCTGGAGATGAGATGGAAAAACTCCAACAGCTCTTGGCTCAAACTATACTGGGAAAGGTCTGTCTATGCTTGAGACACTGAAGTCTGTTTATATATATTTCAGTTGCAGTTTGCTCCAAGAAAAAGGGTGCAGGACTTGACTTAGATAATGCTCAAAGTGGCACTATGTAGTTTTGAGGAAGAAATTCAAATACATTACTTATATATTTACAAAATTAATGAGGTAACAGTACAAGTTCAGTACTGTTTTGTTCATAACTGAATAAACAAGCTGTTCTCAGAAGATAAATAGGTCTACAGAACACGGTGGCAGGGTCCGCCAAATATAAACAGAGTTAAACAGTATCAGTTCAGTAACAGTTCAGTCTAAATCTCTTCCTCAGAGCTACACAGTGCACCTTTAAATGATGCTGTACAAGTACATTCATAGATTAAAAGGGTGGGCTTTCACTGTGATGTGCTCAGGGGGATCAATATTATCTAAGTGCCTGAGACACAAATTAGGGAACATTACACAAACAAAGAAAATGAAACCAAAATTTCCTAAAATATGAAACTAAATCATGTTTTGTTTTATTTTTCTCCAGGACACGTCATGATTATGATTATAACAATGTGCCAACCATCTGTTGCATGTTTAGCCTTTTACATGCAGCACAGATAACACAAATGCTCGGGGATATCTGAGTAAATACACGAAGATCTCTGGTGTGTCCTCTCATGAACACCTCAACTTGTGGACTGATAGTGGGGGTTGTCGGATTTTTCTTGAATGACAATTTGTCAAAGCCGGATCAGTCCATTTGGAAAGGTATGTCGTGGCAGCTGTATATCAGCATCCACCTCCTCGCCTGAAGAGAATCACATCCTTAGAATAAAAAAAACAAAAAAAACAAAACAACGTAAAAAGAAAAAAAAAGGCACGACTCATTAAATGGGGTTTCGTTTCAATTCCGCTAAAAGCTCACAAAAGAAAAAAAAAATAAAAAACGACCCGCGCCACCGCCGAAAAAAGCCACAGCGCATAAATCCATCGCGCAGAGTGGTACAATCAAGCCGAGCCGGAGCTGCGAGGGGGGGCATGTTCACTTTTTTTTTTCCACGACTGAGGCAAACACAACGCCGGGGAGGAAAAAAAGCAAAGCGGTAAAACAATTGACAGTCTGGGGTTTTTGTATGTTCCACCAAGTGTCTGCGAGATGTCTACGAAGGCAGAGCAGTGTAAGTACGGCGGGTTTTTTTTTTTGTTTTTTTGGATGCCTGTGTGTGCGGTTTTTTTTTTTCGTCCTGTCTTGTCATGGTGAGGGGGGGCGGATGGGGGGGAGATTTGCAAGCTGGAAATGGGATTTCTTTTTTTTTGATTTGGAGCCAAGAAAAAAAAAAAAGAAGCGTATGAAGGGGAGCTGTCCTTGGTGATGAAACCGCGGTATCCGTGGCAGGTTGCAACACGTCCTCTCACTGCAGAGGATGGCTGGAGGGGCTCAGAGCACACGGGGAGCCTCCGTCCACACGTTTTTACATGTGCATCTGTGTGTTTCTCGGGCATGATGATGGAGGTGTGTGTGGGGGGAGAGATTCTTTCATTCCGTCGTCACGTCACATTTTTATATTATTTGTATTCATCCCCTCTGATTGACGTGTTTGCGTGAGGTGCGTGCGTGGGGGGGAAGCGAGGTGTGCTGCTGGATTCAAGGTCGACCTGGGTGGGAGATTTTTTTTTACTGGAGAATATGGTGGCGTTAGATTGATCATGATGAGGGACTGATCACACCGTGCTACCCCCCGTTGCTTTTAAAAAAACAGGTGGAAACAGCCTCTGCGTGCTCAGATGCTCTCCCCTGCACACTTTTAATCACATATTGCTCGACCTGAGTACACAACAGACATAAAATATGGGGTCAGACTTTGTGTTTGGGGCTTCCCGTCTCTATTGGCTGAAAGTTGTCTGTTGCCAATGTTGTTGAGAGGAAGAATCCACCAGAAAAAACTGTAATTGGCTCTTTCGAAGGCATCAGAAATGTTTAAAATCATAATAATTTGTCCCTCAAGCGAAGGGAGAAGCTGTATGTGTGTGTGCTACTGTATACTAATGAATCACAGGCTTTGACCACACATGGCCCCGCAGCTGTTATTTTTATTTTAGGGTTTGTCATTTACAGGTCAGAGAGGAAGCTAAACACTGATGCCCAAAGTCACAGAAAATGGGTCAGCGATCACCCACTCCAACTTCTTTTTAACTCGACCAGGCATGAAAACGACCCCCGGTGACCTCAGGGAGTTGGTTACTAGCTGCTGAAATGTTCCACAGTATCAGCTGTTCAGGGGATGAGTCAAGCTCCGCTCTTGTTTTCAACCCCATGACTACATTCTCCCAGCTTGTCTTGGGACTTGAACTGGCAACCTTTTGTACGCAGGCTTGTTTTCTGTAAGCAGTAGTTCACCGCCTCCTCCAGGGCTCCCCGTGACCTCGCTGCTGTACCAAAAAGGTCACCTGGTGAGGGCCAGAGAGCCATGGGAAGGCACACTCTTCGTTTGCCTTGATAATTGGAGCGTCAGTGTTGCGCGATGCCCCGGTGTCTCTCACGTGAATTTTTAGCCAGGAGACAACAGCTTCATGCATGTCTTTGTGCTCAGAATGTGAATACTTGGTCTCACTAGTGTTGATTTTGCTTGTTACTCTGCTCTTTTATTTTGTCTAGTTGCCTCTAAGATACGATACTTGCAAGAGTATCACAACCGTGTGCAACACAATATTTACCCTGTGCCCTCCGGAACAGACATTGCAAACACACTGAAATACTTTTCCCAAACCCTGCTCAGGTAAGTACCCTGCTCTGGAGCCAACAGGTGAAGTAACAGACTGTAGAATGTTTGACATTTAGCTTCCTTCATGAACAGATAACGTAGGAGTTAGGCTGTAGGTTGTTCAGACACACTTTCTGAAAGGGACGACAGTGACACCACCAAGGAAGTCAGGGAGAGGCCACGCCTGCCCCGCTTCCAAAGACACAAGGCAGAGACTGTAGCACATTTCCTATGGAGGTGATAGACGGCTCAGTGATGTTTATTGATTCTGTGGCCGGCTGCTAGATGAGCGCTTCCCTGTGGCGGCCTGTTGTGTCCTTCCCAGAGGGACCCCAGCAGAGAGGCCAGGTCCTCCGGCTCAGCAGTCGCAGGGTCAGCCTGCTCCTCTGGGTGCTGAGAAAGCCAGAGGAAGGAACAGCATGTTATTTCCTCCTCCGACAGAGGTCAAGTGGGCGGCCATTTTGGACACATCTTACTTCGCGATGTGCCCCCATCCCTTCCTTCTCTGGGATATTTCTGCACGTCGTATGGTTTGGTTTAGTCTCCCCGCCCAGCCGGCTTCACAGAAAATAGTAGTGCTGCCCTGACTTATTAGCTAATTTACAAAAAGGGTGGGATTACTGGAGGCAGAACTTATGTGCCCCACTTTTATCATTATTATCAGCTTAGGGTGCAATCTATTTGAGATTGGCAGCCGGCCTCAATTCTACACTTTATGCCTCAGTCCCATAAGGATTATTCCTCTGCTGAGTGATCCTGGAATACTTTGCGCTTCGCTGAAGGGCTGTCCAGCACCAGCAGTGTTTTTTATACGTGGCCTCTCATATGTCTGTAGCACAGATGGAGCATGACAGGGGCTGCAACTGTGGGAATCTGCGTAAACACAAGTGGCGAATTTGCCTCTGAGGGCCAGTGTGAAAAGGAAACACTTGCTGTGACGCCACTTTTGACAGTTGCTTGACATTTTCCCTGAAGCGGAGCCTCGTGTTAGTGTTAGATATGTGGAGGAAATAATTCCCCCCACCATTATTAGAGGGGACTGCCGCCCCCCCCGTGGGGACTCCAGGATTATCCATACACCTGTGCCTTCTGGAAGACAACGAGGAGCAATGATAGAGTGAGAGAAAGTGGGAGTAGTGAGGCTTGGAAAGTGAAGCCGGAATGTGTCATGCTCCTGGAAAGAAACACTGAAATGGCCAAAGGAGGTGGTTGCTGACTCACACACCGATTTTTAGGTTCCAGCACAGGTCAGATGCAGAACAGAAAATAATGAAGGGTTAAACTTGTTTCTGTTCGCTGACAGTTATTCATGCCTCCGTAAATATGAGGCATAGATTTGTCATATTTCTCCAAGTCAGACTGCAGCTCTCTGCATCAGTGAGCCACACTGACTTCATGCCAAACTGTATCACACACAAGACTGACTGCAGGGAGGAGAAATCATATTTAGGACTGTTTTATGTTAGATGTGGTACAGCTTTGTTTCTTGAACATCTGCTATAATTATAGGAATTGTGCTTTGACTTACTGCCACACACATAGTGATTTTTGTACTGACAGTGCAGGCTGACCAATGACAGTCAATGTATGTCATGTGTCTGTACCAGTGCATTTCTACATGTGTTTTATGTGTCGTACATGTTTGTAGTTCTTCGTGTCGTCTGTACGTATGTATGTGTGCACACATGTGTGCGTCTCTGCGTGCGTATATGTTCAATGTATGCGTGTGAGCGCGTCTGTTTATGTCTCTGTTCATTGTTCAAACTAATGATGTTTTCTATATGAGGAACGGGCAGTGAAAAAGTCATACTCTGAGATACAGTCTGTTGGTGTTGTCAGGTAGCTCTGTTTGAGGCTAAGCTGTATAATAACGCAGCTTTTATGAGTGAATGTACACTGGCTAAAATCTTACAGAGTATAACTTTGAGGGGATAAGTCAGACAATGTTACATTCTGCTGTTTTTAAGCCATAGGCTCAATTATGCATCAAATGTCATGTTAAAGAAATCGCAATGAAATCCCCTTTCTCACTCGCCGAGAA
This sequence comes from Acanthopagrus latus, assembly GCF_904848185.1. Lineage (NCBI taxonomy): Eukaryota > Metazoa > Chordata > Actinopteri > Spariformes > Sparidae > Acanthopagrus > Acanthopagrus latus. The sequence continues at coordinate 12,648,369 of NC_051054.1, read as the reverse complement.
TGCTGTAACTCTACTTTTTGAGTGACCTTTCAAAATAAAACAAAACATCTCTAATCTGGGCATGATAAATCCGAATCATTTGCCTGATAGAACAGCTTAGCTCTTTGATAATGTGCAGTAAAGAAGAGCAGTGCTCTCTGGCCCCCCCTCTCCCCCCTTCCTCCACCCTAGACGTTCCACACTCAACCCCAACTAGTTTTTTCCTTTTGTTTTTCCTCTCTTAAAATTGAATATATGTCCACCACCTTCCCCAGGGGACAGCAAACACAATTGTCCATCCTGCATTAGCTCACGAACATAATGCTACCAGTCATCTCCCCCCCGATACAACCTATTCCTTTGTCATTATAGTTTCTCCTCTACCGTAGATTAGTTGTTACATTTATTTTAGAAACCTGAATCCATATGCCTGTTGGATCTCATTATTTCTCCTGATGATACTGATACAGTATCATAACGTATGCATACGGACATTATTTCTCTGGTGCAATAAACATGTGCTGTGACCTAGGAGCACTTGATCTAACCTCACACACATGTTTATTACTGGCTGAAGCATGTTTCAAAAGTGTCACCTCTGTATTTTCCTGAACCAATTTGGTGTCACTCCCATCCTTGACAGCCCCACTAAAGACAAGGAAATTTCTTTTTTCTTTTTTAAATTCCACGGCTCATTGGCCTTTCTCCGCATGGTAGCCTCTTGACCTTGCTGATTGGAAGACGGCAGCCATCGAGGGACAGTCGTTTGCACTGTGCCTTTTTGGAGAAGTATGGGGTTGCCACTGAAAACATGCCATTTTTTATATTTTTGCTCCTTGTCACCAGATACGCATGAGATGCAGTGATCATTGCAGTTTGTGCTCATGTTTCTTTTTTTGTTTTCCAAGTGCAAAGACAGACCAACCAAAAAAAAAAAAAAGAAAAAAAAAACCAAGACAAATTGAATCCAAGTCACTCTGGACAGACAAAGCAGGGAAAAATTGCCCGTGCCTTCAGTGATACAGTCAAATAGTGAGACACTGCATCCTATGTGGGGTTTATCTGGGTTTGTTTTTTTCTATTTACGCTGTCTCTGTAGTGCCATTTCAATGTAATGTGCTGTTTTTTTGTGTCTTTGTTGTCTCTTTTTTTCCCTTGTTCCCTTCCCCTACCCTCCCTCCCCCCTCCCCTCCCGCCCCGGAGCAGCATTCTGTCCCGCACAGGCAGGAAGGAGAACCAGGAAGCTTCCAATTTGGCCGTGCCCATGACCATGTGTCTTTTTCCTGTGCCATTCCCACTCACCCCATCTCTAAGACCACAAGTCAGTTCCATCAACCCTACAGTTACTCGCTCCCTCCTTTACAGCGTTCTGCGCGATGCCCCGTCAGACCGCGGGGGGCAGGGGCAGCAGAGTCGGGACGCTCAGCTCTCAGAGTACCCCTCTCTGGACTATCAGGGCCTCTATGTGACCCTCGTGACCCTGCTTGACCTGGTGCCCCTGCTGCAGCACGGTCAGCATGGTGAGTCAAGGCCCAGTGCACCACTGTTTGTCATGATCATCCCCGAGCCGTCTGGCCTCTGCATGAAGCCACTGCTGCTTTTTTGGGGGCTCTTTTGTAACTGGAGGAGAGAAGTCCTGCTGAGGATCTTGAGGGATGCATGGGGGTGATTGGGAGCACGCTGGATCCTGTCAACTTAATCGTTCATAAGCCATTGGACACACCAGACATAGGCCTCCTCTTCTGTGTATCATACCTGACTGCATGTTTGTTATGTAAAGTGGGAGAAATGTTTTTTACTTATGTTGTCGCGTGCAAGTAAGTTAAACGGAGAAACACTCATAGGCAGATGTACTGTTTGTGCATTTTTCGATACACATGTGAATGACCACACTGTTCACGGGCTCAAGGCTGCATCACAGTCAGTGCTCTTGTTTTTCATGAATATTTTACCGCTGAAAAAAAAGGCTCAAAAGCATGAAAGCCCATCTCCTTGACTAGAAATGCTCAACTTTATTTTTTCCTGAGGGCAAACATTACCTCAGTGGCTTTTAAAGAAAGCTCACCGCCCTCAGCTGAACCTCAATGTTCTCTGTTTCCCCACTGTTATAATGTTAAATCGCTGAAGTTTTAATGCAACTTTGATGTCTGTGGCTGCATACAGTATGTGCATACTGTATGCACTGTTAATTGAATGAGTGTCTGTGTATCTCTCTTTGTCTTTTTTTTTTTTTTTTTTTTTTTTTTCCATTTTCCCTTTCTCATCAGATCTGGGACAGTCCATATTTTACACAACAACTTGCCTCCTGCCCTTTCTCAGTGATGATATTCTCAGCACTTTGCCCTATACTATGATCTCCACTTTAGCCACATTCCCACCTTTCCTCCACAAAGACATCATTGAGTACCTGAGCACCTCTTTCCTCCCCATGGCTATATGTGAGTATCACAAGATAGGATAATTGGTTGATTTATGAAATTCAACAATTCAGTGTTACATAAATCAATCATATGATCTAAACTACTACCATAAACAGCATGTGAAAATGATATTTTTGGTAGTTACTAGTCCCTCTGTTTCTCTTCTTTACTTGTCTTTAGTGGGCTCCACTCGGAGGGAGGGTGGAGTCCCGGCCTACGTCAATCTGTCTGCCTCCTCTATGCTCATGATTGCGATGCAGTACACCACAAATCCAGGTAAACCATCATTCCGGTCGCATTCGAAGCATGCGTCCGACTCTAAACCCACCCTGTAGTGCTGTGTAGTTAAAGACTTCTCTCTCTGCTTCCTTCTAGTGTATCACTGTCAATTGTTGGAGTGTCTAATGAAGCACAAACAGGAAGTGTGGAAGGTACGTGCCCTCTAAACACATAATAACAGACATGAGGTTGTTTATGTAAAGCACAGTGGAAGAGTTTCATCTGAATACAGAGCTGAAGTCATGACGTCACGTTCGGGGTAGCTTCTTTTGCTCAGTGCAATCGCTCATTCTGGCTTTCTTTTATTGTTCTTTCTGAAAAGAAATGTCAGGTTCAAATAAAATGTAAACAAAGAACACAGGCCCCATGAAGAAGAACAAGTGTGGGGACGAAGGCTATGTCTAAAACTTTTCTCAAATCCATAAAATCCATAGAAATCCATAAATCTAGGGTTTATTTTGGTTAGCTTAAAGATACAGACCAATGAACATCAGGCAACATTTGGTCTTTACAAAATGTAAATAAAGCTTTTTGGAGTAAACAACTTCTGTTCATTGGTATGCAAATGTGTTTTTAGTATTATTGTCCTCTCTAATCACTGTTCATGTTTATGCTGTGTGCAGGACCTTCTTTATGTCATATCCTACGGCCCGTCCCAAGTAAAGCCTCCAGCTGTGCAGATGCTGTTTCATTACTGGCCCAACCTGAAGCCACCAGGAGCCATCAGCGAATACAGGGGGCTGCAGTACACAGGTCAGGTTCTCTTAATGTCACATCTGCTGTGTGATCTGTCCTTGAACTGACTGAAGGTCTAACCTATTCCCTATTTTTCTCCTCTCCTCCTCCCACACTGCCAACCCTCTGTCTCTTTTTTAATTTCCTGGATCAGCCTGGAACCCCATTCACTGTCAACATATCGAGTGCCACAATGCCATCAATAAACCTGCCGTCAAGGTGACTTCAGTCTTAAGAAACACACTAAACAAGCCTTGGACATTAACTCTCACATCCCTGCTGTATTTATGGTTGTCGGACGAAGAAAAAAAATAGATCCTTTACCCGCCTACGATGCCTTGTTACTGTAAGAGGATAGATTAGCAGTGCTGTCTGCATTCAAGAGCTGCTTCCCTTGAGAACTTCATCCGGGATGCATGGGTCATGTGCCAGATTGCCTTGCCGAGTTCAACCGAGCATATCGGCGTGTTTGCTTTTGTGAACCCCTCGGTAAATAAATCAGTGCGTGTCTGGGCAGCAGTGGGAATGGGGTAATGATATCAGCTTCTATGCTACTTTACACCAGTCTCTGCTCCAGCTGCTGCCACTGCTCTGCTTTATCAGCTCTGCCTGCTTTTACTCAACTGTGCTCAAAACTGACAAATAGACTAGGAACAGGGGCACGGACAGGAGCTGGATTTCAATTACCAGCAGCGGGGAGGAGGGATACGGGAGGAGGGGGGGGCTTAATTGGAAGCGGTGACCCCACGCGGCCTCGAGGGTAGGGTGGCATCAAGCGAGCACAGTAAATTACAGTGCACCATCTGAACATTGAGGCCATGAGCACTGAGGTCTAGCGCAGGGCCACGCACAGGTTGCAGGAGAAGAGAGCACAGCATATGTGCTCAGCCATCCACTCAGGGGCGTGGGGAGACAGGTATAGGTGTCACATGATTTCCTGTACAAGAATGTGACATATAGCCATTAGAGTGGGGTATGTGAGAGGGACGAATGGGAAATGTTAACTGCAATAAATGTAGTGTCTGACATTTCTTTTCGAAGGGACTGTAAGAAAATTATCAGGGAGGGAAGGAGGACATTTTTCTTTTTGCTGATTTTCTTGCCAGGAGTGGTTGAACGTCTATTGTGGTTAAACTTGGTATCTTATGTTCAATATACCTGACTTTACTCTGCGCCTTGAAAGAAAACAGAACTACATTAATGTAATAATGTAACAGTGACAGCTCTTTGTTCAGAATTAAAGAATTGCTGGAGTATTTGCCAAACACAATGCTTAATTTCAGCATATTCGTCATTGTTTTGCAATCTGTAATGCCACTTCAATTTGTGGTGACACTGAGAAAATAAACCATATGTATAAAAAGTTTGCTCAAATCAAGTTGACAAGTAAGATTATTAGCTTTTTTTCATTTTATGGATTGCTTTGGAACTTACATGACTGAAGTATTTTTTTTAAGATGGTCAAACAATCCTCTTTTTTCAGAGGTTAAAATGAAAGTCTATGGCCATCTTAAACTCTTTGTGCACTTAATGTTAATGTTAATTATTTTTTGTACATTCTCTAGGAGAGCAGACATGTTTCTTTCCCTCTTGTTTGCATGAAACTTAAAGTATCTCTGTATTCACCTTTTAACCACCACATTGATATTCTAACACCACCTGTCTTTCTTTGCAGATGTGTATCGATCCCACTCTTTCCGTTGCCCTGGGAGATAAGCCCCCTCCTCTTTATATATGCGAGGAGTGCAGCCAGAGGATAGCAGGGTATGCATCTGTTTCACCTCTTTCCTCCACCCCCCCCCTTCCTCAATGAGTTGCCATTCCAAACATGCATCACCTCTTGCCTGCCTCATTATTCCTCGCTCAAACCCAGGGGAAATACATCGCCATGGTTACGTAATTCCCTCGCGCCGATAATAAGATCATCATCACAGAGCGACGCAGCCACTTGTTTCTCATTTCTCCAGCGTGTAGCATGTTATAATTGCATTGCTCTGCAGTTTTGTATTTTCCTCGGTAATGAGGGGAGAGGATTTTGTGTTCCTGCTCCGTCAGGATGTTTAGACTGATGTGTACGCGCAAGGTGGAATTATATAGACGCTCTCAGGAGCAGTCCGCCTATAAATCAAAACACTGCTCATGCATTTCTTTGACCTTTTCAGAGACCACGCTGAATGGCTTGTTGATGTACTGCTGCCCCAAGGTGAGAGTTCACAAGCAAAAAAAAGTTGTTTGAGAGACGTGTGTACAGTAAATGAGATATATATGTTAGGTACTCAGTATAATGAGGTTTTTTGTTGTTGCACATACTTGCTGCAATTATCTTTTTAACCCTATTAAATCTGGTAGCTAGTTAAAGTAATACTACTACTACTACTACTACTACTACTACTACTACTACTACTACTACTAATAATAATAATAATAATAATGATAATAAGAATTAGAATAAGAATAAGAATAAGAATAATAAAAAGCTGCTTTCCCCCATATGTGGTTAATATGTGGTAAGCCCAATATATCTGATCTTCAAAAGAAAATTAGACATTTTAGGTTGTGAACTGTTGCATTATGAATTAATATTACTTTATAATTGTCTGAGTAGTTTTTAATTTATGAAAGCTGGCATAAAATGTATATAAAGTTTTTGGGAAAAAAGTGATATTTTTCAAGGGAGCATGTGACTCATTTTAAAAAGCTTTTCCTGTCGTCTACAAATGTAACATTTCCATAAACTTGTCTTTGCAGCAGAGATATCTGCCATTTGTCAAAAGAAGGTAAGATATTTCTCCTGCAGCATGAATGTTGATGTCATTGTTTAATCTTGCATTTGCTCATATTCACTGCGATCTCTCCCATTACAGCATGATGTCACATTGAGCATTCCCCTGTGTTGCTCCATATTTAGGCCAAATAAAACTTTGCATTTGTTTTCTTGTTATTACTGATTGACCTCATGGCATCATCAGATTAAAGATGTCCTGCCTTAAACTGCACACGCAAAACAAGAATCAAGCGATACACGTGCCTCAAACCGAACAGAAACAAATTGAGCCCGATATTTCATGTCCTCCGTTTTTACCTGTGATCCATAGCAAGGTCATGTATTTATGAACCTTTCCCTCATTCACCGGAGCGGCTCAGTAAAGGCCAAATCATTTCGAATGAAGCTGCTGGGGCGTGATGTTTGCTCGCTGTTGTTGAACGTGCTGCTGAAGGGCATGTGCTCCCTGCTGGTTTCCAGGGAGACACCGGGAAAACAGAGTGTGAGATGATCTCAGGTATTCTGAGCAGCCGCCCATTATTGTCACGGGAAACAGCTGGCCTCCATCCTCGTTTGCCCGGCAGTTTATAATCCACATCCTCCCCTTCCGATCAGGCTTTGTCACACTCATTTCCGAAAGCCCTTTTAAACTCCCACCTGGATTCACACCAGCTCTGTCATCATTAACCGAAACATTACTCTTCATCTGAGAATAGCTACTTATAAATACACCCTGATACCCAAGATAGAACGTACTGTACACGACATCAACATCAGTAACATCAGGGAGGCGCTTTTTGCGGTTGAAAGCCGGATGGGTGAATGAGAGAACTCACCATCAGAGGACAGATATGTTAATTTGATAGGGAGCACTGCATCCCCCTAATGGCACAAGATTAGAGGCTGATCAGATTAGGATGGCTCTCTCGTGCCATGCTTTTTATTTTTAGAAACCTGAGACACCGTGAGGACACATAAAGACTTTTCTATCACTGCCGATGTAGGCAGATCAACATCTCTAAGCAAATGCATATTAGAGGGGGTTGTGTTTGTTGTCAGAGTAGTGCCTTTAAAGCCTGGAAATACGTTTACTTTTAGAGTCTCTGAAAAGTGGAATTAGAGAGTATTTAGAGATGATGCACATGAACAGGATGACAGGCTCCCTGATGCAGGTGTAACCATCCAATCTGCCCCGAGATGATTGAAAAAGCACATAAAAAGCATAGAATAATGTAAAAGATGAGGAAAAACAGCAATAAAGAATCCATACTAGCATATATTTTCGCGTAGCTTAATATAGTTGGATCTAAACGTTTGGGGTCTAAACTTTTGGGGTGTGGAGAAAGTGTGCAAGTCATTCCTGTTTTGTGATAGGATTCAACCTGCGTGATGTGTGTTTAATAATTACTCCCCTTCAACTATTTTTAGCAGCTTGTCACAAGGCGTTATTGGCTGATTTGCTGTGATGGTGGCATGTTTTTGTTTTGTTGCCTGCTGCCCAGAAATAAAAATAAACCCATCTCTCCTCCTCCTCTTCCTCCTCCTCCTCCTCCTCCTCCTCCTCCTCCTTCCCACGTTCCTTGGTTTTTGCAGAACTGTAGCTCTCATGTTAGGAGGGCTGTGGTCACCTGCTTCTCGGCTGGCTGCTGTGGGCGCCATGGCAACCGGCCTGTCCGCTACTGCAAGCGTTGCCATGTCAACCACCACAGCAGCGAGGTGGGGGCTGCGGCAGAGACCCATCTGTACCAGACCTCGCCCCCTCCCATCAACACCCGGGAGTGCGGAGCGGAGGAGCTGGTGTGCACAGTGGAAGCTGTTATAAGGTGCATTTACAGTGTTTACACTGACATGTCACACACACACAGTTGCAGGGCATATGGCTATAATGCTGTGAATCATGTTTTAGCATGGTATATAGACAAGAGTGCTGCATGATTATAGATATAGATTATTAATGTATATGCTGATTTTCCTCCTGCTCTTTATCCACTAATATGACTCCCTCATGTCTTCTCTTCCCCTCTGTTGTCTCTCTCCTCCTCTCCATATCCATCCAGCCTTCTCAAAGAGGCAGAAATACATGCAGAACAGCGTGAGTTTGAGATGAACAGACGTCGTCAGATGGGCCTGTCCGCCTCTCACCACTCTCTGGACAACATCGAGTTTGATAACAAAGAGGACGACCAGCACGACCAGCGGCTCCTCAGTCAGTTTGGCATCTGGTTCCTGGTGTGTAATCACAGGCTTTTTTTTTCCTGTGTCTGTCAATAACAAAGGAGTGATGAGATAAGGTTGTGTACAGTAGGTGGTGTTTTATCACCACCCTGACTGATAAGATCACTTGTCTGACCCCTTGCTTACGTCTGCAGGTGAGCCTGTGCACGCCCAATGAGAACACTCCCACAGAGAGTCTGGCCCGGCTGGTCAGCATGGTCTTCCAGTGGTTTCACTCCACCGCCTACATGATGGACGACGAGGTCGGGAGCCTGGTGGAGAAGCTAAAGCCTCAGTTTGTCACCAAGTGGCTAAAGACAGTGTGTGAAGTGCGATTTGACGTCATGGTCATGTGCCTGCTGCCCAAGCCTGTTGAGTTTGCAAGGGTAAGGCCAAGACCCAGGTCCAGTAAACATACAATATATGATAAAAGAATTAAAGAGGACATATATGATGAGAGTGGTAGTATTATCAGCAAAATGTCCCTGTCAGTGCTATATCATTATATCACTGGACCAGTATCATTCATACAATATTATATCTGGATAATGTCTGGCTGATTTCATTGCTTCATATACTTGTTTATACTCAAATTTAACATAAGGAGAGGAGAGGGTTGGGAAACAGTTTTAAGGTTATATCGATAACACAAACAACATGACCATTATGACTCCAGGTATCTGAGCTGTAGCTCTTGTTGACCTCTGAATGAAGAATATCATTGCATCAGCACATCACCGAGGGCCGAGGTTTATTAAAATTATGGAGGGCAGGTCACCATCTGAACTCTCTCGGCTGTGTTTAATCTAAGCCTGGCCGTGCACACTGTTTCCCCCAGGTGGGAGGATACTGGGACAAGTCGTGCAGCACAGTGACCCAGCTGAAGGAGGGCCTGAACCGGATCCTGTGTCTGATACCTTACAATGTCATCAGCCAACCACTGTGGGAGTGCTTCATGCCTGAGTGGTTGGAGGCCATCCGCACCGAGGTGCCAGACAACCAGTTGAAAGAGTTCCGGGAAGTGCTCAGGTACATCCACCGCCTCAAAGTGTTTGAATATTGCAGTTGTTATTATGTAAAAAAAATACATCTATTATTGCATATAAACAGGGGTTAAGTGTAGCTCATATAACTCATATATACAACAGATGTTAACACTTTATTTAAAGGAGTGTGCAAAAGTCTGACTTAACACCTGTCATTACGTTAAATAATCTTAATGCATGTTCTCGACGGTTTTACCCTTTAAAAGCGATATACTTGATTGGATGACACTTAATGACTCTAAATAACAACAGTCCTAAATATCAATAATCTCGGTAATGTTCATGACAGGAGGCATGTCAGTCTTACGCGCACCCCTTCAAGTAAAGAGGAAATGAATTAAGAGACAAATCTGTACCTTTCATTTCTGACATATTTCCACTGCAGCTGTAATACAGCCTGATAGCTGAAGTGTATTTTTAGTAGTCGACACATTTAAGATAAATGACAGGTTTGGTGTGAAAAGAGTCAGTAAAAGGAGGCTTTCCAAAAATACCATCAGCTGAGATTCAGCAGCCAAAAAGGGAATAGTTTTACTTTGAACATTTCAGCCTTGATTGTCTATAATGCATGAAGCTAGTTTTTTCACAGCTGTGAAAAATCTCAGACTAGACAGAAAAATGCTGTCCGGACTCAGGACCTTATCAGCAGAATGTGTATTATCAGTGAGAAGCTAAGCAATTGTAGTAGTTGGACATTTTAAGAAATATCTTGCTTTCTGGAGCCTCCAGGAAACCATTGCTCTAAAATGGACTGCAGTGATATTGTCTTTTTCTAGTCTGCCGACCACTGAAAGTGAGGGCTAAACCTCTCTGACTGTGAAACAACGCCCGAGGAAACTTAATATTCTGCTGTGCCCTCTGCTTACAGTAAGATGTTTGATATCGAGCTGTGCCCCCTGCCCTTCTCCATGGAAGAAATGTTTGGCTTCATCAGCTGCAGATTCTCTGGCTATCCGGCATCAGTGCAAGAGCAGGCTCTGCTGTGGCTGCATGTAAGCACAGACACACACACACAGACACACAGACGCTGCCTTGTGTCCAGTTCACATCCTGCGGTTCTGTCCACAGTGCGTGTGAATTGAACAGGTTGTCAGAGAGTGTGAGAGTCTGGGCAGGGGCCCTGCTGAATATGGATCTGGGTCACAGGATGAGACTGAGAGAGATAGGAGGGGTTGTGCCTTTCATCCCATATGCACTCACAGCTTGCTGCCCTGTATACATGGATCAATTTCAAGTTTTCTGTCCCAGCTATGATCAAGAGATTGCATGAATTTACCCTCATTAAATAGGTCACATTCAAATGAGACAGAGAAGTGGTGCCCAGTTTAGACATGGTGTTCCTCTGTGGTATACTCATGCTGGGTGGTTGTTTAGCTATAACTGTCAGTTCACCTGCATATTCTCACTTACCTCACTGACATTAAGACGTGTATACCGCTCCGAACAATACATAAAAAACAGCAGATTTCATTTTTCATGTTTTCATTTGAAAGTGGCAGCCATTCTACAATGCAAAATGAAACCAAAACTATCTGCGTGGTAGGTGGAAAAAAGCCAGTTTTTTAAACTTTGAGCGTCTCTCTGGGACCTAGGTGCTGTCAGAACTGGACATTGTGGTGCCTCTTCAGCTGCTGATCGGGATGTTCTCTGACGGAGTGAACTCTCTGAAGGAGCTGGCCAATCAGAGGAAGGCGCGCGCCTCAGATCTGTCTGGCAACACTGGAGCTCGCAGGGTGAGGGTCACAGCAATGCCAACGTTACACACAAAGAAATTAATTAATCGTCATTTGAGTCTTCAAATCAGTAATAAGCCAGAGGTTAAATTATATTCCACAGAACCTACTTGACTCCAGCTGACCAGATGTTGTTACACCTTTGGGAGCTTTTCCTTCGTCGTTGATATTTTGCAGTCTGTCAGATGCCTGTTTGGGATTAGGGTGTGCACATATCTCCTCTTCTTTGCTCCTCTTTTCTACCTTTCTCTGGGATGTACCATATGTTACCATGGCAACTGACAATGTCTAAATATAGCTCCCTTAAAGAGCTTAATTGAACTTGACTGTGATGTCGATTTATTGTTGAAATTTACAGCCGAGCAGCTCTTCGCTCGGGGAGGCAGTGGAGATTAAGAGACTGTCAGAGGCATAAATGATGTGAGTTTCTCAGCGAAACGCGTAGATTTTACTTTATATGTTGTGCGCTTTGCTCGTAGGTGAGTGTGGTGTCAGATCCAGGACGCCGTGGGCAGCACAACACCCTCAGTCCGTTCCCCAGCCCCTTCAGGAGCCCGTTCCGCAGCCCCCTGCGGTGCAGCCCCTTTAAAAACCTGGGTCACGCCACCGGCCACTGCGCTTTGGATCTGGACTGCGACGATGATGACATGAACCTCGGCTGCTTCATCCTCATGTTTGATCTCATCTTAAAGCAGGTGATCACACCTACAGGATCCTTACAGGGACTTAGTTGTGTCTCTGTATTTGTTGGGAATAATAAAAAAGTCTTAATGCAAACCCTGTCATACTATTTCACTATACCAAGGGTGTACACTGGTGCATATTTTAGGCAGTCTTAAGACAATTATTCTTCTTGCTTATTCATAAAGATAAGAACAACTCACAATCCAGTCACAACAATGCACACAGGTGGGATCTTGAGATTTGTGCGTCCTGCTCCACTTTTTGTCCCCCTGTTTTTATTGTCGTCTCTGCCGCTGTCCCAGATGGAGCTTCAGGACGACGGTGTGATGCTGGGTCTCGACAGCAGCCTGGGGAAGGATATCGTGGGCATCATCAACAACGTCTTCCAGGCTCCGTGGGGGGGCTCACACACCTGCCAGAAGGATGAGAAGGCCCTGGAGTGCAGCCTGTGCCAATCCAGCATCCTGTGCTACCAGCTGGGCTGTGAGCTCCTGGAGAGGCTGACCCCCCGGGAAGAGATTCGCCTTGTGGTGAGACACGCAGCGTGAATGTTTATGCACCAAATACGAGTGAAACCTGTGCGTTAGGCAGGCAAGGCTTCGGAACTGATGCCACACAGGCGCCATGTTCCCAAACCATGATGTCCAAAATACTACTGTGTGCCTGGCTGAGGTACAGTTGCTAAATCATGCTAAGAAATTTGTTATGTCATCGTACAAATGTGAGTTCTAATATTACTTGTAAATGACCCCATTGAAAACCATGCTTAGCCTACCTCCAGACAAAATTACAAATGCCAAATTAAATGAGATGTTTGGTTTCCTCTGTAGGAACCTACGGATAGCTTGGAGGAAACGTTGCTCTTGTCGCAGCCGGATTTCTCCCTCGGCACAGAGAATGGAAGCGAGGAAGGAGACAACCCAAGTGGGACGAACACTGAAAACCCCATAAACCATTCTCCTGATAATGCACGTGTGTATCACTTCTGTACACAGTGTTGTTCAAAATTACAGTTGTACATACATGTATCAGCCAAAAAAAGACATGGAACTATCAGTACTCCTTAAAGAAATACACTTATTTGCTTTAGCTAAGGTATAAGCTAAACTCACTGACTTCTGGTTGTAGCTTCATATTTAAAGGGATGGTTGAACTTTAAGAATTATGATATTTTGTTTCTTGCTGAGAGTTCAGCACTGCTTTGTATTCCAACCACAGAGCTATTTCTAACACTACACTCTTCTTCCTTCCAGCCATGAAGAATAACTCCGACTCCAAATTCTCCTACCAGCAGCTCCCTGTGTCTTTGAAGCTCATATACACCATCCTGCAGGTACTGGTTCTGAATAACTGAATATTAAAGTGGCGGCACAAACAGACCTGAGGCATTCACAGAGGTTTTTCTGTGATTTATTTGAGCGTACATGTGGTACGCGCTGAGTCACACGTCTCGTTTGTATTCAGGAAATGTCCAAGTTTGAGGAGCCTGACATCTTGTTCAACATGCTGAACTGTCTGAAGATCCTGTGTCTCCACGGAGAGTGTTTGTACCTCGCCCGCAAGGATCACCCCCAGTTTCTGGCTTACATCCAGGAAAAGATGCTCATCCCGTGGTGTGTGCCGAGTGATTGTTTTAGTAGAGATTGTTGCATTTAACCAACTCTGTGACAACAGCGTGTGTGTGTCTAATTCGGTGTTTGTGTTTCAGCCTGTGGTCCATGTTGAAATCAGAGTTTTGCCAGCTGGCCTCCCTGGCTGTGCCTCAGCTTCTTCACGCCCTCTCCCTGTCGCACGGGGCTGACATCTTCTGGAACCTCATCAACACAAACTTCAACAGCAAAGACTGGAAAATACGATTTGAAGCAGGTGAGCTATAGACTCATGGTAGGGAAAAAAAACATTAAATTTGCTTCTAAAATGACAAATGTTTACCACCTCATTATGCAGGTATACAAACCTCACTACACTGTCCTCAATTCTTATTTTTACGTGTTTTTTAAATGAATGAATCATTATTGGAAGACCCCCAGTCTGCTTATATAACGCGCTGCCTAAACCACTGCCTGCCCACAGCTCCCACTCCTGTTGTCATGGCAACTGTGTGGCTCAAACAGGCGGCAAAGAGGAATTGTGGGATTAATAAGGTTTTTCTCGCCTCGTGATTGGCAGACAGTAGAGCTGCATGACCTTGAGACAGAGGCAGAGGACAGGACCTCGGACTGGATGCATGAATGTACATTGAAATTGACAGTAGCCGCAGATATGCAGTTAATGATCCCCAAAAGGTGTACAAATATTAGCCTATTGTGTGTATAAATACCTGGAAAAAATGGTGAAATTAATTTGATCATTCAGTCCCGACATCAAAAATGATGCTTCACAGTAATAGTCTGTAATGCAGAGTGTCTTTATATGTATAAATATATGTATATATAAAGAGACCACAAGTTTTATTAATATGAATAGTACTTTTATCAGTAATTCATACAAAAATCTCCAAAACATGTGTATTGTGTATATGTGTATATTTATTTTAAAATAAATATGATCTTAAATGTGACAATCAGGGATTTGTGGTGGTGGTCTGAAATATCTCTTACCTCCCATACTGACACCTAGTGGTCAACACTGGTTGCTATGAGCTATGAGCTATGAGTTTATGAATTCCAGAATAAAGCGTCTATTCTTAGATTTTAATCTGAGTCACCATAAATAAAGACGAAAATTATTGAGGGTTTTCTTTTTTTAGATGACTGAACACATTTCATTCCACTCACAAGAGGATGTCATGTTGTCAGAGTGGTGTCTGTCTATAGGCTGATGCTGTCATCAATTCAAAGCATTTGTGTACCCTGTCTGTGTGGCTGATGATGTTCCCTTTCACTCTCTATTCTCATGAAAACTCAAGTCGAGAAGGTGGCGGTGCTGTGTCGGTTCCTGGACATCGGTGCGGTGACTAAAAACCACTTGCTGAAGTATGCCCTGGCTCACGCCTTCTGCTGCTTACTGGCCTCTGTGGAGGACGTCAACCCGGCTGTGGCCACCCGGGCCAGACTGCTGCTGGACACCATCAAGAGGCCGGCCCTGCAGGTGACCTGCGACCATTTGTTTGGCCCGTGTTTGCTCATTGCTGGAGTTAATTGAGGCCAAGTAGTGACATATTTGTGAATTTTGGCACCAAAGTTTCAAACATTTTCATCATCACCTCTACATTAACAGCCTTTTTCTGGGTTATTATTTGAAAGTACAGGGTTTTGTTTTGAGTTTTGCATAACTGCACTTAAATATACATGCACCTCTAAGTAACAGATAAGTGCATATATAAATATATGGGGTAGGCCGATTGTCAGGGCTGATATTCAGCATTTTTTCCAATTATCGGTATCCATCAGATTGCTAATGAAATAAACTCATTGAAATGTGCTACTTTGGCTCTGATGCAACATCTCCTTACACAATGTCCTGCTTAAAACAATATCTGATTGGTAAAACATCACAATTAATAGCCTATAAACACTGAATAATCTGAATCGGCAAAGTAACTAGAAACTAAATATATCTAATACATGCAATGGAAATGAAGTATAAAGCAGCAGATCAGTATCGGTGATTTCTAATAATCGTTATATATCGGCCATATCGGTCGGCCCCTAATACATAAAGTTTGGCTGTACTTTTATGACAGAAATCTTGCAGAAATGCACATTTATTGAATAGTTTACTCTTCACATAAGGGCTGCGACTAACAATTATCTTTATAGATGAATCTGAAGATTATTTACTTGATTAACTGTTATTTAGCCCATGAAACATCGAATGAAATTAAAAAATGCCCCTCAGCTGAAATTAGCATTTTATACTTCATAAACAAAGCTTTATGTGTATACAGCCATGTGCCTACATATATTCATGCCCTGCCGTGTATTCATCGGTGTGTGCTGTATGTTATCCAGGGGTTGTGCCTGTGCCTGGATTTCCAGTTCGACACTGTCGTGAGGGATCGTCCCATCATCCTCAGCAAGCTCCTGCTGCTGCATTTCCTGAAGAAAGATATTCCCGCTCTTAGCTGGGAGTTCTTTGTCAACCGCTTTGAAACGCTCTCTCTGGAGGCCCAGTTACACCTGGACTGCAACAAAGAGTTCCCTTTCCCTACGAGTGCGTAGCTGCCGTGTCCCCATTCAGAGTTTCACACCTGCTCCACCTTCTCGACATAATATTTACAGAGACGCTACACCCTGATGGTGCCCCTTATTAAGTTGTCCTTCTTTTGGCAGCCATCACAGCCGTACGAACCAATGTGGCCAACCTGAGCGACGCGGCAATGTGGAAGATACGGCGGGCTCGTTTCGCCAGGAATCGGCAGAAGAGTGTGCGCTCCCTCCGTGACAGCGTGAAGGGAAGCCAGTCAGAGTCCAAACGGGCGTTTTCACTCCCCGAGTCACTGAGCAACCGGCTTCGTGAGTAGCGTTGATCGGCCAGTTTAGATCTGAACCTCTGTCACTTTCACTCTGGTCTAATAGTGTTTGCAAATACCTTCTAAGTGCTTTGTCCAGTGTGGCATTACAGACACATTGTATTGCTGTGTTTTTAAGTCAACTTATTATCCAACTGCCATCCAAATGTGGTGATTATGGATCATTTTCTACTTTTTTTGATTTGCAAATACTGTTTGATCAGAGTCTGGTCCCTTCTTCCTGATGTTTCTCTCCTCGCTCGTTTGTTCCCAATGTTCCTTTCATTGACTGTCTTGACACATACTTAGTTTGATTAAGGATGTCTTTCATTTTATCCTTGGCTCTGCACAGAAGCACAGAGTTTGTGTTGGCTTCAAACGCGATGTGGTTGTTTTTGATATTATGAGTCAAAATGCCGGATTTTATACGTTTTTGAAGCCATATATTGTATGTGTGTGTGTTTTATGTGTATGTGTTTGTGTGCTGGACTGCTGTGAAGCTCAGACACGCGTCCTGCACTACCTCCCCTGTACATTCTCCTAAATTGTGTTCTTCATATGTGGTTTTTAGCTCTAAGGCTTACGAGGCAGGAGCACTCTGCCCCGACACTGGGAGATATGATAGAGAAAGTCCTGCCAGGTAAATAACAAACCAAAATCACAATCACATCATACTGGAGGGAAAAATACAGTATGATTATCTTAATATTAGACAATATCTGAGATTATGACAGATGACATGAAAAAGCAATGTTTGCTCTGTGATGACAGTCATTGTTTTTTCATCAGACTGAGAAGCAGCTCTCTTACTGACAGCTAGACGGTCATTTTCTGTGTTATTTCTGTGTATCCCGTCCACATATTCCACGATCACATTACTCAGATGTATATGTATTGCATGATGATGTCACCACCTGTCTGAGTTGACTTCCCCCCTCCTCTGTGTTGTCACCCCTCCTTCCCCGCTCCCGCAACCCCCTCCCTCTCCCCATCTTCTCCCCTGTCTGCAGCACGTTTCCTCCCGCACTTTAACCCTGACGCTTCAGCCCCTCTTGCAGGCCAGACCCCGTCCCCCGAGGACGACGGCATCATCAGAGACCTGCTCCCTGAGGACGCGGGCATAGATCACCAGACCGTTCACCAGCTGATCATGGTGCTCATGAAATTTATGGCCAAAGACCAGAGCAGCGCCGAGGCCGACATTGGCAGCGCCAAGGCTTTCAACACGGTGAAGCGTCACCTGTACGTGCTGCTGGGCTACGACCAGCAGGAGGGCTGCTTCATGATTGCACCTCAGAAGATGCGCACCTCCACCTGCTTCAACGCCTTCATCGCTGGCATTGCACAAGTGACTGACATTCAGTATATTCTCCCCTTTTTGTCATTCAGTGCCTGATTATCTAGCGTGCATAAGAGGATGTTGTGAGGGTTACAGCAGTGTGACACAAATGCTAATGGATTTAACTGTTGATTCTTACAGGTGATGGACTACAATATTGGTTTGGGGAAGCAGCTGCTCCCTCTGGTGGTCCAGGTGTTGAAGTACTGCACGTGTCCCCAGCTGAGACATTACTTCCAACAGCCGCCTCGATGCTCTCTGTGGGCCCTGAGGCCACACATCAGACAGATGTGGCTCAAAGCCCTGCTAGTTATCCTTTATAAGGTACTCTTTGTATTAACATGTGCCAGTGGGCTATCATTGCTTGGATCATCATGCATTTACTCTCATAGATCAGTGATTCTCAACGAAAGGAACTCAGCAGTTTAGTTGAATGGAAATATTGTAACAGACACCATTGTATCCACTTTTATATCAGTATTTTAATAGTTATAGTTAAAGTATTTATTCAACTACTTAACTGTTAATGAGTCTTGCTGTTTTCTATTCTATTCTCTATTTTCTTTATATCTTATGATATCTAGCATGCATCACAAAGAGGATGAAAGTTAGACAGCATAAGCTTATTGTGTTTCTCCGATGCACCACAGTACCCGTACAGAGACATGGACGGCAGTAAAGTGGTCCTCCATCTGATCCACATCACCATCAACACGCTGAACGCTCAGTATCACAGCTGTCGTCCCCACGCTACGGCTGGGCCGCTCTACAGCGACAACTCCAACATGAGCCGCTACAGCGAGAAAGAAAAAGGTGAGGCAAAATCAATACGTCGTTTGTGTCAACGTCAGAAAAAACACCCAGTGTGCCGAGCAGGTCGCAGAGCGTTAAAATACATACACACGACGATTGATTGTGTGTCCTGGAACTTGGCAGCTGCCTTCTTGGGAGGGTGGTCTGAAAAACTAAAAACTAATTTGAATATTAAGGGAGTATTTTTCTGGAGGGAAATCTTTTTTTTCTAATGTGCACCATTCATGACTTCAGATTAGGAATTCATTTTGATGAAAAAACCTTCCCTATACCATGTAGATATAATGATAGGATGTGATGAAAATGACAGTCTTCCCGGTGAATGAATCCGTTCGCCTCGTCAATGCACCCCTGATGTTAATTTTTCTCCATTTTAGAAGAGGACAGTGTTTTCGATGAGTCAGACGTCCATGACACGCCGACTGGTGCTGCTAACAAGGAGTCACAGACCTTCTTTGCCCGCCTGAAGAGGATCGGTGGCAGCAAGTCTGTGAAGTACCAGCCGGTTGAGCTGAATGCCAAGAAAAGTAAGAAGCAGAGGCTTTCAGAGTAAAGTGTAGTATAACAGCACATCGATTGAATCTTTTTCAGCAGGACATATTTTGAAGATTGCGGGAGGCTGTCACTGGCATAAAGTCTCGTTTTTCTTCTGTGTATCAGGTGAAATCGAGCTGTCAGAGTACCGTGAAGCCAGCGCCCTTCAGGACAGCATTCTGCACTGTGTGAGGGAGGAGAGCACCAGGAAGAAGCGGCTCCAGGCCATGCACAAGCAGAAGTCTCTGGACATTTCCAACACGGACTCCATCCTCTTCAATCTGGACGAGCATCGACGTAAATCCTGCATTGATCGCTGTGACATGCAGGTGCCCCCCGTGGTCCTGCCCCCGTCCTCATCCACGTCCCACAGCAGGCATCACGGCAAAGGCTCATCCGACGGCTCTTCGGTGCGGGTGGAGGGCAGCGATGCAGTGGACCGGCGAGGCTCTCGAGGCGGTCAGTCCGACATCTCCAAGCCCGTCATCCCAGAGGTTCGGCTTAGCTGCATGGAGACCTTTGAGGATAAGTTTGACCAAGGCTCACAAGGGGGGTCGGCTCAGGGGAAGGATGACCAAGACCTCATCGACCTCTCCTCTGACTGCACCTCCATCCCAGAAAAACACTCGCTGCTCTCCATGTCCGACAGCGACTCCTTGGTGTTTGAACCGTTGCCTCCACTGAGGATCGTCGAGAGCGACGAGGAGTTCGACCTCAACACCCTCATTGCCTCCAAGTTCAATGAGAGCCCGAAGGTCTCTGCTTCATCTGCCAGCAGCAACACTTTGCGACTGTCTCCTGTGGTTCAGGTGAGTGTGGAGGACTGTTCTAGTGACAAAAAGACCTCAGACCTTCTGATGGAGAAGGGAAAATCAGAGGAGCCGTTTCAGGAAAAGAGGCCACACCGTGTGACTCCCAGCACCTCCCTAGAACTTCCAGACCGACCAGAAAATGTCTGCCATGAAAGCCCCATGACCTTGAAGCAGAAGAGAGACCTTCTGAGGAAGACGCCACATGTCCCTTACACTTCTCTAGACGACATTCCTGTAACCTCAGAGGCCGGGATGGGACTAGGGACCAGCCCCTCTGGTAGGACCATCTTTTTGGACATCCCAGAAGACGGAACAGAGCCACTCTCCTCACCAGAAGTAAGCAAGAATAGCAACAGCAATGACGAAGAAGAGTATGGCGACGACGAAGATGACGACGACATGGGCGATGAAGGGGACAGCGACCCCAAACCTGACAACGGGGACGACAACGACGAGGCAGAATTCAAAATCCAGATTGTGCCCAGACAACGGAAGCAGAGGAAGATAGCTGTGAGTGCCATCCAGAGGGAGTACCTGGACATCACGTTCAATATGTTCGACAAGCTGGGAGCTGAGCAGGCCGCAGAAACCGGTAAGAAGGAAAGCTGGATGAGGATAACTCCCACTTTACCAGTGTCTTCAAAGTGATCACAGATGTCGAAGATATGAGGAGGTTTATCAAATGCCTTTAAAAAAAATCACTTTCTGTGCCGATGTGGTCAAAGTTGTGTCGAGTTAACCATTTAAACTACAAACAAATTTTATACCTTCAGTCAAACTTAACCATTTTTCAAGCCATGAAAATGTGTTTTCCCATGGTCCAGGGCTTCCAGTGGTTTCCATTGCCATACAACATGAAAATCCATGAGGAGATTCAGTTCTGTGGACTCGTTCACAGTAACTGTCCCTTAATCCAGGACTAAAGCCTACAGTGATAGTGCATTAAGTTTTCACAAGTCATTTATATGTTGTTAAGTATTTAGAATGTCAAAAAAAATTGAAAAATGCTCATAGCATAATTTCCCAGAGCCTAAAATCCACATCTTCACATTGCTAATTTGGTTCGGTAAACATTCTGATACCCAAAGACTCTTTATTTACTATTGTAAATGAGAAAGGAAACTTATTCTGACATTTAAGAGGCTGGAACCAGCAAATCTTTAAATGTCTACTTACTTAATTAAAAAATCCATTTTCAAATTATCCATAAACTTTTACGATAGTTTAGTTCATCCATGAATGGTCATTTATATTCGATAATAAACCCTTGGATTAGTTCTTTCTGTTAATGTTTATGTTTTTCATACTCCTATATGTTCTCTTTTATTGGAAGCACATTCTATTACATATTTTTGCATCCAGTTCTATATAAATACAGTTTTATGATTATTATTGTATTATTATTAAAACATTGATAGTGCTCCTGATGATACCACTGTTATGATTGTGAATCACCAGAAGTTAAAAGCTAACATTGGGCTATAAATTAGCTAAATCACAGTTGCTTTATTCACCAACACTGAGTATCTTTTACAATGTTCCGTACAAACTTGACTATAAATTGATCTATAGGTTGTGAAGTTAGAGTTAGAGCAGTGTACAGCTAAAGTCGGCCTGTAAAAACAGACTAGTGAACAGATGAGTCTCTGTGTTCCGCCATGTTATTTGATGTATTATATTCGCCTTGTCGCTCTGCTAAGAGGGAAGAACAGCAGCTAACGTTGGTTTAGAAATGGAGTCCGCTAATACAAACTATCAACCGGCTTCCAGCACAACGCAGAAGTTTCACAGAGCCCCTTTAACTACATTACCCCATAACAACAACGCAGCATTTACAGAAAATGAAAACAGGTCTTAATGATCACCGGGATGGATCGCACAACTGAAATGGAACCCAGTGGCAGCCTGGCATGGGAGGAAAAACGGCACTTAAAAATCTAAAAGTGGTAGTATGGTTGTTGTTGGACAGCAGAAAAGGTAAAACTTACATGATTTGTAGTCAAATGTTGCTGACATGTGTGCTCCTTTAATACTGTACAACAGAAATGTACTCTCAAACATGTGCAAATCTTGTTTTGACCAACCACTTCAGCTGTGTGGCGTCCTGTGGTGTGTTTCTATATATGTGTCCACTCTTCCTTTCCCTCCATGGTAAAACTTTAAAGGGTTTTTCAGCACACATCAGAGGCTGTGAACCTTTATAATTTGACTCAATACTGTATAAAAGAAGCACGAGAGGTGGTGAAACGAAAACACTAAACTTCGCATAAGAATCTCCTCAAAAGTAGTGTGTAGCGCTACTGAATGTTTTTAATCTTTTGGCATTCAATGGCATAACTCTCATGCCAACGCCCGATGCACGTGTTGCCTTGCAGATCACAAAGTTCTGTCTACATTGGAAAAGCCACGAGAGTCGGCCTCAGCCCCAACGCTCGAAGCTGCTATGCCTGAAACAAGCCACCGCTCTTCAGTGTCAAGTAGGATCCAAATCTCGAAAAGGAATTTGACTGTTGTGGTATCACATATTATGAGGGCATTAATTTACCACTTTTACCTGTACAGACATAAAAAAAACTGTGTGCTGTGCTAAAATCACATAATATTATTTGACATTTTTGTTATAAACCCAGTAAAATCCCTGAGAGAATGACAAAAATGTAATGTTTTAAATTTCTCTCTAAAGTATTCTTGGAAAGTAGTTTCTCAAACCTACTGAGCTAAATTCTTAATTTTAATACAATTACATTGATCATCTCTTTTTCATGTGTGTCTTACCTATATCCATGTAACCACACACACACACACACACACACATACACACTCGTTGGTCCGAGCTGGTGCTTCAACTCGGATGTTGTTCTTCTGTGTCTGACCTTTAGCTCAGTACCGTCAGGTGAAGCGAGGCTCTCTGGGAGCTCTGACCATGAGCCAGCTAATGAAGAGACAGCTGGAACATCAGTCGAGTGCGCCGCACAACATCAGCACCTGGGAGACGGGTCAGTCACTTCTAGATTTTCTGCCCTGAGGAGGTTTATGTGTACGTGCTGTGGTAACACGTTTAAGAAAACAGCACTGACTAATCGGTGCCATTTACCCATATAGATTGTTTTGGTGTCGGTTGCCTAGTTTTGGAGATATCAGCAACTCATAAATAGCACTACAGGCGCTACAAAATGTTATTCCTCACTGACCTCATTCAGCATCCACTGTCAGACACTTAACAAAAGTCAACTGTTCTTTCAGGTCCTACAAAGACCAGTCTCCTCTCTGCACCGAGCACAGTCAGCATGTTTGTCCCTGCGCCGGAGGAGTTCATCGATGAGCAGCCGACCACGATGTCTGACAGGTGGATGAAACAATCGACAAGCTATTACCTGTATTTAAACATGTCACCTTGACGCTCAAACCAACCTGGTTAATGTCCACGTGGTGTCCCAGGTGTCGGGACTGTGCAGCCGTGCTGGAGGAATACGACGAGGAGACTCTCGGCCTCGCGGTGGTCGTCCTCTCCATGTTCATCCACCTCAGCCCTGATTTGGCAGCTCCGATGCTTCTGGACATCATGCAGTCTGTGGGCAGGTGCGGCCGCTCCGGCAATCTACATCCACACAGCACTTAAATGAAGTTTCATAACTCACCTTTAGAGCTCATGCATAATTCATCCCCCGAGTCCTAATCCACTGCTTTAACTTCTTTTCAGGTTGGCATCCAGTGCCAATTTTTCCGGACAGGCTGAGAGGTACGAGACATTAAAGCCGTCACGCTGGAGTGCTCGGATATTCAGTGTGCTTATAGATGAGTTTAATTATAGATGTGAAGTGTGACCGCCAGTCCAACACGGCCATTCTCCCTCTGATGTTTTGCAGTATGTTGATCCCAGGGAATGTAGCAGGTGTAGCCAAGCAGTTCCTCCGCTGTATGTTTCACCAGCTGGCCCCTAATGGCATCCTGCCCCAACTCTTCCAGAGTAACATCAAAGGTCTGCTCACACTACCGATAACGAAACTCAAAAATCATTAATAAGTGCCTGCACCTTTTCTTTAGAGACTCTCTTAGCTGCTTATTTTGTCGCACCAAGTTTTTCACTTTGTCTTTTGATTTTAGGGTCCCAATCCAATTCAATGACTGATTTAAACCTTTATTCAGGCTCTACCATTGTTGGAATACTAAGTCCTGATTTGTAAAGATTAACAAATCATTGGTTTCATGCCCAGACAGATAAAAAAAAGGGCTACATGATGTCAAGTGTTTTAAAACCCTCAGGACTTATAGAAACCTACAGAAGATGCATATTTTACAGCTCTTCTTTGCATATTCTTTGTAAAGTATCCCAGTGGACATAATGTCATCGTTGTTCTTTCAACTTTCTCTTGCAGATGGAAGTTTCCTGCGAACACTTGCATCTTCCCTGATCGATTTTAATGAATTGAGCTCTGTTGCTGCCCTCAACATGCTGCTGGAGGTGGGATTTCTTCTCTTATCTAATTGTGTTGAGTTGTTTAACCAGCAGGAGGAGCTCTTGTCAAAGCAAACACATTTGTGTCTCCAGCTAACATCCACAGCATAAGCCCATCTAAAATAACAAATCATGGGGGGTGGCATCCAAGAAAACCTGCCTTACTCTGCACCACTGTACCAGTTTATTGATGCTGTTGAGCTAAATAATTGACACAGATAACGACTCGTTGGTGCATGAGCTCATCTAAGCAATCATCTGTGCTTCGGTGTCCTAAATCCCCCCGCACTCATCAAGTGGAATGCGATTGATCAGGGCTGAATGATCAGTTAAATGGAAATATCTTCGCTTATAGAATGCCATTATATAACCCTTTTATGGCTTTATGCCTCTGTGCCCTCCAGGGCCTGAACAACAAGAAGAGTCTGCCAGCAGGGGGCACGATGCTGCACTGCCTGGAAAACATCGCCACCTTCATGGAGGCTCTCCCCATGGACTCCCCTAGCAACCTGTGGACCACCATCTGCAACCAGTTCCAGACCTTCCTCACAAAACTGCCCTCCGTGCTTCCTCTCAAGGTAGATATCGACCCTTCCGTTCACTTAGTCATGGTCTGATATGGTTTAATGTGATTATGGCTTGAGGAAAAAGCATCCAGCGGTGCCCTTGTCGGGTTCAATTCGACAGAGTCTTAAAATTGTAATTGATTTGACTCTGATGCTTTTGACCTTGGAGGTCAGATTAGTGTGCAAAATTGTATCACTGCAGACAAATCTGAAACACCAGCGTCCAGGAATATGACAATACACCAGGCATTCATTTTCTGCACTTGTAAAACCTGCTGACATTTAGGATTGTTCAACTTGTTTGTTCGCAATTTGTCCGTCTCATTAGTGCCCCATGGATTCCAGCTTGAGGATTATCATATGTCTGTTGAAAATCCCAACTACAAATGCAACCCGGGTAAGCCCAGAGCAGACTTTTACACAATGATATGCCTAAATTCTGGCCTTTAATAACGAACCCTTCCTCCTCGTCTTCCGTCATACAGAGCCTCCTGGAGCCTTTCTCCAAGCTGCTGAGCTTTGTCATCCAGTATGGCATGTTCAGCCTCTCCTACCTCGTAGAACTGTGTGGACTGTGCTACAAAGCCTTCAACAAGGTACTCACGAGTGTGTTTACATGATATCTTTCTGGTACAGCTTGAATAAAGCATGTGTCGACGGCCTTGGAAGAGTTAAATCTTTTAAACTAATCTGCAGTGTTAAAAAGCTCCTGTTCGCAGGCCTCTCGCTCATCACTCTTTTGCTGCTACACCTACTTCCCCGACTCACCAGTCAGCCAGAAATGTGGCCATGTGTCACAGATGATTAAGTAGGCAATCAGCCAGTATTGATTAACATGATTAGTTGGTGTGCTAGGGCCGAGGATGTATGGTGTGTTTCTGAGTGGCTGTCTCAGACAGAGATGGAGCCAGGCCTGTCTGCACTGTTGGGCCAGATGGATCCTCAGTCCTCCACCACTGTCAACACGGCATGCTTTATGTCTCCTGCAGTATTGATTTTCCTCACCCGCTTTAATTCCTTGCCATATAATATCCGCTTTTCAAAAGCTGGAGTCACTGTGAGCAATTGCTTTTGGAACCTGTCCTGTGCAGTTGTTTTATGGAGAGGTGAGGTTTCTGGGAAGTGCGGGGAAGATTTTTTTTATTTTATTTTATTTTTTCAGTTATCTCTGGAGGACACAAAGTCAGGTTTTCCAGAGCAGCTGAAGTTTGCCACGCCACGCACCATTTATCACATCCACGCAGCGCTACGCGCCTAAATGCCACTGGGCCCCCATAGCTTAAGAAGAGCCCATGATTTGCTATTTACCAAACGGCCATGCTCCATCAACTTTTAATTATGAGAGTGCCACGGACAGGTATGCGCATTAACAAGCCGCCGCGCTGAGAAATGTCAGGGGCGGCTCTGCATTCTGTGAGAGCGGAGGTGCGTGTGCCTGCGCCTAACATAAGCAAACATGACTGCATAGAGGGAAGAGAGAGGCAAAGTGGAAGCCAGAAGATGACAGTGTGGTTTGTAAACAGGCAGCTGGGCTTTGTGTGGAAGGGATGAACAAAGAGAGCAGCCTGTCCTCAGGGAGGGAGAAGGCAGCCTGACAGCCTCATCTGAGCTGCCTGGGACTCTGGGAGGAGAGATCTGGACTGGCCTAAATCTACTCCTCGGCTTCACTATTCTCTGTCTATTCTCTGTCTCCCTGCCTCCCCTCCCTCCCATCTTGCTGCCTGTCCTTCCCCCTCTATTCAGACTACAGAGTTTATGCTCTCCTCGCAGCATGAGTAAGGGAGAGCGATAATAGAAAAAGGCAGTCTTGCTGCATCAGTACATTTACTCCACTCTCTTCTCTCCTCGCATCCAGGAGCGAGATAAGTTCTACATGTCCCGCATTGTGGTGTTAGAGCTTCTGCAGGCTCTCAAGTTCAAGTCCCCCCTGCCTGACACAAACTTGTTACTGCTGGTCCAGGTACAATGGCCCGTCTTCCACGCACCTCGCTTTGCAAGAAAATCACATTCTGTTTCATCCTGAGAACAAATTCTTACAGATCCCCTCGAATTTCCCAGTTTGTTTGTGCAGATATCGGTACGCGGCTGGCAGAATCCACCATCATCCAAAAGCACATGATCGCAACTCTGCCAGGGGTAAGACTTTCGTCGATGCGTGTACGGATCTTATTACAATCAGCCTCATAAAACAGCAGGAAGCAGAGTTAGTCCCTGCTGTGATTCCTCCTAAAGGATAAACTGGTTTGTGTTCCCGACAGTGCACCACAGCAGCCATGGAATGCATGAGACAATACATAAGTGAACTCCTGGACTTCATTGCAGATATGCACACGCTAACCAAACTTAAAGTAAGTCTTTGTTCGAGCGCCACAACTTGCTGAGTATCTTATCACATGCAGAGTTTTGTCTTTCCATATTCAGCCTTATCTTTTCCTCCCTCCAAATCTGTGATCCAGAGCCATATGAAGGCTTGCTGTCAGCCTCTGCATGAGGACACTTTCGGGGGGAACCTGAAAGTGGGCTTGGCACAAGTCGCCGCCATGGAGATCAGCAAAGGCAATCATCGTGATAACAAAGCTGTTGTCCGTTATCTTCCCTGGCTCTATCATCCGCCATCCACCATGCAACAGGGGTAAGAAGAGAGAGCGACTGAATTTTCCTGAAATTTCACTTTTCACGTATTTAAAGACCAAACTGACCATTAGTGAGACTGATCAATAGTTTTTCTTTGCAGGCCAAAGGAATTCATCGAGTGTGTGTCCCACATTCGTCAGCTGTCCTGGCTACTTCTGGGCTCCCTCACACACTGTGCCCTGCACCAGGGCTCCACCTCCTGCATGCCCATCCCTCTCGATGCTGGCTCCCACATCGCAGATCACCTTATAGTCATCCTCATTGGTTTCCCAGAACAGTCGAAGGTCTGGCAGAAATCCCGTTAAACTCCCTTCTCCCAGGTCTTATTAGTCTGATCTATAACCACCTCACTGGCCTTTTCTGTTTTGGTCTCGATCTCTGTCCCCAGACGTCGGTGCTGCACATGTGCTCTCTGTTCCACGCCTTCATGTTCGCCCAGCTGTGGACCATCTACTGCGAGCAGGCGGCCGCTGCTCCGTCCCTGGTGAACCAGAACCAGACGGAGTTTTCCTCCAGTGCCATCCTCACCGGCCTGGAGTTCTGGAGTCGGGTTACACCTAGCATCCTGCAGCTCATGGCCCACAATAAAGTGGTGAGTGCTCTGCCTTATACTTTTTCACTGGGGAGCAATTGAAGCTAGCTAGGGTGGGGATACAGGCTTAGAAATGAGTGGTGCTTGTTCATATAAGAAATATGAGGAGAGGAGTTTAGTTTCAATGTTTTCTATGAAGCAACTGTAACTCTGTTTCCAGAAAATCACATTTGTGATTGATATGTTTTCCTCAGATGGTAGAGATGGTGTGTCTTCACGTCATTAGCTTGATGGAAGCCCTGCAAGAGTGCAACTCGACCATTTTTGTCAAGGTTTGCTGTAACTCTACTATTTCGTTCTACAAGAATATATGGCGTATAATCACCTTAACATGTAGTCAATTACTTATCCGTCTTCATTCTTTCCTATAGTTAATTCCAATGTGGCTGCCCATGATTCAGTCAAACCTTAAAGTAAGGCATTTGAAATAAACTTTGTGCCATTATTGAGACAGATTGATAACATAGTGCAGTAGCTATCGACGCAAAACTAAAACGTTATCATCTTCCCTTCCCTCCCTCATCAGCATCTCTCTGCGGGGCTGCAGTTGCGTCTCCAGGCCATCCAGAACCGGGTGAACCACCAGTGTCTGCAGGGCCAGACCTCCGGAGCTCCTCCGTTCGCTCTGCGCAAATGGCTGCAGTGCACCCAGTTCAAGATGGCTCAGGTGGAGATCCAGTCATCGGAGGCTGCCTCACAGTTCTACCCCATGTGACCTGCTCTGCGGTCACCTCTGGGTCCAGTCTGGGTCCTAAGACCTGCATGCATCCTCTCCGACCAAAAAAAAGGACTTCATGTAAAATGATGATGTGTGGGACTAAATAATTGTCAGCACCTTTAGTATAATACCTGTATATGTACAGTAAATCTATGCTATTTTAAAGTTCTAGCACTGGAGCTGATAATTATTGGTTTGGCTGGATGTGTGGGATAATTGTATCCGGTGCCTAACTGTTGTATTCAACAGATTTGACGAGTCAGTAGATGACTAAGAAGGTTTCTATAGACCCGTGTTAGTAATAGTGAGGGTCTGAAAGCAAACGCTTGTTGAATCTTAGACATGCTCACTCCGTGACATTCATATTCTAACACTTTTTAAGTTGCTTGGTTGCAAGCTGGATAATAAAGTACGAGTTTTTCTAAACCTTGAGACACTTTGTCATTTCACATGAATTGCCAATTGCAACGCCTCCGAAAAATTCAAATGTGACATTTACTGCCCTTTGATGTCCTGACTGATGCGGAAAATGTCCAGTTTACCATAATGCAGATGGCAGGGCGATAAGAATCAGCTCTGTTGTTTACTCCTCCGGACGAGAAACCGAACCTCAGGTGTCTCCGGGAATAATGGCATGACATGCATTACTCAGCTCCCATCTGAGATCCTTGTCAGACTGTCAGTCATGCTGCCTCTCGCCATCAGAGCTCCGATCGATCAGAGGGCCAATCTGAGTTGCAGCAGCGGCTTTGTAACTCGATAAGGTGGAGCCAGACACTGGAGGTAAACAAGACTATATCGGCTATGCCCCCCTCCTCGCCCCAAAGTGGAAAGCCCCCACCTTCTTACTTCTCCATCCCCCTTTTCATTGGCAGCAGCGAAACAGATTGGACCACGCATATACCAAGCAAACACAATTACCTTTGGCCTAATGTGGTTTGTTGTGATTAAGCATTGTTGTGAGGTCTAACCGCATTACCACGAAGCTCTTGTCTGAGAATAACAGATGACATGACAGCAGGGCTAGAGAGCCGAACAGCACATTAATCTTTGTTTTGATCTTCGCTGCTGCAAGGATTTCATTATCAAGCTTTAGGATGAATAAGATCTGAAGATATAAATGTATTCAGCAAGAAGAAATTAAGTTATTGGGCAAAAATAAGCCCAGCTCTATTTGAATATATTTCTTTTTTTTAAAAAATTAGCCTTTCAGTCACTGCATGTATAAGAGCACCCATGTTGAGAGGTGTGTGCCAAATGACTCAGTAGTATAATGATACCACACAATGTGACTAATATACACACATGTACTGAGACACACACACACACACACGCGCTCCCCGGTGACCCTAAGCTAGCTGAATCAGGCTGCAGTGCCCCTTCTCATCAACCTCTAGTCTTGGCTCATCAAAGAGAGCCTCTCCTGCTGTGTGCTTCTGTGTGTGTGAGTGTGTATTAAAGTGATGACGGATGCAGGTGTTTATGTGCATGTGTCCCAGCATGTGCATAGGTGTGTGTGTGTGTGTGTGTGTGTGTGTGTGTGTGTGTGTGTGTGTGTGTGTGTTTAATCAAGTCCCCCTTGCTCTGGGGTTGCATCTGTCAGCCACTGCCACCGTTGTGATCGTTTGAACTCGCAGCCCTTTTCCGAGAGAACCTCTCTCATTAGCAGCAGCTTATGTAATCAGTGTCCCACAGGTATCCAGCACTTTCCCCGCCCCTGCCTGCCTGCCTGCTGCCTCCTGGAGGACCATATGGGAACGCTGACCTGATGAGCAGGCAGCTGGAGGTACTGAGGGTAATTAACGCTGACCAAAGGCCTCTCAGGCGGAGAGGGTGTGAGTGGGTCCTCAAAGACTGTGAAGGTCAGCTTTGAAAGGACTGCGCGAGCTCTCAAACAAACACACATTGTACTCATGCACCAGGTGTGCGCATCGGGGACATTTCTTGATTAAAGAGCAGGTTGAGCGAAGGCTGCAGCACATCAAAAATATCCAGTCGTTTTTTTTTGTTGTTTTTTTTTTGTACAGGAACAATTTCGAGAGCACGAAATTTCAACGAATCTGTGTCCCAGCGTCCATTTGCTCTATGGAACTACCTTCTGAGAGCCTCCTAAAGCTTGTTGAGACAGTGACAACCCCTGGTCCCCCTGCCTAGCGCTGTCACATTGCTTTTATTACAATGAAATCCACAGCGCCCTGGCTGGACAATGCATGAATGTTTAAATTGCTCAGAGTGTCCATTGGCATTACCATCAAGTGGCACATCTAAAGCAAGGAAGGCAAAGTGCTCTATGGTTCCTCATTCACATTGTAATTCATTGACATTCCTCTTCAGTGCACCTCTGCATCAGCCTGTGTAGTACAGGTCTGCTCGCCTTGTTTGTTTCACATCATTAACTACAGTTGATGTGCAAAAAATAAAATAGAAATGACTGGTTTAATGTAAGAACTAAGCCTCTGTACCTCCTAATAACTCCCTTTAAAATTTGGCTCCAGTAACTTGGGCTGTGCACACGTCCATAATTTTCTGTTGTCACATTATTATGGATTGGGCCCACAGCTAGCACAATATGCAACCTATAAGTTTTAACGCTTGCGTCATTAAGCCCCATGGAGTGGAATACGCCTGATGATCGCAGTTCATTAAAGATGCACTGTGCGAGACAGACTGAGAACATGTCCTCCACTGCGGGGGGCCCAGGAGACACAGCCAGCACGGCTCTGCCCAAGACAACACAGCACAGTGCAGACAGAACAGGATGGGCACAGGCTAAATATAACAGTCTCACTTTTATCACCTTGGCCACATATGAGGCGGTTTGTCTGCCTTAGCACGACAACAGACTCCTGCACACCTTTAAACACAATAGACTGTCGCTCTGTTGTTATGTACAGTTTTATTTACAACTGAAAAACTCAGCAATGAAATCAACTTATGCACATCGTTCTATCTGTTTGGTATAATGCATAAATTGTGTATGTACTATTGATTGCCATATATACATTAATGGCTTGCTCCATCAACATGACAACATTGACATAATTTCTAAATGGTAGCACATTGTTTAAGTTTTACTATGTATAAACATTATGTTCTGTTACACTGTACATTAATTAACAGTCCAGAAGGCAGATATTTAAATATCAATATTTACATTCATGCATCCATCATTTCTCTCATATAGGTACATGGTGGGGTATACTGTTAGCTAATAATCTGTGTGCATGTTTAGATGCAAGCATGTGTTTTTCCAAATTTTCCACAGTTTCGTAGCCAATATCTATACTTTACTGACAGCCACAGAGTACAGCCCACTCTCGCAGAGTACACTCATCAGCATGCACACTCACAGACAGACGCACGCACATACACTCGCACACGCACGCACACATACACACGCAGACACACGCAGATTTAATTTTAAAATATTAAAAAAAAAGAAAAAAAAGAAGAAGAAGCAGAGCAGAGTTGAGTGATGCTCCAGTTCAGCTCAGTTGTGTTTTTCCAGCGGGGACGTGGAGGATGCCTGTGACAGCACTGAGTCACACACATCCCTGCTGAGGCCATCCTCTGTGCAACCTGATCTCTGGCTATTGGCTAAGTCTCCTGTCTCTCACCAGTCACAAGGTCAGCCCTGGGCTCATGTCCCCTGTTTCTATAGCGATGGGCTAAGCCCTTCTTGACAGATAGAAAAATGAAGATTGTCTCACCCAAACAAAACACAACTGAAGGCATCCAGCTGACCTGGAGACAGCAAGATTTAACAAAATGACTTGAGATGGCAGGTCTAAATTTTGGGGGGGATTGACGAATCTCAAATGGGAGCTGACAAATGATGCAGCACAGAACTAATGTTTGGAAAACACACATTCACGTAGCACATCATACAGACCCATGACTCTTCATCTGAGGGTCTCAGGAAAACAGAGAAAAGCGGATCAAACTCCCAGAGACAAAGCAACTGATAGCAAAAAACTCTTTGCAGAGCAAGCGTGTTTTCTGCACCAGTGTCTCAACAAACTGACAGCAGGCTTAAAGCATCGGAGCATCACAAATGAATTATATGCTTTATAAATTATTCACTTAAAAAAACAGAGCTATCAAGAAGTAAGATGAATTCATCAAGATGTTCAGGATTTGTAAAGATGTGAGTAACTTACAAGACAGTTTTTTTTTCTCTTCTGAGTAGAAAAATAAATTCAAAGGTAGATAAATAAATAAATAGAGCAAATAAAATCGATGGATGACTTAAGTATATTACATTGAACTCCTCGGTGGCATGTTTGGCATGGTCACAACAACCAGAACGTCCCATGTCAATGTCGCTGCTCCTCTTTTTTCCTTTTTTTTCCTCCCCCATGGATTTCTTTAAATTGCATAGTCAGATGAATCCACGTGTCAGAGCCAGGACCGACAGTAACATCATGCCTCTTGCAGAGCGTCTGTCTCAAAAAAAAAAAAAAAAAGAGAGAATGGAGAACAAAAGATAGACAGTGCGTGGATTTGGAATATAAAAAACGTTGCATTCTCTGTAAAAACTGCATGCACTTTATTTATTGTGTGTGATGGGGCTTGTCCTGTCCGGCCGCCCGTGGGACTGCAGGGCTGCTGTATTGTCTGTTGTTCCATTGCAGATGTCAACAGTGTGTGAGGCCTGGATCTGCAGCAGACTGGCAGACAGTCCCTCTCCAGCCAGCAGCCAACCAGCCTGTCAGCAACACTTGCTGTTACTAAGAGCATAATGTTCAGCCTGCTGTGCCACTTTCAACACCATAGGGGGTTTGTGGGTTTTTCTCTCTTGTCCTTTCTGCCTTGATTTTTTTTCCCCCCTTCCATCTTTTACAGCTCCCCGTGAAGCTGAATGGTGTCTTCTGTCCGAGCAACATGCCAAGCAAAGAGGGAAGGTTTACCTATTCGAAAACCTCGGGTAAGACCCAGTTCCGTTCTGGGCGAGAAAGGGATTGTGGTACTTCGAGGAGGGGAAAGGTGAGAGACGGTAATTGCGATGTCACTTCCTGCGTCTACCAGGAGACAGTCTATACCACAGTGTTGTTCGTGCCCATGGCCTTCTTGTTACGGATGCTCATGGCATACTCCCCGCGACTCGTCCCGTTCTCCTCCTTCCGTAGTGGTTTCCTGCGAACAAACATTTTGATAAAGTGAGGACAAATTCCTTACAAATACAAAAGAGATGTGACGCTGGCTACACGGCGCGTCATTAAACAGAGTTTCTAGACAGTTAACCTTTAGGCTGATTTGATTTCTCCGCCTGCTCCGGGTGGATACTCTGGTCTCAGCGATCCTTTCTAATAAGCCCAATGTTCAAAGGTCACTTTTGCGAGGAGACAGGAGGCATAGATGCATTGCAACGCAGGGGATGAGGCAATTACCTGCTCTGACTGGTAGATGCAATCTTCCGTCTAAGTAATGAGCATGTGTGTGGCTGTCAAAACAACTTGCGAATAGCATCGATACGTAACGATACGAAATTCCCAGTCAACACTGGTTGCGCTGTAACACTCGTTTCTGCGGTGCAAAATAAAGCTGCAACACATGATCCCCGTGCTGCTGCTGCTGCTGCTGCTGGCCTGTGAAGAGCAGTATCATTCAATACAGCCCTTTTCATGCACTCCTCGGTGCCTTTGTGGTTATTATATTTGTCCAGTGTACTGTGGCTTCTGCACCGACCCCCTCAGCTGCTCTCCCCTGCTCGGGCTTATGTAACTCAGAGACAGATCTGAATACAGTTAGTACAGTCATTGTCCCGCTCAACACTGTACACTGCCTTCACTGCCACAGAGGACCCTTGAGCGACATCTTAGCTCGGTGTCGCCTCTCCTCTGAAAGCCCTGGCTGGCCAGTCCAACTTTGACGAACAGTCATTCCCAGTCCAGTCCAGCACGAGTCTTTTTCCCTTCCCGCGCGTCGCGCAGGGAGAGGGAATCCTTGCAGGGTGAAATGAGCTCACACATGATATAATGCAGTCCGATGCAACGGCGCTGCAAGAAAAGCTACGTTTGTCAAGTTTAGTCGGGTGTGTGTTTTTGTCGAGACTGAGTCAGAGAGGGGGTAAAAATAAAAATAAGTAATCTCTCTCTTAAATGAAAGTTGAATTAATCAATGTTAAAAGCCAATGTTGCTCAGTATGATACACTCAAGGGTTTTGCTGCAACATTTTCTGGATGAAGTAAACTAATATTAGCTAATTTAGCTGTGTAACTGAATTTGCTGAGTTAAACATTTTAAAATTACTTTGAAAACACTGTTAGAGCACAATCAAGTCTATAGTTATTGAGCTAGAAGACAGTCTTAAGTCTTTGGTTGGTGATTTTGGATACACGGGGTGGTAATGACCGAGCAACATATTTTAAATTTCCTAGAAATTCCAACAATAATTACATCCAAATGTATCTTAAATTAACCCCAATATAATTGTATAATAATATTCTGCTATTTTCCAACAAGCAGTTAATGATCTGCTGGAAATTTCTTTAACACAATTCAAAAAACACGTCCAACTAGTTTCTGTCCAACTTCGACTCAGCAGCACAACAAACTGAAGCGAGACGTTGTAGCTTAACATCATTAATAAGCCTCAGTAGGCTGTTAACTTTTAAAATGGGAACATTAGTAACTTGATTCTTGATTATGTAGTTTTGTTTATGGTAGACATTTGTTTACTTATTATGTCACTGTTAAACTTTTATATTTAGAATATATGACATTTATCAGCACTAACAAGAAACTTGTTAATAGTTTATAGAAGGCTTAATAATGTTAATGACAGATTGATGGGTTTCTTATAATTATTTATAATAGCAAAAAAACACGGTCAACTGTTGGTAGTATGTATACAGTATATTAATTCTGTTATTATGTCCATGTCCAAGACCTTGTTTTTTGGCACCTTTGACCTGATCTTAGAAAAAAATAAACAAATAAAATACATCATGCATTCATACACTGCGGGCTTGAAAACTGTAGCATTTATTATGTGGCTAACACACTGAATTATAATTCATAGCACCATGTCTATTTCCACAGACATTTTCTAAATTGTAATCAATCTGAGACGGTACAATAACAACATTGGACATTTCTCTAGAAATTGCATGATTGACATAAATATTGGTTGCCTTTCAATTAGGATGCCCACTTCTCTTGCACATGCTCATTTCCCCTTCGCTGTCACCTCAATTTGTCAGCTGTCGTTGTTGTTGCCACCATTCACCAAAGCCAATTTGATTTCACCACACCTGTTAAACAACCATCTTGTTTGCTGTTGGGTTATAAAAAAAATAAAATAAAAAAAAAACGTTCCTGTCTCTGGCTGTTTTTCAGCTGTCATTTGAGCGCTGTGAACCACCTCCGCCCCTCCACCTCCTGTGCTCATCAGAGCTCCTCAGAAGCCCTGCTGAGCATAACTCCATCCAGGTTTTCATTTGAAGTTACTCCAGGAAAACTTTCATCCGTCACTAAAGTCACGCTCAGGATCTTTAACAGTCTTTAAAGGGGCTTCGACTCGACGGAAAAAAAAAAATCTCAATGGGGTCTAAATGGTAAACACTCACAGTGTGGCTCCTCACTTTACTCTGCAGAAAGCAATTTCAGTCTGTCTGTCTGTCCGCCCACTCACAGACTGCCATGAACTTATTCATAATAACTTTGGTGATACTATAAACATTTCAATCTGTCCAAACACCTACAGACAGAATGATATTCCCATCAACCTTGGCTGCACTGGTGTGGATGGGCAGAGCTGTAGCATGCTCACACACTGAATTGAGATCGATATCATGGTAAACATTAGCATCAGAGTTAACATCATCACTGTGAGTAGCTATGTTAGCATGTTGATGCTGATCTCAAAGCACCGCTGTGTACAGCCTCAGCACTATAGGTTGACTTGTTTTTGTCCTCTGAGGAGCATCGCCAAAACAAGAACATTTTTAAACTCAGAATGGTGCTGAAATGCTGATACAAGCTTTTACAACAAGCCACTTAGTTTATTGCAACTCTCTTTGCACTGATCTCCTTGTATGGCCTTTTAGAAAATTCAGAATGTGCTGCGGCCAGGATTTTGACCAGTAAAAAAAAAAAACAGGCATCACTTTCACCTCAGTGTCTGCTGGCATCACTGCACTGCCAATATATTTCTAAGACTGGACTTAACGTTAGAAAACACACATCCTTGACACACCAGCTAACCCACATTGTTAACCTTTGTGATGAATGCTTATTCTTCTAGTTTCCCATCTCCTTATATCTATACTTCTGTAATATTTGTTGTCTCTTCATTCTAATGTTTTCATTTTTGTTACTAACTGTCCTGTCCTCCTCCAGTTTACCAGGGTAATAATAATAATAATAATAATAATAATAATAATAATAATAATAATAATAATAATAATAATAATAATAATAATAATATGCCAGTATTTTCGGTGTCATCTAGCGAGGGCAGAATCGTTAAATGGACTAGTCGACTAATCAAGAATCCCTTCCCTTCACAAATCCCTTCTGGCCACCTGTATCTTTTACTGCACAATTCGTTTTTTAAAGTCGTTTTACTTCTCTGCAAAGCCTTACATAATCTAGCACCTCCATATATCAACAACTGCCTCTCATTTTCTGTCCCAATGAGAACTCTCAGATCTTCTGCTGTTTTTTTCTAGAAGTTCCCAAAGTGTCCCAAAAGACACCTCATAAGGCTGCAGTCTGTTTTTATAGCCCTAAACTGTAGAACACCCTCCCCTTGATATTAGATCAGCAAACTCACTCAAAGTTTTAAAAAAAGAAATTAAAGAACTTTCTTTACCAGGTGCAGTGGAGCATCAGCTCGTAATGCTCTCAGATTGTTACTCTGTGTGTGTGTGTGTGTTTGTGTGTGTGTGTCATTGGCAATATGTGTCTCTAGTTTTAAGGCAATTTTGAATTTGAGTAACAGGTGCAATATGTAGGAGTTAGACACTTGTTAAATTGATATTGTACATAAATAGGGGAGTCTTAGTGTTTACACAGCAAGCACAAGAGTTTTTAACTTTTAACAGCAGGGGCTAGCTGGTTAGCATGTTAACTTCAGTAGATATCTCTTTATATGTTTTGTTTATCATTGCTATCATTATTATTGCAACTTTTTCTTCATAGTAATTGCTTACTTTCATCAGATCTTTTCTGGTTAAACACTTTAGGCTGCATGCAACGCAAATAAACTTTTGACCGCAGTTTAACACTGATGATTTATGTTTCTTTGCCATTTCATAGTCCCGATTTGATCTTGATATTCGTGTTATTATTTTGGAGCATTAAGTATGAGCTAGATCACTGTGAATAACTGCATCAGGGTTGTTGATGTGAGTCAATGGCTCTCGAGGAAAGTTGTAAACAGAGTGTGAGACGGTGACTAAGACTTCCTGTGGGACTCTGTCAGCTGGGAGGGGTCGTATGTCTGAGGACACCGGGGATACATGCTGGCTATGTAGGACAGATGCTGCTTGCTGCGTCCCTGTGGGACCTGGGGAAAGCCTCAAAAAGGAAACTGTCCAGCCTCGGGGTGGAAACACATTCTGCTGCGGGGGAGAATATTGGCTGATTGGCTGCAGCTAGGGGAGCTGGGATATACCAAAGTTTTCTCTGAGGGACAGATGGCATTGTTTACAGCCAGTCCGGGAATTCTTCGACTTGGAACAGAGCGTCAGCGGGGTCGATATTCGTTTAACGTTGTGCTGCGTCCTTGACGCTCGCTAATGATTTTCGTTTTGAATATTTTTTGGCAGGTCAGTATTTCATCTGTCATGCTGTAAAATGCGGTTCCACACTGGTGATCTATGGCCTGCTGGAAGGTGCTTGGACCCGGTTTATTTCTCCCAGGATGTAATCTCTGCTCAGACTGACCATGTCGCTCTGGGCCACCACATGGGGCAGAGCACTGGGGCCTCAAACCGACCTCTACCCGGGCCTTCAATAATAGATGCCATGCTGTTGACACATGGCAGGTGGCAACACAACACTTCACAGGTTAGATGAATATTTCATATCAAAGCTGTGCAATCACAGCACACTTTCCTGTTTGAAGTTTGGGGAATGGATCATGGCAAAATTGGGACATGTGTTGAGCTGTTTACAATTACTCCAGCCATCTGGAAATTAGAGTAACATGCTATGGTTCAAAGAAAAAGCATTAAAAAACAGACTGTGAAAATCTGTCCCCATTTTTGACATAGCTGGTATTGTCAATTTCATAATAAAACACGAGATTAATAATGCATTAGTTAATATTAGATTTCAAAAACCATTTTGCCTGACAAGTATTCTCCTCTTAATGTAGTATTTTGGATATACTGTGTTGCCCTTGGACGGGACCAGCTGTGAAGTATTATCTGTCTTTGGACAAGCCTCCCCGAGCGGTAAGTGATTGGGAAAAGCGTCTAGCTTCATTAGTCACTTGGTTTGAGTTTTGTTTGTTTTGGCTTCTTGGATGGCTGACAGCCTGGACTGCAGCATCATGTCTTTTGCCTCAAATGGCACAGCAACACTGAAACGCAGCGTGTGTCTGAATCCTCTTCTCTATGCTTGCATACACCAGCCTCCCTGGTGTTGTGGATGCTGAATAGAATTGTATGGAAGTGCTTTTTTCCTCTCCAGCCCCTTTGCTTCTGACAGATGACTGGCAGACAAAGATTATAAAAAATAACAAAAGGCCAGGAGGGCTGGGACCTGCAGAGCTAGCTCCTCTGCTGTCTGTGGTGCTCAGGCCTTGGCCCTTGGCCAGCTGATTTTCATTGGGAAAGCCCGGAGCACTGAGGGGCTGGAAGGGCTATATATATAACTGGCTGTGTTTCTCTCACTGACAAACCCTCTCTCACATTGTTATTGACTAAGACGCTCAATTACTGCCTTTGCTTGCTTTGGTAGACAACATCATTTCTGTCCTTTTTTAACTGTGTTGTTTCCTCTCCCTTCCTCTCAGGAACGATGGATGATTAGAGCATCCGTGACAAATGTTAAAGGAATCACATTTTTCCCTGGACCGCTCTCCTATTGGACGGTGACTAATGAATGTCTAATGAAGCCAGTCTGGCTGGACCTGAGTATTTTTCCCTTCTCATTCAGAGTGGAGGGCAGATTGGCCATGGCACAAAGTCTGCAGTCTAGAGCCCACAGAGCTTCAGGACACGACCCGCTTGCATGTATAAAAGATGTGGCCTGCGACTGAATGACTGCGCAAATTAATTCATAAATAATGACTTGGGTTTGGGGCTAGAGCCCGTATTGCAACAACACTTTTCCTACCACTGCTGCATTAAAAAAGGTGCCCCTTGGCTACACAGGGGGCTGGAGAATTGCCATAATGAATTCCTGAGCCAACCACCCATTACTTCCGCTGCCTGACTTTGCCTATTTGTTGTTTAAAGAAAGGAGAAATAGAGTTCTGCGGCGGAGAGCCGTATCTGGCGTGCAGGCTTAATACAGCTCCGTAAAAATCATAAAGGTATGATAGTAAATCAAGTTAAATACACATAAATAAAATGCAGAAGTCGCTCCCCAATTTAGCACACGGGTCTGCGGCCACTCTGAGGGAGTCCCTGTTTACGCCACATTTTATGGAGAGTGTAAATATGCCAACATGATGTATCTGTGCATGTAAAGAGGTTGTGCGTGTTTATGGATGGGTGCACATAAGTGTCCCCTGCATGCCTCTCTCGCTTTTGCACGACGCGGATGTGTGTGCGAGTGTTTGTTAAATGTCTGCGAACATTAACGTGGATGTCGGCGTGCATGTGTGACACCGGGCTGCCTGAATGTCACACAGAGAATTGGGTCTGGGTTGTGCTGCGGGCTAAAACCTCACGCAGCCTCGTCTCTAATAAGCCAAATGGGAGAAAACAGTTTCCCCGCTGCAACAGTGGGCGTCTTGGGATTCCTCCGCTCGCCTCTTGCTTCCACTTTCATGAACCCAGCTGCCATTCGAGGCAGCTTAAGACACTTATGCAAATGAAAATCAGCACAGTCTCATAGAGTCACATAGCTCAATTAGCTAATTCGGCACACGGGGTGTTTCTGGGTGAGTCAGTGTAGTGGATCTCCCTGGTTGACATTTACAGCCAATTCCATTACCTAACCTCTGACCTCAGCGCGACCCGGCAGGGTGATGACAGGGTCATCCCAGTCTCCTTCGTCACTCCCACTCAAAGGCAGCAAAGATAATTCAGCCTCCACGTGAGTCAAATTCCACACGATATGCAGAGTATTCCAGCTGTGACAGTTCCTATTTCAATTCGTCATTACTCTGAGTAATTTCACTGACAGCAAGAACAGGACAGAAAAAAAGTGACACCCAACCTCTTGATGGCCTTGTAGCAGATGATGATGGCTGAGAGGAGGAAGACGACCGAGGCACAGCCCACTGTTCCAAGCACTATGATGTCCATCTCCATCCACCAGGGTGTCAACAAGGGCACCACAGTATTTTCCACTTAGAGAGGGAAAAAAAAAGGAGAAGCAGGGACAGAGGGAGATTGGGATGCAGAAGAAGAGAATGAATATAATACATCTGAGAAAATAAAATAAGTCAGAAAATCTAAAAAAAAAAAAAAAAAACATCAACTGTGCTGATCCCTGTTATCAGATCCTCTGTGATTGCATTACACAACACAACAACAGAGCGGCATGGAGTTGATTTTTTCCCCCCTGCTCTCTGAGTTGGGAAGTCGCTGTGTCCTCGCCTGTTCTGTAGGTCTTAGGTTCAACGTTCAAAGATATCCAAGCCGACACCATGAATCATTTAAGGTCCCGTCAGCCTTCCTTACACCAGCACTCTTGTCCACACCAATTACTGTTGCAGGAACCTCCTGCTCTTTCCACATTAGATCCGTGGAGTAAGACCACTCACCAGGAATGTTGAATAACATTATGCGCATCAGCAACTTCGTGTCTGTAATGCAGAACTTTGCCGCCTCTCTTTCTGCAGCATTTGATGCTCTCCCACCATCTATAAATCAGTTTAGTCATGTGCATATCTATCTATACGAACGCCGGTTTGTTCCAGTTTCATGCTCCTGTAGTGGATACACAATAACAAACTCGTAGCTCCTGCGCTCACAGTTAGTTTGTTATGAATGAGAGGAAGGGTTTACACCATAGCAACAAATACTCCTTAGTAATGCTGTGGACTATTTCTCCAGCACAGCACATTTCTACAGAGCGAATAAAAAAAGGCACGGCTCTCCCCGGTGCAGCACACCACATCATAAGTCACTATGAATTTAAAAGCTCCTCTCAGCCAAACTTCCATTTTAATCCTGCGTTTTGTCAACGGCTGTGGGATTTAATTCAGTCAGTGGTAAGGATCTACTTCATTGTGATAAAGCACACTCCTTTGAGGGACTTCGGAAAACCATTTTTAGCACACGCAGCCTAACTTAACTGCCAATTTTTCCCCAATTTTTTTTTCTTTTTTTTTTTTCCTTTTGGAGACTTTCACAAGATAGAGACGGTCTCAGACATTGTCCCAGTTTTGCACGTTAGCCATGCATATTCATTGCATTTTTAAAGACTTC
Organism: Acanthopagrus latus; assembly: GCF_904848185.1. Lineage (NCBI taxonomy): Eukaryota > Metazoa > Chordata > Actinopteri > Spariformes > Sparidae > Acanthopagrus > Acanthopagrus latus. The sequence continues at coordinate 12,606,039 of NC_051054.1, read as the reverse complement.
AGTTTAAAGCAAAATTTTTAGCTCTAACCGTTCTGCAAATTGGGCTACTGGGGGGATATCAAGATAATTATGCGCGTGTATAGATTAAATTGAGAACTGAAGAATTATTCATGGCGTCTCCACCCTCTGCAAACATTTGTGTGTAAAGCTGAAATGGAATAAAAATTGGCCTGCTTATCATATTTATCGTGACATACAGCTGTGTACGGAGGCATCGAACACTGGAGATGCAGCGTTCCACTCGTGCGTCGGCAGCAATTGGGCATTCAACCCCCACCCCCCACCTTCACAGTCAGATGGTCCTGACAGCATTTATGCAGTGACCAACATTCACAGAAGGGTCTATAACTCTCGATGCATAGGTGGCTCATATGGTGAGTCATGGGGGTTGGGGGTGGGGGGTGGGGGGGGGATAGAGGTCCATTTAAATGGACCAGACAGAGAAAAATCACTGGAACTGATTGATTAAAACCTTTACACTGCTGTCTGTTGAGACTTTAATGATTAAGTGCTCCTCCCTACTCATAATATTAAAGGCTCAGGGTGAGTGATGTTAAAGAGTCACGGTAATAGCTCAGAATGGCTGCATCATCAGCAACGCCTGTCCCATATTTCAGCGCACTGTTCATTAAGGTGCTTGAGACTACATACAAATCATATCAAGTTTCAGCCAGCAGGCCGGTGAAATATGCTCGCCTATCTGCCAGTGGATTCATCTCTAAAAGAGGGAGAAGCGCCTCAACAGGCAGCAGCTCCACACAGGTACATGTCCTTGTTGTATACAAGCTCCAAACACGAACCACACACACACACACACACACACACACACACACACACAGACCCCCTTATAGCCGCCAGCTCAACTTCAAATGAAGCTGGAACTACTGGGATGGTTCATTAGCCCCTTATCTCTATCAAATTAAAGCTAATTTAATTAACTCATCTGTGTTTTAATCAGGGGTCCTCCGGGGGAAACCCTACCACTGAACCACTGAGCTTGGCAGCCCAGCAGGCATGGATTTCACAGGCAGCTGGGTACTCCCCAAGGTCAGACCCGGCATAAATTAGTCTTGTGTTCAGCTGTCAACATCCTGCTGGCTCCATCACACACACACACAGGTGCACGTGCAAAAACTGCGCCCATGCACGGGCACTCGCACAGCAATCTCAGGAGAGGAGCCGATGGTACATTTTTTTTTTCCTTTCGGATATAAAAGGAAACACTTCACGTCAAAACAGTTCCTTCAGACAAGCCAGTCGCTTGACACCTGCATCTGGCTAGGAGTGAGATCCAACTGTGGGGCGAGAGCAGACTGAGAGTGAGACAGGCAGACTTGGGAGGGAGACAGGTGTGAAACCTGGGACACTGTGCAGGGAGCCTTTACCTGTGGTGCCCAGTAGCCGTGGGGGAGGCGGTGGAGGCGGTGGGGGAGGAAGGGGGGGGTATCTTCGACAGTGGCATGCCAGCTGGCACTGTTCACTAACTTTCTCCGCCACAGTCCGTGAGCATGACCTCTGGAGTTCTCCCTTATGGTGCGGGAGAGAGAAAGAGGAGGGAGAGAGAGAGAGAGAGAGGCATTGAAATGACTGAGGCATCCGTCCTTCAGTGCATTACTCAGAAGTACCATCAGCACAACACTGTGCGGCACAAATGGAGATGCTCGAACACTCAGCAGCCTCTCAGTTCGCAGCACTGTGGATATCCTCTCAGCATTCTTTTCATACCACAGGCTCCAGCGTTGTTGTCACTGCTGGGGCTGCTGTGTATGTAGTACATGCAGAATAGTATCACGTCTATGGCTGCAGCCCGCTCCCTGTAAGAAACCACCCACCAACAGAGTGGGCAGCAGGCTGCCCCGAGGAGTGTGCGTGGGTGGACTTGGAAACTCAAGCAGATCACATTACACATGAACCCTGGCAACACTGTGTGCGTGTGAACAACAGCTCACCACTATCTGTAGGCAGCAGCAGGGGGCAGAGGTTAGAATACTCATCACTAACATATGCCTGCTGCAGGGATCCTGGTGGGATAACTGAATATTGTTATCATAAAAACACAGTTGGCTACTCCATGTTCCCACTACAAGGGAGCTGAGTGTCTGTGCGTGTACGTGCGTGCGTGCCTGTATGTGTGTGCATAGCTATTTTTTATTTATTTATTTATTTTCCCTCATGCCTTATAGTGGAAACTCTACACATGCATGCTACACACAGGTGTTGCCCCGGACTGGTGACCCCAGCATGCTGTGGAAACACACATGCAATATTAATTCCAGCCTAATGCACAAGTTGCATGAAAACATCAACAACAACAACAAAACAACAACAACAAAATAAAAACACAATCGGTTGCACAGAGTCTATCCTAAAATCAAACTCCAGCGACATTAGTGCAGACCTCTTCTCATGCGTAAATTGACAAGTGGCGCGCCTGATCATGCTGCTTACCTGGCATGAGAGTAAAAACAGTGAGAGGAGGCAGTGACCGAAGAAAAAAGGCCAACAACTTAAAGTAAATGGCATGAGCTCTTGGACCAGCATTCCTCTTGCGCTGTTCTCGAAGACACTAGGCAGCGTTTCCAACAGATGAATGCAGTATACATAGGCTTGAACAGTTTGGGAAATAACCATCCACCCCGTCCAGTTCAGCGGCGGTATCTGTGACAAGCGTCTCCAGAAATAGTTTATGCCACAATCATTTTCCTCTTGAGATCCCGTTGTCGAGAGCATAGGACAGGCGAGCCGGCGGGAACGAGTAGCAAGAACCTCGATTAATTCACATCTCGAAAGTAGTTTTTTCTTTTTTCTTTTTTGTTCTGGTCTTATTGGCACTCAGATAGCGACCCGAATCACGCCGCTACTCCGCGCAATGTGAGGGCGGTAGATGGCCCGTACCTTAACATCCCTCCTCGGCTGCAAGCATGAGTGCAAATGGGCCACTCAAGCCATCGAAGTTGAAGAAAAAAAAAAAAAAGAAAAAAAGAAAAAAGAAAAAAAGAAAAAAAAATACACACACAGACACGCGCGCGCACGCACACACGCGATCAGAGAGAGAGAGGGAGAGAGAGAGGAGGAGGAGGAGGAGAGAGAGAGAGATCCTCAGGAATATCGTGCGGCAGGATTCCTCGCAACCGGCTCACACATCTCCCTCAACTTATCTAGGCTGAGCAGTGTATGGGCGAGTCCGGAGGGCAGAGCCGAGGGTTAAACTGACGCGTCCCCCTCTGTGCCAAAATACAGCGGGCTGCTTTATACGGGAGCATCACCGCCGCGCACTTGATGCGGCGCTCACATCAGCTCAGTCCTGACAGCGTGTGCTCAAACAAATTCGCCCTCCGCTTCTCAAAAACTCCCCCCTACCCACCCCAACCCATCCCATCCCACCTCCTCCTCCTCCTCCTCCTCTTCCATCACCACCTCCACCACCTCCTTTAAAAACACACACACACACACATTCACTGTGGAGAGACGATGCGCTTATAAAAAGGCGTCGGTTAACGTCAGCTGGGATTTGTTTGTTGTGTTTATGTTTGATTTCTTTGTTTTATTTTTATTTTGTTTTATATATATATATGTGTGTGTGTGTGTGTGTAGTGAACCAGGCAGAAAGTATAAACCCACAGTGCGTGGAGGCGAGCCCGTAAGGATGACGCGTACTAGACCGAATTGAAGTCAAGTGGAGGGAGAGAGAGAGAGAGAGAGAGAGAGAGAGAGAGAGAGAGAGAGAGTGCAAGACGCCTACCGACCGAGAACAGCGCCGTACCCATGTTCGATGTGCCCCTGCGAGAACACTCCGTGGTCCGGTGTCCCGAAGTAGGCTGAGATAAACAACACTGATGTAACCCGGCACTTTCCCGCTAATGCTCGGCAACAAAAGGGGGGCGTTTATAAGATATTTATTAGGGCGTTTATTTTTACAACCTCATTTTGTGTTTCCTGACACGGTCACCTCTGACACTGGCACTGGTGATAAGAGGCGATGCTGGAGATAAAACTAAACTAAACTAAACAAATAACAAAAAACAAAAAACAAAAAATCAAACTGCAATGGGAGGGTTTTCTTTTCTTTTTTCTTGTTTATTTTTAAAGTGCAGAGTTGCATAATGTTGTTGGTGGTCTCCACTAGGCACAGTTATGAAATTACCCCACAGCCCACAGCCATGACCGTGGTGCCTGAGAGCCAACGTGACATTCACAGTTTATTGGAATTGAGTCAAATAGTTCACAGACAGTGGGAAGAAAAAAATAGATAAATAAAAATAAAAAAACCCCTTCACTGGCAGAGTCACGTTTGGATCTGTGTACTGAGATCATAATTTGGCACGACCACAGTGTTCTACATCAGCACATTTATGAAAGTACCTGTACCACCTGTGTGTGAGGTTACTTTACATAATTCTCAATACAAGTCCTGCAGGCTGTGCTTGTTACAGGGGCGGACACAGGCTGTTTGAGGGCCAGGGGCGAAAAAATAAAAATAAAAGGGGGCATCACACTTTCTGGGGGGGGGCAAAAAATGCTTTTTCTGCAAATATAGGAGTGATCACCCCCCTAAATCCAGCAGTGGTTCATGATGTATGCATGTGTGCATGTTTATCCAGTCTTTTTTCTTTATTTCATAGTTTGCACTACTTCTGTTGCTTCTACAGAACAGCTTCCTTGTATGTAGAGTCTTCGGTTCACAATTTTCATGATGTCGGCTCTTCGTGATTTCAACATACACCCACACCTACTCTCTATGCATATATGTTCTGTTAAACCTCGAGCACGGTTGATTTTCCTCAAGAAAAGGAAAGAAAAAAAAAGACACATTTTGTGGGGTTTCTCGATTGAAATCTGGTCTTGGCACCCTTGAAATGTTCTGTCTCTATGTAGAGCCTTTGTTGTTTAGAGAGGCCATAACGGCCAAACAGTAATGCCCTGTATCGTTCACCGTTCTTTTGTAACATTTCACAGCCGTTTTCCTCAATCATGAAATTAAACCCATTTGCAGCCCTGCACAATTTGAATACACTCCACTTCTGCACCCACTACAGGGAGCTTTGTTAGCGCCAATCCTTTACACTGTTAAAGATCCATTATCCCGCTTAAAGGCACTTCAACGAGGGATCAGAGGTGCTTTGCAGGGCCGTGTCTCTTTCCCCAGCCCGCATGTAAATGTCATTGCTTATTCATGTTTCATAAATCCACAATCATAACTGCCGTGCCCAAATGACTTCTGTTCCTCTCAAAGCATTGCTTGTGGTTTAAATAACTGAAGTGACAGCCAGTCGTGTCACAGGCTGCTCATTCCCAACAACACAAACAGCATCAAAGCCAACTATTCAAGCAACTTTGGATTAAGATCAATGGATTCAGCATCTACAGGCTTTTGTCGCAGGCTGAGCGTTCATCACGTCTCTTGCCTATCAAAAAGCCCTTCACACACAGTAATGGGGTGAGCTCATGCACAAGAGCCGTGGATGACTTTTAGAGTGGAAAATCCACAGCTGCTGTTAAACTGCATCTGTGCGCACAATGCAGAGATTTTTCAGAGTTTTTTTTTTGAAGTGCACAACAAGCCTGGGTTTGGCATATAGTGTGCCCAGCGGCTCGGCTCATCCATCCTCCCCTACAGTCTGTCCCACTATCGATTATCTGACAAGAGAAAAGCACTACATCCTCCTGGTTCCTTCCTGCTGCCTCAATCTGCCACAAACATACATCACATCCCTTTTAAAGTCAGATAAGGGAACCTCTTAATAAGATTACTGTGGTCTTTCACTGTTATTATTCTTGCCAAGATACTTAATCAGCACCCCCTGCAAACAAACAGGGCCCAAATACATCACATCAGACAAAGAGAGGTTTTAAAACCCGCTGTCATTCAGAGAGAAGTAATGTTCTGGGAAAATGAACTCATCTGCATCCACCTTTAGTATCTGTGTGTTTCTCCTGTATTGTAACAGTCCAGCTTGGCTGTATGGTTGTGGAGGTAGCTTGCCATCTAGTGGGAAGGTCTGGCAACACATAACATTAAGGTGCTCCCTTTAAATATATTAACAAATCAAGTGTGAATTAATAAATTAAGCATTTTGGTCTCTATAACAAAATGGGACAGGAATATGAGTGAAGGGCAGTATCGTCTGAAGGTGAATTTATTGCATTTCTTGTACTTATTATAGCTCTTAACTTAGAGCCTTACCTATGAATCACTGCTCATGTTATATAAATATTAGGCCCACTTAACTGTGATTGTCTATAAATGAATGCTCCTCGTTGCCCTTACTTTAGAGTTGAAAACAAGTTTTAATGAGAGTGTGTTGGGGAACGAGAGCTCAGCATAGAAATGTCCACTAATGGATGCCTCCTGGACAGCTTCTGCCAAGGAGCTGGTGCGAACGGAGTCAGGTTTCAAATCATGTTAGAGCTCCACTGGGCTCTTCCTAAATACATTTCTGTTACCGAATGCACACATGGTGATGAATGATGGTTCAGTTAGTCTTTAGCGTCACGGTGCAACACACCCTGGCTGCAGCCTTTCCTGTGAGTCAGTTTGCATGGGCACCACAGACATGCAAGGTAGCTGCATATCTTCAGTGCACACATGCAGCAGTTAGTTGCATGCTGGTATGTCTGCCTGTGTTTCAGGGATTGATGTTGTGCGCGGGCTGACACCACGACCCTCTGAAACAGCTTAGGTAAATATAGAGTAACCCTCAAAATATCTGGAATGATCGACACGCATCCCGTCCACCTGTCTTGGCACAAGGACAGCGACACATTGGACTGGATTTATGGAAGGCCACTATGCTTCCGCAGTCTCTTTTCTCATTCTCCCTCACTTCAAAAGCCCAGGAGTGGGGTGACAGGCCAGGGGAGGGGAGCCCCATTGTTAATTGGCCTTTTCAGCTGAACAGAGAGGTGAGGGGAAGGAGAGGAGAGGAGGACAATAGGGTCCCAGTGCCTCTTCAGAACAAGAGGGATGCACCGCCTGAAAAGATAGACCAGCCCGAGCACATATAGACCTGCAGGGCTCTCCTCAGACAACCCCAAACTGAGTGAATGAGGCAATCAATCATCTGGCCTGCTGCAGCTCCCTCTGAACAAATGGCCTGTAGCCTCTGCAGATTTTCTCCTTTTCTTTTTTTTCTTCTTCTTCTTCTTCTTTTTTTTTATATAAGATTCCCTATCCTGATGCTAGATTGGTTCAGGACACTTTAAGGCCAGCGCAGTTCGCAGGCATGAGGTGTTACTTACCAGGCAAACTGTTTCCTCACATCTCACTCCACTGCTGCTGCGGCTCAATGGAACGATAGGTACTCTTTTTTTCCCCACTTCAATAAGGGGATGAAGCTCAATTAGCATTTCACAAGTCCCCTTTTCCTCCTCCATTGCAACCTTCCCCGCGGAGCCCATGCTTTCTCTGGGGATTGTCCTGTTTTGGGCCCTTGTTGCCGTTGGCAGGGTGACAGTATTCGAGTGTGCAAACTTGTGCTATTGTCCACGGGCCAGAGGGAGCCATGGAGACCCCATAATATGACACAGGAAAATGTTTGCTGATGGCAATTCTATGGGCTTTGTCCGACTCTTTCTCCTTCATGACGACTCGATTTAAGTCTCTAAATGTTTGACTACAAATGCAGGAGTGCTATCCAGCTCCTTTCCCTTTGTCCCGCGAGGTTTGAATGAGTAATTCAGCCTTTGTGTCGCTCGATTGAGGGGGCAAACAGAAAGACAAGATTCTTGAGCGTTCAAGCCCCTTTCCATGGTTATGCACTCTTTAGATCCCCCCCGCCCTCCTCCCCAAATCCTACAGCTGACATCACTCTTGGGGAGGGTATGAGGGGTATCCGCGTTACAAACCTCAACATTAGCGGCGGAATAAAAGTTAGAATAGAAATTCCACTCGTGTTGCTTCGCGCGCACTCATGGTTTTGGGAGATGTTCGGCGCAGAAATCACCGTGTAGGAAAAATATCGCATCCCCTCAGCGGCTTCTTCCAGATCTCCATGACTACAATTTGCAATGGTGAAGAATCCGATACCAGGGCGCTTGGAGGCTGATTGGGGTGCATTGTGAGGGGCCTGGGGTCGCTGATTGGTTCAAGGAAAGCACCATAACTACAAGGAGTTTATATTCATTCAGCTTGTTGAAGTGCTCCCTACTGCAGCCTGGAGAGAAGCGTCTGTGCTCGGCGTTTCAGAGAGACTCTGGACTCATCCGGCAGTGGTGAGTAAAGGGTTATTGCACATCATCACATTCGATTTAGGCTTGCTTGCAAAGCTCGTAAAACAGAGAGGAATGCGTAATTAATGTGTTGTTGTTTTTTTTTGGTTCCCTCTCAGGACTTGATGGTGGACTACAAGTTCTAACATGGACTAATTTGTTCAAAAGCACTGCGACAAAATGGCAAACGCAGACAGCGAGGTCAAGACGTTGCTGAATTTTGTGAATCTGGCATCCAGCGACATCAAGGCGGCCCTGGACAAGTCAGCTCCGTGCAGACGCTCCGTGGATCACAGGAAATATCTGCAGAAACAACTCAAGCGTTTCTCTCAGAAATACTCCCGAGTCCCAAGGTGCCACACGCACAGGTCTGCGGAGCACGGGTGCGCCAAACCGGCGGGGACTGTTCACCAGAGTGTGAAGGTCGCAGAGAAGGCCAGCTCGGATGCTCAAGGTGTGGAGAATGTGAGCAGCGCTGTGGAGCAGGTGCCTATGAGGAAGCGCCAGCTGCCAGCCTCCTTCTGGGAGGAACCCAAGCTGACCCAAACTAAGTGGGAGCGCCCACATTTGGGGCTGAGGAAGCACCCCGCAGGCGCATCTGAGGGCGGCGAAAACGAAAAGAGGAAGAGGAGTTATGACGATGACGCAAAGGCCACTCTGTCTGCGTCCAGTCGACGCAACTCTGCGGAGAAAGACTCTGTGAAACTGGACCTGACCTCTCACCACTGTGTGAGTGTGTGCGGCTGCTGCCCCTTCCAGTACCACGGACACCAGGTCCTCCACAGTCACATTGTTGTGCCCCATCCGCCCCTGGGACTGTGGAGCAAAGCAGCGGGGGCAGAGATGGAGAGACCTGAGCATCCTTATGGACAGAAAATCCACACGCACGTTGTGGTCAAACCCATACCGACCAAACCCACCGTCCAGTCCCCCATCTTCAGTGTGTTTGGATTCATTTAATTACTCTACTAATGGACCCATCACACACAGAGTGTGTAAATAGGACTAGCCTAATTATGTTTCCCTTTGAACTCTTTCCACATTTGTACATGAGACACTTCCTCCAGCACTTATTGGAATGCTTCATCTATTTTTGCTGTTTAAATCTAAAGGACTAAGTTGCACTCGCAGAATAGCTTCATCTCGCTCACTTTCATGGCAGTCTGGCGCCTCAGAGTATCTGAAAACTGACAGTAAGTTAAAAGGTTTCTACTTTTAGGCTTCTACAGATGGTGATGTCTCTTTTTCAAATACCAAAAGTCATGCAAATGAATGAAAGCATCCTGTTTTAGTTTCCTCTTTCAACTATGAGAATAGAATGTGGGACATAGATTGCTTTTTCTTTGTCAGAGTAAAGTTTGATAGGCGCATTTGAAACGATGCCTTTTTATTTTCAAATAAATGATTCGAATTCCCTTGAGAACTCCTTTGGGCACCAGATCTTTTTCTTTTTTTTTTTTGCTTTATCACTCTCTATAAAACTAAAAAACAATCTGACAGACAGATTAAAGAAACTTATAGTCACACTTCTCATGTTATAAATAGATGTTTTATACATAGAGAACTGCATTTACAGATTTGACTAAAAAAAGAACCACAGAATGATAAATTTAGTCACAGCTCTGATGCCTATATTGCTTGACGTTCATGTTAAGGTCAGTCAGCCAGGCTCAGGTATCTGATCAGTCTGTCTGGCAGGGGTAGGCTCGTGAGAGATTTCAGTCTGTTTCTCCCCATTTGGGTCCGAATCCGTAATCTGCAAAGGTGCAGCAGTGGACGAGGTGACACTGGAGACAAAAGAGAAAAGACACTTTTGTGTAGTATGCATGTGGGAGGAAGTGAAAGTGACACGTTTGCATGTTAGGGGGGCAAGTGACTGATAAGATTTTTTCTGATGCTTACGTGACTTCCTCTTAACGGCGAGCCATTCTTCCTGGCTGTCCAGCAGTTCGGTGAGCTTGCTGCACAGCTGAACCTGAGCAACATGCTCCAGCAGCAGGTCTATGATCGGTCCAGCCCGCTGACACACAACTGAACTTGAGATCCACTCACAGAACTGAAGAAGAAAGTAAGAGAAAAAGAAAAGCTCACAAAAAATATACAAGTTTCAGTTGCTGTGAAATCTGGCAGTGTTTTTGCTCATTTTTCACACCTGTGTTGCTCCTTCTTGTGGCTCAGTGCAGGTTAAATGAAGCATATTTTCATTCTGCAGAACATATCCATTGTTGCCACCTCTTATGTGGGACCCCGCTGCTGTCGGATGAGGGGCACTGCCATGTGTACATGTAAAACAAGACAGGGCATCACAGCCATTGTCCAAAAGGCACTTGAGTAGAGGCAGATTATTCATGCAAAGTGCAACAGCAGCGGGGAATGTTGTAGCATGAGACGGGATTGTGGCGTTCGCATCGGCCCCCCTCTCCAAAAGCAAAGACACGGTGCTGACACAGCCTTGCCGCACCGCCATCAGGAGAGGGCTGACCGGGTCCAGGCTTAGACTAGCTCCTGCCTTTAGCAACACCTCCGCTGTCTCGGTGCTGCCGTTGGCGATGGCAAAGTAGAGGGCTGTTGCGCGGCGATCAGCATACTGGACTGAGTGACTGTGGGCCAGTGTGGCGTTTACATCTGCACCTGTCTTCAGCAGCACAGCTGCCACAGTGTGTCTGTTGTGCTCTGCTGCCAGGTGGAGGGGGCTGATGCAACTGTTGCGGAGCCTGGCTCGACTTGTCACTGGGACAAGCAGGGACACAAGGCTGAACACAGAGTGAGGATGTCAACACAAAATACAGAAAGACAACAAATACAAGTATATTTAGTACTCTACATTTCTGCTACTTTATATCACCACTACACTACATCTGGAGGCAAATGTACTTTTTAAAAGTAATCGTATCCCCACTTACTCATGGTGTCCATACTGTGCTGCCACGTGTAGCGGCAGCAGTCCTGAGTTTGTGGGTTTGTTTGCATCAGCGTTTTTAGTCAACAGCACTGCTACCACTTCCTTGTGGCCATTTTTACTCGCCTCGTGCAGCGCTGTGACACCATCACACGTCTGCATGTTCACATCTGCACCTACAGAAAAGTATCAGTCCTTTAAAACCTTTAATCCAGGATCAGAAATATGAAAAAGTGTGTTTTGTGCAGAAAAGTACCTTTTCCAATAAGGTAACACAGTGCCCTCATCTGTCCTCGCTGAGCTGCTACAATGAGTGGTGTGATGCTGTAGGTATTGGGTGGATTGATTGAGGCCCCGGCTCTTATTAGCATCTCACAGATGTCTGTGTTGTCCCTGGATACAGCCTCGTGGAGGGCCGTCCAGCCCTGACCACAACGCTGGTTCACAGTGGCACCGTAGGACAGGATCAGGCTCACCATGTCCACGCTCTCCAACTCACAGGCTACAGAAACAGACACAACACAGAGTCAGTTCTGACAAACACCTGGCCGATACACACTAGAATTTGTCAATACAGCTCTGCTGTATACAACTGATGTCACAGCTGCACCTTTGTACAAAGGGGTCTCTTTGTTCTTGCTGCTGATGTCGGGGTCAGCGCCTGCTTCCAGAAGGCACCGCACACATGACGAGTGTTCACATGAGACGGCAAGCAGCAGGGCCGTCTGCTCCTGCAAGGTACGTTTGTCCACTGAACCTGGATGAGCTGGAGCAGAAATCAAACACATCACACAAACCAGCTCATTTTTGAAAACACTGCTCTGAAGAGATCTATGTTAATCCTTTCCCCGTTAACACTGCATGGAAACCTCAATCATGCCTTTACTGTCATACCTCTCAGTAGGATCTTCAAGCACTCCGTCTGTCCACAGAAGGCAGCATCGTGCAGAGGTATCCACCCATCTTTGTTCTCCTTCAGCAGGCGGTGAGCAGAGGATGAAGCCGCGTCATTTACAGCCTTCATGTCCCCTCTCCTGATGGCGAAGACCACCGGGTCAACATCCCTTTTAAAGGAGAAAAGAAAAACATCTGCAGTGATTCACACTTAAATGTGAAATGTGTGTTATTGTAGACAGACACTAGCACTGCTTAAGGGATGATCTTAATGCGAACAAGGACTTTAAATCTAGGTATATTTATTTTATGTGCAATAACGGTTAATATGATGTGTTACTGAGATTATTCTATTCTAAAGCAACACAGAGGACCTCAGTTGCGCACAAGGACAAACACACACACACACACACACACACACACACACACACACACACACACACACACACACACACACACACACACACACACACACACACACACACTCAGACACACACAGCCTCCCTGTGTCAAGCAGCCCATAACAAAAGACTCACTCCGGCTCGTCGCTCGCACCGTCTCCTCTCCTCCCGTCTCCACGCCGTCGCGACACAACATTATTACATTTACCCCCGGCGTTACGGAACTGAGATAAGTATTCAGAATAGCTGAATTTGGTCATCACTGATCGCTGGTGAGAGATTTGACGGCGGCGTTTCCTCTGAGCGCGCAGCGGCGGCGGAGCAGCGAGCAGCAGCGCGGAGCCGAGCGGGGCTCAGCTGTGCGCACTCCGATTATTTTGGGAGTGCATTGTCAGGCCGCAGGGTGACGGGTCTATCCATATATGTCAAGAGGCTCGGACATCCACAGATAAGGCGAACAGCGCCGGAGATAATGCGGTCTGCACCGAGATGTCGCGTCTTTGCATGAGGTCTTTGCTCCACCGGCTGGTTCCCACATTCAGCATCAAGATAATAGCGAGCAATAATCTCAAAGGGGAACTTCAGAATGAAAAAAACCCACAAAATAAGGAACAATGAGGACTGCAGAAGATAAATTATAAACCCCTAGCAGGGCCGTAGCCAAGATTTTAGTGATACCGGGGCCATGAGACCCCACACTTTTTCGCAGAACTTTTAGATTTTTTTCTTTTTTTGACATTTTAAACCTAATTCATTCTGTGCATTTGCTCCTCAATACACCCGAATTCCCGGGGACAACACTGATGACACGACCTTTGTATCCTCAGTGGTGTCTACAGGTATGACAATAACCTGTGGTTTGTGTCCACACCATCATCCTCTCTAAGAACTAAGAAATTTGTTTCCCTCATATAACCCCTGTTACAATTCTTACATTTTTGTGTCTTCACTTCGCTTTTTAAATTTGATTCGGCAGCGTAGTTTGTCTGTAAAAACAACTAATCCTGCAAAAAAAAAAAAAAGACTCCTTCCCCTTTAAGACAAGCTAAGTGGTATTGTTAGTGCCTGCAGAGTCACATGCAGAGTCACAGTGACATAATTATTCATTTTTCATGACCTCTGGGCAGAGCTCATGAGCTTCAAGTGTCAAACGTTTATTTAAACATAAAACAGCTCGTCCTGTCTTGTGACTTACACACTGATTCAAGTTGAGCAGGCTGCAGCTTCTCCACAACTGAGAGGTGCTTCGCAAATGAACAAACAACACAGCAATCTTTGGCATCTACAGGAAATTAAACTCATCCCGGCAGCAGATAGTCATATCACTGTCGCCTCTGACTGGTGTGGAGAACAATAACTGCTGCACATTTACAGACAGGCTGCCTGCAGGTGATAAGTGCCAGAGCAGTGGAGCTTTCATTCATTCAATCATTGTGTCACATTTCACCTTCAGTAGATGTGGACTACTCAGATGAAGCAGAATGACAATTCAGCTTGTTGCTGTAAGATTAGAACTTTTTTTCATGTTATTTATAGAATATTTATCATTTTTAGGAACATGCCCACCATAAGGGGTTTGTGTTTGTCTGGACAAATGCTCACTGGTTGTCAGTGGAGCTTCAGATTTTTAATATTCAGAACAAAGCAAATTTGGACAGCCTACGTTTTTCTTTGTTCCTTTTCTTTGGACAACTAATTATCTCGATCGGCTGTTCTGATGATTTATAACCATGCCATGTCACAAAAATACTAAATTACTTTATTCAATTTATAGAGAACGTTTTAAAGAGATTAATTAGGGATCTTTAACATGTCTGGAAATGGAAATCTCATGAGCACTCTATGCAAGTGCTTCAGCAGCATCACTTTTCTCACCTGAGCAAGTTTACCGTTGAGTTGGCTGATGTGTGGAGACTCAGGGAGTAGGCAGCCAGCCTGTCTTTGATATCATTGTTCAGCCTCTGGTAAAGAGACCTGGATCTGCTGACTGCGATCATCACAGGAGGAGATGTGTTGCAAAGCCAGAGGAGCTCCAACAGAGCGCTGCCGTGTTCTTCATTAACCAGCGATGGAGCTGATGATCCAGACCAGAAGATTAGAAAAGTCAGAGCATTAATAACATCGATTTTAAAAAAAAGTCCCTTAAAGAAAGGATAACACACACTCAGTATGATAGTGTGAAGCCATACTGTATGAATTAAAGTCCTCTCTCATTTGACTGCGCTGCAGTCTCTACTGGCAGACATAAGAGAGCAGCAGCTCAGGCCAGGAGGATAGATGCCTTTTAAGGGCATGTTCAACTGTGTTTGAGTCCACTTGATCCTGCTGCTCGCTGATGTGAGGTCGTGTGTGCTGCTAGAGTGAGTTATGAAGCAGAAAGATGCCATAAAAAAAAAACAAAAAAACACATAGAGCTGGAGTTCCAGCTTATTTGTTTAACTGTAACTATGATTAATGGGCTGTTTTTATCTCCTACACTTTTAAACAAACATGAAATACACACAAAAAGGAGACAGGCAGACATCTGGAGGAGGAAAATGTATACAACTGTGTAAAACTTTTTGGAAAGCTTGAACCGTAAATCAAAGATATCAACTCACCACTTGAAAATGTCAGTGATTCCTCATCCACAGACGCTACTATGCCATTACACGTGCTGAACCACCTTTATAGGACTGTCTAATGTGCCTCTGTTGCATCAGCGCTCGCATAATGTAAAGTGTGAAAACGTACTTGAAGTGTACACAACTGCAAACAGCTGATTTGTTTCACAATCACTTCTTCGGAAGTGTTTGTGAAAAATGCTTCCTGCATCTAAACTGGAAGTGGCTTGAGTTTTTTTTGTTTGACACAAACAAGTCCTTCAACATATCTATTTACAGCTGGAGGAACTGGACTGGACGAGCTCTGAGGAGGCTGCGAACTGTCTTTTTGGGTGACAGACAAACTAGGTTTTTTTTTCTTTTTTCTTTTGATTCCAGGTAATGCAACAACAACAACAACAACAACAACAACAACAAAAAACCCCAAAACAAAACAAAAATGCCAGCACTGTTGATTCATTTGTTGTGTTTGGAGTTACTTAAAAGTTGAAACGTGACAGGAAATGTAGAGACACTGTTATGCTACATCCATAAAAATAAACCCAGGTTACATTCACGGCAGTTACCTATAGCTCTAACATTACAACAATCATGAAGGTAGGACTTAGAGCGTTAAAGAAGACAGCAGCCATGCTGAGAGGTGGTATTTCAGTGCACGTGACATTTTCACAATAACTGAAGTGGAACAACATGGAATTTTTCCGCTGAACATCACCAGTGTTTTGTTCCCTGTCTCATACGAAATTACAGTACACAAACCGGTCCCAGCAGGAAACGCTTAGGCGAAGCAAAAACTATTAGGAATGGCTCCGTTCCATGTGTCATAGCAGGGCAGGCGCAGGTGTAATTAATATCATTGACCATGGTTGAGTCACTATTAAGTGCATCTGAAAGCTTTGTCAGCGAGCCAAGACACACAGTGACAGGCGCTGAAATGTGTGAAGCTTAGAGAAAATTCAGCAATTATTCATATTATTAATTACACGGTTTTCCTGCCATTTCACATCAAAATGTCTGCTGGGAAGAAAAAAAATGGCCAAGCTAAGTTGGATGCAGCCTTTTCTAGTTTTTCAAAGTTAACCTCTGCTTTTTCTGTCATGGAATGTCGTATCAGTGTCTGCCATGCAAAGATATTCATTTGATTTAATGTTTTTAAAGTCTCCCTTCACTCAAAAATGTTTTGTTTGACCTTCGCTGTGCAGAATGACGTCTGTGCAGAGTGTGACAATAACGGGCTGTTTTCGCACACGTCTCAGAAGGAAAGACAGTTCCTCTGATGTCTACGCATGAGCATGATTTTATGACATCACAAGTAGTTTGGAAAAACCTTGTGGTTCAATAGGCAACTTATGCAAGTGTGATGTGGTAATGTGAACAAACACAGAATGGATGTAACTGAGGTACATGTGCTTTACTTGAGTGTTTTCATTGTACGTAACTTTACAGTACTCCACAACATCTCTGAGGCAAATGTTACACTTTTTTTTTAAGTTAAGATTTGGTAAGTTTCAGTATTATAATATGGGGGGATTTCTCAGTGACGTGGTTTAAGATGTTAAAAATACAAGCTTTGTGAAGGCGATCACAGTCATGTAGGCTGAATAAACATAATGCATCAATGCAATTGCCTTATTTGACTTAAGCCAAAGACATTTTCTGTGTATTTTGGGGTTTTTTTTAGTGAGTTTTGTAAAACACAAAATAATTTCAGATAGTATTCTTTATTTCTAAATTCTAGTTTTAATATGTATTTCAATGAACTAAAATGGTCTTTCTAACACAGTTTTAGTTTTAAGTTAAGTTTCAGTTAGTTAACTAACATAGTCTCCAGTTAAGTTAGAGTCGCGTGAAGTCGAACAGCGCTCGCGCTCTTCATGTTCTCTAACTCATTTCAATGCGTCTCATTCAGCGGATGATAAAACAGACCCGCCATGACAACAGAGAAACGATCCCGGCACATTGCCTGTTGTGTCGCCTCCGTGTCCCGGGCAACAGCTACACAAATCCAGGAAAACATCCGGAAGAGACCCTCGGTCGTCCTTGCGATCGTCCGAACACTGCACTTGTGCATTTTTCTCAGGATTCCTGGACGATATAGACCTATATATAAAAATATATATACATACAGCATGACGACTTCTTCACTTCCATTCTTAGACAGCAGCGATCCTCGTCTGAAACTGACGGTGCAGACCAGAGTAAGAAACGTGTTTGTAACACAGTCGGAGGACACCAGGTAGGCCTGTGCTGTTGGGCAGCATGTTAACTTACTTTCTCTTTAAAAAGCCATTTATGCATGTCTCCTTTTTCTCCTTAGGCACAAAAAAGAGGAAAATGTCACCCATATACCTGTTGTGACAGAGGTAAGATACAATTAGTGGGCATGAGATAAAAAAAAAAAATTAAAAATAAGGATAAAATAACTTGCTGTCAAACTCTGCAGTTAAGAAATATAATAACGATAAAATAATAATGCAGAAATGTATATTTCATTGCCAGTAAGACATTCTAAGTGCTTCAGTGTTCATGCAGCTAATAGGATTTCTACATATTCAGACTTCCAGCAGAATCCTTGAGACTGGAGTGAACACTTTGCAGAAGACCCTGGTCCTGAAGAAACAGGCCGAGCTGGAGGAGGTGGAGAAGCAGCTGGCCCTCAAACGGCAGGAGTTTAAGAGCCGTGTGGAGGCTCTCGCTCAGAGAAGATCTGAACTGGAAGCAAAACAGCAGCAGGTGAATTAAACTCCCCCGCTTAAAGGATTAGTTCACCCAAAAATGAAAATTCTGTTACTGTGCCTGCTCACCCCTGTGAAGATGGACAGTCGGGTAAAGTAGTCCACAAAACACATGGAACTACTTCAGTAATTCAGGAGAATGCTGCAACACTGTATTGCTGTGAAGTTCCAAAAACACAAAAAACAAAACTTCACTCAACTCTCCATCTTCATTTTTGGGTGACTTTAACCTTGAACTACTTGAATGCAAGAATGTTTAAGGAGCGGATATCTATCATCATCCTGATGCAGTTTCCCTTGATGTATATTCACCCAGACTAAAGAGAGGGCGCTGAAATTTGAGAAGTTCGTGGCTGAAAATGAAGAGAAACGACGGCGGGCACTGAAGAAGTACGAGGCCACAAGGGAGCTGAACGTGTCGAAGCAGAGAGAGATAGACGATCTGACGGGACAGCTGAAACGGCTCCGAGCCAGGTGAGAACTTTAAACCGAGGCCTCCTAATGAAGATACATCACAAGTCACCTTTTATACCTCAGTTTTACCATACTTCACTTCACTTCACAGGCAGCAAGTTTTAAAGGAAAGAATGGCAAAATACAAAATCTATGAGGACTACTTGATGAAAACGCTCGAGTATCTCCCCAGCAGTAAGTTCAAAACGGACTTTTTCACGGAACTGTCTTGTGTGTCCTAATCCTAATGACCACACTGCACCATCCTTTTCAGCTTACCATGATAACGGCTCTGACTCTTTGGTTATGCCCATCATCCGGCGCCATGAGGCCCTGTCCATCACCCACCAGGAGCTGCTGCAGCGGTTGGGGCGTTTGGAGGAGGAGGTGGAGCAGGGCCAGCGACAGCTGCATACCATGAAGCAGGAGCACCGCTTTCAGAAATTGGTCAGACATGCACAGTAATTATGCAGATGTATGATAATGCTTGGATGAACAACCCATAAGAGTGTTTATGTGTGTTGCAGATGGCCATTAAAGAGCTGTCTGAGCTCCAGAGTGAGTTAGAAACCCTGAAAGAGAAGAACAAGCAGGCGGAGGCCAACTTGCTGACGGAGCAAGGCCTGACCAGAGAGAAGGTTAAACAAGTGGGAATCTTGCATATGGCCATCAACAACCTCGCACAGCAGTGTTACCTACCAACATATGGACCTCTGGAGAACATGAACACACTGACAATGATGGACATGGTGAAGGTGATGCATTAAGGAAATTGTTAAATATTAGTGTTCACGTTTTATAATTTACGTCTCTTTTTAAGTAACCTGCAGTTTGATTTCAGGAGTACATCCTGGACAAAGCCGACACAGAGAAGAGAGCGAGGAGGCTGATGGAGGCGAGGTCTGCACTGACAAGTAAATCAGCTCTGACGGACAGAAGACAGAGGGCGTCCATGAAAAGCATCGGCAGCAAAACACAAATCAAAAGTTCAAGTAAAGTCAGTAAAAAGAGTGGGACGACGAGTTGACCTGTACAGTCATTATGGTGTTAAGTGTTAATTTCATTTTGGACCTTTGACTCTGGAAAAGCCAGTAAATTAACTTGTAAATGATATTTTTATCAGCATCTAAGAGGAGTCTGACTCTTACAAATTTGAGTTTGATTGCATAAAAAATCTTAACTCAAAATTATATGCACCAACCTCTGCACTGCAATTAAACGCTTGTAGATTTTGTAAATAAGGTAACCACGTGTATTTGAGCATCAGAACTTGTATCTCTGGAATATTTTGTATTTCAAAATAAAATGAACACAGTCAAATGATGCTGTCATCAGAGTGGCGTGTGTGATGGTATGTTTGCAGTTTTCTCAGATTTAGATGATACAAACAGTAATGACAAGATATTCTAAATGCTGTAGAGTAAGGACTCTGTGATATTCTGCTTTGTATCCATGAACTACAGTCATGATGCAGAGAGAATCTGACTCTCCCTCACATTGTACAGGGCAAAATGTTTAATCCATTATTGTTTTCTGGACAGCACATTCCTGCCTCCTGTTGTCATACAAGTTTTCTTACAGCTTGCAAGAGCAGACAGTTATCACTAATTATGTTGCAATGCTGCTCATCTGGGTAATGCAGTTAAAGCTGTGAAACGTGTTCAGCCCCACCTTTGACAATGATCTGCAGAAGTAATAGACTGAGTTGTCAGACTGAGAGACAACAACTCTGTTTATAGTAAGTATACTACAGTGATGTCATTCAGGGCCTGAAGTTGCATTGTGGGTAATGGAGGCAGCAGGTTTGGAAAAAGCAGTTCACTTGTCACACTGCACGCCTATAACACTGTTAGTCTCATTATGGATAGTTCTTTGTTTTTGAAACCCTAGTGCCTACATTACCCACAATGCAACTTAGCCACTGAGTGACATCAGTGGAGGAAATTTATCAGATTACATGGAGCCTCTTCTGGAACAACAAAAGGCTTTGTTCTACTCTTTTCACGTATTGCAGTTTTACTCCCCAAGACCTGAAGACCCACTTCAATGTGTGAAACTAGCAGTGTATACCCTTAAAGGATAACTGTGAAATATCTGTACATTTTCTGGTACTTTATAGTACACCTTAGAGTGAAATATATCTGGTTTAGTTACTTCAGAGATTCAAAACATATCAACATATACATGTAGTATTTATTGTAATGTGTTATTAGCCACGCATCTCCCAGATACATAGAATACAACATTTTAACTTTAGGTTAGATAATAACTCTTGTTTTTTGTTTTTTTTTTAATGTTATTTTTTAATTTCATGTCTAACAAAGAATTTCTCTTTTTACAAGAATTGCTGATTTTACTACAAACAAAGAGTCAGAAGAAAAGCTAACCAATAACAAGCTAATTGTAGGTTGCCATGTCTGGTTAGACTGCTAGGTAGTGTTTGTGTCCTATTTATATTGTTTTTATTGTGTCTACTGCTTTTTTAAGTATACATTCAATATATATTTTTTAGCTTATTTAATACAAGTGTTTTAACTGATGCTCTTTATTTCAACTGCTGCTGTAATACTGCTTATTCATCTTGTTATTCTAAGGCTCTTTTTCAGCCTTCATGTCAAAGGCATGCTACTGTCCCTTTAACACGAACACGTGGTACCTGCAAACATCCGGTTCTCACAGAATGCAACTAAAATTGCAACAATGTCTTGACACGTTTGTGACGCACTGCCTATTTCTTCGCCACGCTGCACCTGTAATTACGTGTTCTTACAGTGTGTCCATGCCGCTGCAACACGGAGGTATGTCCCTCGGAGCTGCCGTTCGGTCCCGCGGACAGTAAAGCTGTTTGTTCCTCGACAGATGGAGGCTGGCTGCCTTGTCTCAGGCTCAGAGGACATTTCGTCGCTGTTCCCTGAGCAAACGCCGGGTGCCAAATACAAAGTAGGCTTTTCACTCAGGGTGTGTGGAGGCTTATTGCAGGTGTTCACATGCTTCCATGTGCTGTTATTAACACGTGTTGTCCTTTTGTTAGGATCTGAGCAGCCAGTTCTCCTCCGTGAGACAAGTGCGTGGGGATGGGAACTGCTTCTACAGAGCCCTCTGCTTCGCACACTTGGAGTCGATCCTGCACAATGCCAGGGCTTTACAGAGGTCAGTCATAATCACTGCTACCGGTCGTCCAAAAATGGAAGTCGACTCTAGTTCAAGTGTGGCCTTGTCTTCTTGTTTGGCTCTCAGATTTAAGGAGAAAATTATTCAGACCTGCGAAGACTTTTCCTCTGCGGGATTTGATGAGAGTTCCTTCAAGCACCACCTCAACAACGTAAATGATGCATTTCTTTGCCTTTCACAGTCACATCACTTATAATGCTGAAGGGGTAACTTTGAGTAAAGTAGTTTATATCATTGTCCCCACAAAATGGGTGAATCAAAATGGAACATATAAAGTTATAACTTGGATAAATTAAAATGTTTTTGAGGTGGGTGTCAATCTCTTATAATTACACTGATTGCAAAGCAAATGGAGATGTCACTTTTCCAATATTCTGTAACGTCCTTGAAGCTACCATCTCATAGGATTGTCCACATTATTGAGGGAAGCTAAATGAAATAGGGAGATCCCACTGATTTTTATTTCTAATACTATTCTCTTTGTTAAGGGGGATTAATCTGCTACTTGCTGCTTATTATACAGTTTTAGGACAAATACCTAATAGTTACTGTTCTCTTGAAGGTGGTATATGTTGTAGAGCAGTGTCAGGCCGGTGAGCAGGAGGATGTGCTGCTCCGGCTCTTCAATGAACACCTGACCTCTGACAGTGTGGTGCAGTATCTCAGGCTGCTCACTTCGGCACACCTTCAAAACCACGCCGACTTCTTCTGCAACTTTGTGGAGGCGCCCAATCTGCAAGTCTACTGTCATCAAGTTAGTGACAAAGTGTTACTGCCATCTAGTGAAAAAATAGTGCAGCATCTTTAACTGAGTCAAGCAAATATAAATGACTTGTTATGTCTTTGTTCTCTTCATTCAGGAAGTGGAGGCCATGGCCATGGAGTGTGACCATGTGGACATTTTAGCTTTGTCACAGGCGCTGGACATTTGCATTCACATCGTCTCCATGGAAGGCGATGAACAGCTGGCTCACCACATCATTCCAGAGGATGCTGAACCCTCCCTGCACCTCCTCTACAAAACATCACACTATAACATTCTCTACCCGCGACCTCAACACTGACCAGAGATCCAGTAGGACTCCACTCAGGAATATTGACTGATGAATAGATTCCCTGCTGGGCTTTTAAACACTTAATGAAAACAGATTTTATAAAATCTTGCAGTGTACAGCCATTCAACAACATATGGAAATACAATTTTTGCACACTGTGCAAGAAGTATTTGGATGAATTGCAAAGAATGTATGTAAAATCTACATAAATCCTTTTTAAACACACATTTCCATTAACATGTTACTGCTGCTGTCCTTTCTTCTGCTTCTTTTTTTTCTGCTGTGGTGGAACACCTTTCTTTAACTTCTGATTCTTCTCTATTATAACGCTGGTGAGGGCACTTTCCGTCCTTGCCCGAGGCATGTGAGGCAGGGACAGCTTTCCCATTTGAGTGGGGTATTTGGTCTTTATCAGATTCTTGAATACAGGCTGGGAAACCAAATGCTTCAAATGCTTTTTCATCCCCTTCACCATCTTCTGCTGTTCCCTTTCATCGTCTTCATCCTTTGCTCTGCCTGTGGACATAGGCGACGCATTCAGCTGTCTGTATCTGAACATTTTTAAATAAACTGAACATGTTACAAAAGATTTTCTTACCCAGTAAAAGCTCATCATCCAGGTCAACCTCCAGGGCCTCTGCTGCCTGTCTGAACCAGGAGTTGTGTTGCTTCTCTCTGCTGTTGTGGAACTCGACCTTCTCGATCTGTCTGGCCAAGTTTACCCGCGCCTATGGAGGAAAAACGGGCAATAAACTATCTAATAGAAGCTCTTTGAATGTGTCATTAAGGCACGATGCAATCCTGGATCTAACCTTGATTGCCTCCATGCATTTGGTCTCTATGGGGAACATGGGAAGGTTCTCGTCCTTCCCAAGAGTCTTGTAAATCTTTTTGAAGTTCATCATGTCGTCTGGGCCGATTAGCAGCAAACTGAGACCCTCTTTGGTGGCTCTCGCTGTTCTGCCGCTCCGATGGACGTACGTCTCAGATGTCCTGGGAACCTATTCAGTGTTTGTGTTAATTAGGATAGTTGATTATACAAGACAGTTGTCACTGGAATCCAAGTAACTGGTAGCCAAAACGATATATTGTATAGACAACAGCTTACCTGGTAGTGAATAACATGCTGAACATTGGGGATATCCAGTCCTCTTGCTGCCACATCAGTAGTTAGAAGAACACAACTGTGAATGACATTTTTATTATTAAAAAGGGCACTATGTAGTTTTGGAATTGAAATTCAAACTCAGAATTTTAAGATTTACAATATTAATGAGCTAATAAGACAAACATGGAAATACATTTTTTCCATAACTTAATAAACAAACTGTTCTCAGAGCAAAATAAGGTCTTCAGATGACAGCAAGCACAAAGCTACTGCTTAGTTCAAGAACTGGAGACAAAAACCTTTGACTCAAAGTTATCAAATTAATATTCTGATCTTACATAAAGTACATCACATGATAAATTATTATAGTTATGTATTTCTTTGCCAAGATGGCAGCAATACAAGCACATGTTCAGACAATTCAAGGAGCACTCGAGTTGTCACCACACCCTTCACTGAAATCTGTGTGAGTGAATTCTTTAAAAAAAAAAAAAAAAGAACTGCACTTTTGGGAAGACTTACTTCCATTTGCACAACTACAGAACATATTCTGTACATATATGTTAGCGATGGAATTATTCATTGGAAATACTCCAGGCCTTTTTCACTCATACAAGGTAAACCTATGAGGCACTCAACTGCAGTCAATGGACTTTTATATTTCATCATAGATAGATACAAAATTAAGTCCTAGCTTAAGACAAATACCTTTGGGATCCAGCAGGAAATATTTGCAAAACTCACCTCTCCCTCTCAGCAAACCTTTCCAGGTTTTTAAGGCGTTGTTTCTGGTGCATGTTGGCATGAAGAGGCAGCGGAGTGCAGTCCAAGATAACCAGCAGGGAGTTCAGTCTCTTGATACAGTCTATACTGTTGGCAAAGACCATGGTGCGGCCAGGATACTGGAGCAAGAAGTAATAAAGGTAGAAGTCCTTGTCCTCCTTCTGACAGTGGATTTGTGTCTCCATCAGGGTCTCAACAGTCGCCTCCTTTCTGGTGAGGTCAACGATTTTGGGTTTGGACTTGATCCCCACTCTCTCCATGAGAATTTCCAGCTTGGTCCTCTGGTCCAGATTCTTCTTCTTTTTCTGCAGGAGGCGGGTGGGCAGGCTGCGAGCCATGGTCAGTGTGGCTGAGAACACAAAAGTTTGCCTCGTGGGGTTGAAGTGCACCGTGTTCAGCATCTCCAGCAGACTCTCCAGCTCTGCAAAGTGGCCTCTCTCTACCATGCGATCTGCTTCATCAATGACCAGGCACCTGTAGAACAACATGACCAAGAGTAGTTGAGGACAAACAAGCCATATCTATTCATATCACTGAAATATTCATCTCACTTCTGATATCCCTCTTTCCATCTGTTGTTAAGAGGTCAGAATAAAACATACATTGTGCAGGGTTTTTTAACAAAGAGGAAGACAGGTATCGCAGCATTCAGCATTTAGATGTTTTAGATGCAACTGCTCAATTGTATTCAGAGCTGTCAGCATAATACTGAAGATACAAGCTCCTGCTCAGACTCTGGAAAGAAGTCAAATTGATTAAAAAACAAAATTCCCACCTCTGGTATCTTTTAGCTTTCAACAAATATTTTGCTGCTGCTGTCTGGCTATTTTTTTTGGAGGTGATTACACAGGGACCCCTCCTCCAAACAGCAATAATGTGCCTGCAGTCAGTTCTAGTTTTCCTTGCTTTATTGAGGCTACCGCTGATGATACTGTTCTTGAGGCCCCACAGGATGTGGATGTTAGTAAGTCAATGCCATGGATACCTTGGATTCTTATCTTAAACCTACTCATGCACCGGTAATTACAGAGCAATTTACGTGAACTATAAACATTTTATTCACTTTGTTTATTAAGTTTGTATAGGCATGAAACAAATGTCAGTCAATGAAGATCTTTCTCTTCTGATTAAAATGGATTCCCCACAACTACATAGTGCACCTTTAAGACTATGACCTGACGTTTATGGCCTGAAAATTGTTTGTTTCCGAAAGGTTATTTTATATTATTTCAAGTTATTGTGTTGTGTTTTTTTGTTCAGTGTATGAGGTTACCTTTGCCTGATGTATTGAAGTATAGTGGGATTCCCCTTACTGTACTCAATTGGATCATTTATCTGTGATGCCACATGTACATCCATAAAGTAATACTGATTTTGAACACCCAATCATAGTAGACAAATGTGCACATTGTGACTTACTTGAGCTGTCTCAAGTTCATCAGATGTGGATGTTTCTCCTTGATCAAGTCCCACAGACGTCCTGGAGTGGCAATAATGATCTCTGGTCTTCGCTTCAGCATCCGTCTTTGCTTCTGTTGAGCCATTCCACCCACCACGATCGCCGTTTTGATGTCTGCACAACAGCATCTTGAGCATTTTTATATTCATAATTCTGTTTAACTATTCATAAATCTTTAATGACTTACCTGTGAATTTTGCGACTGCATCAATATGGTGTTTGACCTGCACAGCCAGCTCTCTGGTGGGAGTGAGCACCAGCCCGAGCAGAGGCTGACCTCGACTACCAGCAGGTTGTTCTTCTCCTTCAGCGGCCTGATCAAAGTCAAACTCTGCATTTTCAATTACTTGAACACATCCGAGCCTCTCATCTTCACTTTCATGTTCATCTGTGTCAGACTGATCCTGCTCCGTGATTCTATCACCGCCTTCCTCATCAGCCATCGTGTCTTCCTCATCATCCCCCTCTACTGCGGATTCAGCTGCCTCTCCTGTCTCCTCCTGTGTGGGCTCCTCCACAGCAGGTAAATACAAACTCTCCACCTGTATGGCTGCTTTAGTGTCGTCATCAGCAGGCTTCTCTGAACTGTTCCTCCACTCCAGGATTGCATGGATCATGGGAATGCCGAAAGCCATCGTCTTCCCGCTTCCTGTAATAAAAGCGCTCATGTCAGCTTCACTTAAAGAAACATAAAGAGATCAGATTGTTACAAGATAAAAAAAAAAGCAAAAGGTGTTTTATCTTACCCGTCTCAGCTGCCCCCAGGATGTCCATACGATCCCTGATAGCGGAGGGCAAAGTCAGGGCTTGGATAGGTGTCGGTGTAGCAAATCCAAGACTGCTCAGCGCCTTTAGCACAGGGGAGGGAATGAACAGGTCCTTCCATGCACTCACATCAGCATTTTTGTCATTAGAGCCACAAAGTGCTGCATTTGTCCAGTTCTTTTGCTGCTTTTTGGGGGGCTTCGTCACTTTATCTTGGGTTGGCTTCTCTTCTTCCAGAGTGGGAGGTTCTGACGTAGACTCCTGGTTTGTTTTGTCTTCTTCCAGAGCCTGAAGTTCTGATGGCTCTTCCTCTGGGACTGTGTCCTCTTTTATCTGCCGCTTTGCTTTTCTTTTCTTCTTTTTGTTGCTCTTCTTTGCAGGTTTTGATTGAGCATCGGGGTCTTGGCTAATGGCCGTCTCTTTTACGGGGTCATCTTTAGCCGTTTCATCTTCCCCTCCCTCCTTTTCTGCAGCTACATCCTCCTGTGTAACTTCTGCAGAAATGTCATCTGATTGGGCTGATTCCTCTGCATTTGGTTTCTTGATTTTCTTCTTCTTTTTGGCTTTTTTCTTGGCTGGTTCAGCTGCTTGCTCTCCATCTTTGCTCTCCACATCCACCTTCTCTCCAGCCTCCTCCCCTGCCTCGCTGGCTTTTCTTTTCTTCGCCTGCTTCTTCTTCTCCTTCTGCTTCTCCTTCCTCTTCTCTTTCTGCTTCTCTCTCTTCATCAGTTCCCTTTCTGCTTTGGCTGCTGCCTTCTCGGAGTCTACCAGGCGGTAGTTTGTCAGCTCCTCAAAGCACACCAGACCCTCCATGCCCTCCTCGGAGAAGATGCTGGGATCAAGCTCCACAGCTTTCCAGCTGCCTTTCATATGGATGCTCCGTTTGGCTCGTTTTAAAAGCCCGGAGGACAGCTTGGCTTTCGGCTTCATCTTCTTCGTCTTCATTTTCCTACAAATGCAGAAATTAAATGAGTTACGCCAATATGGTGATTCGTCTCTTTAAAAGTAAGCTGTTACAGCGTGTGCCTGAAGTTAGCAGCTAGCAGCTACAGTACCGAAGAACTCCAGCTAGCTAACTTATGTATAAACGGCTTTTAAAACTATCGAACACATTTAATTTATGAAAGCATAGACAGTTAAATAATGCGTATAAGTAAACACTATCTAAAAAGCATTACCTTTATCCAGTGTGGTGTTTGGAAATGTCAAAATACAGCTACAAACGATAACAGCCACGCATGACACGAGGGCGCCGCCATGACAGTGTTGATCACGTGGTTTGAAAAACTTTATCAGTCCAGAAAGCAGGAACAGTGATTTCTGTCCTGCAGTCCGCTGCAGTTGCATGCATGTTACTCATGTTTATTTGCTCGTCAGAGAGGATAACAAACTGTCCCTGCTGATGTTTGTTTAGCCAAATACCATGTTGTCAGCAACACAACAGTATCTTTAAATCATCTAAGAGCCTGTTGATCATTCACTAAAACGATTCCGGAAAAAAAATAAATCATATTTTCCACACATAGCTCATCTGACTGAGCCAGTGTTAGAAGTGGGAGAAATCTTAAGAGTGGAACAACACGTATTAAAAGCTTTAACTAAAGTTATGGCTTTAGTAATAAGGAAAATGTTGGGGAAGAAATGATTTGCTGGAACAAACGCTTCTTAAAGGAGAAAAAAAAAGCCAAAAGCAAATGTTTGCAATTCGTCTGCATACAATTATAAATTGTAAAAGTCACTGTTAATGGTTTTGAGAATAATCAAGTCTGCAGTTTTTATTGTTTATTTAAAACTGCTGTGTTAAAGTTATTTATTAACCATGACATCCCCTGCAAAAAGTGACTCATTTGGAAGTGGTACTGTTGCATTTGACTGCAATTTAGGTCATTCATTCATTTACTCATTATGAGGACAGTGGTTCAGTTACTGTAATGCTCACATGCATAGACCCTCAGTGACCTCATTTGGTATCCACACTGTTTAAGAACACATTTAAGAAACAATGAAATGAGTTTTAAAAAATTCAAATGAAAGGCACACTGACATCATTTACTTTTTTTTTTTTTAATAGGTAGCACTTACTGTATAGGTAGGCTTTCGGAAAAGACCAGCACAAGCATTTCAAGATAAATTTAAGTTTTTAGAAAAATGCCTGAAGAAACACAATGTCATGTGTGAGCACAGCACAGTCACGGCTGCTAGTTTTTGGTGGGGTCGATCACCCTGCCCATGAACAGCATGCAGTTTGTGTCTTCATGGTAAATGAAGAAGAAGAAGGGTTTGTTGACAGTGAAGGTCCTGGGTAAGGAATATGGAGTAATGCCAATTGTTGTGGCTGCTGCTGCAGTCGTCCCGGTCTCATCCACCTCGATCACAGCCTTGTGCAGCACCTGTGATTTTACAGACAAGATGTAAAGTTCATCATCCGTGAAGTTAGAACATGCGAGTATGTTGTTCCAACATGGTGAAATAAAAAAAAACTACTAACCTCTGACACTTTGAGACCACTGCTCTTACTCAGCTTTGTCAAATTGGCTGAATTACTGAAGATGCTGGCCATGCCCATTTCTGGTAGAAGGTTGTGGAGGGAGTAAGACTGCTCCATCTTGAATTTGGGAATGTGGACTTCCAGTTTGCTGTAAATAAGACATGTCGAGAACACTCACTCGTTGATATTTTGTATTTGGACTTACAGTATGTTGCCTGAAGCAGATGTTACTGAGTGCAACATGCAGAAGTAAGAACAGAATATAGAAGAATGAATGGTAGAAAAGCGAAAGACCAGTTTTACTTACGTTTTTTGCAGCCTTTTGATCCAGCTGAGGAACTTCTCTGCTGTGATCTCCTCATCTATTACAGTGTAGTCCACGCCTTTGTTGGGCAGCAGAATAAGCATGGAAACACCTTCCTGGTATGGAAGCTTCAGCCCTTTGGCACCAATTTGAAAGTCTTCCATCATGTAGAATTTATCCTCCATAAACATCATCGGTACTTGCACAACGCTGTAGTTGTCGATGTAGAAGGGCGTGCTCTCAGTGAAATTGGCATCGAAAGGCATCTGCCAGGCTCCTGCAGAGAAAACATTACTGTTAGTTTACTTGTGTACATTGTAGGTCAGAGGTCAAAATGCAAATGGAGTTCAATGTGGTTTAACTTACCTTGGAAGAAAATGGTGTTGATTAACATGAGTTTGGTCTCTGAATCCAGGCTGGAAATGATCTCTGTCACTTTGTCACCAGTCCTGCGCTTGACATACTCATTGATCAAGTGGATGGCCCCTTTTGTGTCGCCAAAGTCTACACTTTTGATGTCGGCATTGAAAAACTCCTTGATCTGGTCCTCAAACATCTTCTGCACCTCTAACTGCCGGGACATGAAGAGGGCCATGCCTTGGTCCAGTTTCAGCGACCCATTCTGCGTGATGTTCTCACTGAGGACCTGAAAGAGTCTTGGGATGAGTTCTGGCTGGTCAGCTTGCTCCAGCTGCTCCAGGTTGAGTCCCCTGAGCATTTCCTCACGCGTGTTACCGCCAGAAGCCATTAAGAGAGCGGCGAAGCTGGTAGAGATGCTCAGGGGTGAGAAAAAGATGTTCTTGTCATGGAAGCTGGATATTTTTCTGTAAAGATCCATGGCAAAGTCCATATTTTTGAAGGAAAGATCTGCGATGGTGGCACTCGGAGCGTGTGCGTGTTGGATGGGAGCGAGGAAGCAGATGCAGGTTACAATGGGAATAAATCCCATCTTCATTTTGTGTATCACCATGTTTGGAGACTGAGAAAGGTATAGGTGCTCAAACTGAAACACGCAAACAGATAGACATTAATAGATTATTTTAAAAAGCACAATAGTTACATAATGACGCATCTACAAATGCTGACATCTCATAAATAGCTTATGGCTTTAACAAGCTTTGAAATACAATTCATACTCATGATCGAGAATTTTTTTTTCCCCCAAGATTAAAGAGCTGTCATACATACCATTCAGGGTGGCCAAGATTATGTGTGGAAGCTCCATCTACTATTTGGGGATACAAAGTGCAAGTGTGCTCTGTCTGTTGCTCATTAACCGTGATGTTGGGCTGCTCCAAATGGCGTCAGAGCTGTTTGTTAGACATTCAGGGCCTTTTCCAGATATTATGGATCATGTCCAAACTGTTCCATGAAGGCCTGTGTGGCTGCAGGCTTTTGTTCCGACCAATCAAGGGTGCACCTGATTCGACCAATCAGCTGATTGAAGACTCCGATCAGCTGATGAAAGGAGTCCAGCCTGGTGTGCTCCTGAGGGTCATTTCTGTGGTCCCCATTGCTACACATGTGTGCCCTCTCTCCAATATAATGGAACTTTGTGGTGCTCAAAGTGCCAAAAACAAATATCAACAGCAATGTCTCTTTCCAGAAAATCATGACCTGGTTACTCAAGATAATCCACAGACTTTTTGTGAGCCTTTTCATGTTGGAAGTACTTTCTTTCTACCAGACTACACTGTATCACCACTCATGAGGAGGTGTGTATCTACTCATGGATGAGAGGCTTTTGCTTTTGACATGGTAGGATGCCAACATTAACGGCATCCTTCCTGGATGAGCTGTAATGTTAACTAACCTCCAGTCCATGAGTAGATACACGCTCCCTTCCAACGCAGTGATAGGTGGGCGAGCCTTGGTAGAAAGAAAATAGTTCTGCCATCAAACTGCTCCCGACAGCTTTGAGCACCACAAGCTGATCTTTCTCCATAATATTTAAGAGAGGGCAGGCATCTCTATGGCTGATATCTCCAAAACTCTGCACCTTGCACCAAAACAATCAAGATGGATAACAAGCCATGCAAGAAGAAAAATATGTCCTTTTGATTTTGAGGTGAAGAGTCCCTTTAGTGTAAAATATTTTAAAAAATGAAACAGGAGAAACTTCCGGTGGAGTGAATATCACTTTAATCCTGGAACAAGACCTAATACATTTAATGAAAGAATGTGCTATGGTAATGTGAAATATAACAAAAATGATGAGTACTTACTGTAAGAACGTAATGAGTGAAAACAATGTCATGATAAAAATCCAGCTACCAACACTTAATACCCTTTTACAGGTGCATTTTAAATAGAAAAGAAAAAAAAGGCCCAACAGATTCAAAGGAAACAAACACGGTAATGAAATCATGGAATCATCTTGGAGGTCAATCCAGCACGAGAAGTCAAAAGTTGTCATGACATCCAATACTTTAGTGGAAGCATCAAGATATATCCATGCGGTCACCCAGAACAAACAACCATAAACTAATGTCACTGTTTTAATGCTGTAATGTGGTCTATTCATCGGCATTATGTGTTGCAACCAGATTTTGGTTTTGAGGTCTGAACAGAAGCTTGTAGAGGGAATTAAGAGGGATTTAAACCAAGCTGTTGTCAGAATCAAGTGAAAAAAAGAATAAAATGCACACTTTTAAGTTTACACACGGTGACACGTTTTTGATGTTTTATTTTTTCTCTTTGGATTTTTAGACTGTGTTAAGTATGAGGTTAAATAACAGTCACCCTTCATTGTATTTTACTGTTAGGCCATCAATCCACCAATGGCTTCCGTAGCTTCAAAGGGTAATTGTGGTATTTTCAAAACCCAAGCCCTATTTTCTTTTGGTATTTCGACATGTTGGTTGGCAATGCCAAAGTAACGTGTTGAAGTAACACCGAAATCACAGAATAACATAAACAAAACAACCAACCGGGGCCACAGCAGACGAGCAACTTCTGCGTTCCGCAAAGTAAATTTATTGCTTTAGAACAGATTGATATAATGGCTGTTTCTGCTTAATCAAATAGGATCAGACTTCTAAAATAAAGAGGTCTGTCTCTGTAAGCATCCTTCTAAGGCGCTTTGAATAATAATCCAAACATGTTGGTGACAAAAACAGGCACTCTTGAGGAATTACTTTTAGCCTTAAGGATTAGATGCCAGCCATTACGGGATGTTGCGGCTGCCAACTGAGGTAATCAACTGAATCATTTCCAAAACATTTGTACCCAGTAATCATTTAGACCCCAAAATATGTAAAACAAATGAACAAACAAAAAAAAAGTAGTGCCCAGGTTTATATACTGGAATTGCCCTTTAATTCATGACAACCTCAGTGCAAATGAAGATACTTTCGTAGAACTACAACGTGTGTAAACTTTGATCTAAGTATGATTGGAATAAAGTCAAATCAGTGCAATCAAATGCTTATTTCATGGGCTGTAACATACAAGAGTAAAATCATCAGCTGTTTGTTTCTGTTCGTAACACATTTCTTTAGCTGGTTCATGACAAATACTGATTAGGAAAAAACAACAGATGCAGTCAAATACAAGGAAGGCCTGTTGGACATGTCAGACTTAATTTGGTTCTTAAGTGATCATACTGTGCTGGAAACATCAACTATGTTTCAGTTGCTGTTCCCTGGTGTTTACAGATTTCTTCTTTGTTCCCTGTTACACGTCAACTTATCTTGGACAAGATATGAAAAATATGCATCACGCAAAAGTATCTGCAATTCGGGATATAGCGCTATAGAATTATCAAGTTGCTCGCTCTCCATCCAGAATGGACAAAAACACCCTTAAATTAAGTGTTTGCGAGCTGTGTAATCTCAGTTCTTTTCTTATTATGCCTACTTATACATTTAAAAAGGTAAAAACAAAGCCACAACATCAAAATATGTTGCTGTCTAAATACCATAAGAGTTCACTCTTTCACTCACAGGTAAAATAATTGATGAAGTCGGGAATAAATGACCCACATGTGTTAGTGCTACTGGCTAAAAGATGTTTCGGTATGTTGCGGCAAGAAAATTATTTCAAAACTACGATGGGTGTTTTGGTGGGGCAGACGTTGGAATTGCATCTTAACACAAGTCCAATATAAAGGAAGGAGGCTCAGTCATTATCTGTCAAACTTTTATCTGTGGTCTTAGCATTGGTCTCCTGTGGCCTTCACACAACACTCATATCCCACTTCATTAAACACACCCTTTGTATGCTCAAGATTCCTTTCCATCTCTTCCAGAGGAAAAACGAGAATAAAAAAAAAAACAGTACACAATAGAAATAGAAGGCGCCATGGTAAAAAGGCAATTGCAAACTTGGATTTAACTGCGTCATGAGTTCTGTGGTCACCCTTTTCCCAGCCTCAGTGCCTCAGTGAGTTAGATTAAACTAACTGCTGCCTTTTCTTTGTCGTTGTTCTCTTCTCTATAGCCTGTCAGCGAACTAACCAGGGGGAAACGTGTCAGCCTTTCCTGACTTTCCTTTTGTTCGCATGTGCAAAAGGTTAGAGGAAGGAGCAAAGCTACCCCTGTAAGGGGTTGCCAATCCAGGCAGCTGGTAAACAACATAGGAAAACCTTTCACACCTTCTTCACTGGCTGGGCTTTTGTTGTTGGTCCTCCTCTCCAGTGTTTACTGATCCTAGAAGAGTGAGGAGGGCTTAAGTGAGTATGTTTCATGTCTTCCTCTGGCCTTCTGATAAAATTAATTGAAGAATCTGCTTCATAATTACAGATCTACTTACCTGAGCCAGTTGTCGATTTTGTGTCTGGTTGTTGAGGAATGTTCGGCTGAGCTTGTTGCTGCTGCCTAGGAAGTCAACAGACAGAATTTGTATCAAAATAAATTCACTTTCTGTTCATTCAGAGGAGGGGGATCCTGTCTTCATGAATCCTTCAGTCAAGAACACAAATTGTGGCCTCAAAAAAACCCCATCACAATAATGTTTCAATGTAATATGAAACCTAGTTACACCATAACCTTGATAATCAGATATCACAAAGCAGTGTTAATTGCACTATCCACCCCACCAACAGTAGTCATCAGTCATGCAGTTAAACCCACCGATCGAAATAGGCTTGTCTTCTCTTCCGCAGTTCCTCGGCTGTGAGTGTCTCACTCTGGCCTGCTTTCTGTCCTCCTGTAGCACTCCCCGATTTCACATTTCCCATTTCAGATTCTGAGGACTTGTTGCTCATCACTGCTCCTATAATATTACAACCAAAGACACAATTTTCGGTGTCGACATTTGTAAATATCAATTCTTTATAGCAAAAATGATAATAAACATATTCTTGAAATGATATTAGAACTTGGTATACTACTCAAAATGGAAAAAAAAAAGACTGCAAATGATCTGACGTACTGATGTAATGCATGCATAAAGGACTAATTCATAGAACAAAAGAAAACAATATAAAAACTCCAGCTGACTCAACCTTTACCTTGCATGCTGAGCTGTATGGCCCTGCGAAGATCAGCTTCTTCATCTTCCACATCTATGTCCTGTCTGCTGAGTGCCAGAGCTTTTTTAAGTTCTTCATCTTCATCCACAACCTCATCCTCCACACCAAAGCCCATCTCCGTCTGGGCCAGAGCTGCTGGCCTGCTGCTCACAGTAAAAGGCTTAATCAGTTTCTACCATAAATCTAAACCAAGATAGTAATTTCTAAGTAATTTCTGGTTCCTCCACATTGTGGTGTCTTCAAATATAGTACATACCCTGCACTTGTCTGGGCCTCCTCCTCTCCAATAAGCCTTGGCCGCTGCTGCTGCTGCACTCTCATGATCCCAAGGATCTGCTCTGCTTCACACTCAGGGAGGTTTCCTCGGATCACAAAAATGGAATAACCTGCACAAAGACAACTTCTATAAACTTTTCTGCAATGCAATATGCAAACATACCATGAATAAAGGTCAATTTCAAATTACCTTCTTGCTGTAACTGTGCAAGGAAAAGTGCTAGATAGGTGTCAGATATCAGCTCTGGTCCAGTCAACAGTGAGTTTAGGTTAAACCACTGCAATAAAAACAAAACAGAGTCATCAGTCAAAGTACAACTGAATTGCAATTGTTTACGATGTCGCTAAGTGCTTCATACCTGTTGTCCAAGTTTGCGTATAGTAAACCAGTGCTCCTTGTAGTTGCAAATAAAGGCTTTCTCATTTCTGAAACATGAATATAGGAATGAATGTCACCATCAACTTAAAATGTCAAAACGTTCTGTGAATACAGATAAAGAAATCCCCCCAAAAAGTCTTGACAATGAAACTTTACATTGGATTGATCATCAGGCTCTGGTACTCCCGGCTGTTGAAAAGGATTAGCTCCAAGCCCCACACCCTCAGAGCATTGCTAATTACCTACAAGGATTTGGATAACAGAGAAGAAAATGATATCACCAGCCTTTAGTGGTTGTGGGTCTGTCATTAAGTAACAATGAAATCTCAAACTCACTTGTATTGAGAAAAACCCGCTGTCGTCCATGTTCCCAGATGGTTGCTAGAAACACAGTTCCAGATCAAAAAGTTAGTGTTTGGCAACAGAGTGTAATAAACATGCTGCTGCACTGACATTCACCTTCCATGTGTCCTCACCTGTAAAAAGGTCCTATACTCCTCGCTGGCCATCCCTCCCTCCGCCATCCTCATTCTCTCCTCTTCATCCAGCTGATGAGCGATGGAGGACAGATCCACAGGAGTGAAATACTCACCCTGCAGGAGGTTGTTGAGACAGTGCTGGGCGCAAAGAGAGCCCTCTTGCTGAAAAATAAAGGATTAGCTACTGTTAAGACACACGATCAAATAGCTTAATTAAAGACTTTCTTAGCTTTAAGAACACAGAATAAGATGACACTACACTTTTATGGGTCTTTCCCCACGGTAGCATTCACACACTAGTAGAGCTACATACAGCTAACTCACGTACAACTACTCTTAATCTAATAAGTCCAGATAGCTTTGTTGAGCCAGTTTGTTTACTAGCATGATACAAAATAACGTGCTTGCGGTTGTG
Organism: Acanthopagrus latus; assembly: GCF_904848185.1. Classification (NCBI taxonomy): domain Eukaryota; kingdom Metazoa; phylum Chordata; class Actinopteri; order Spariformes; family Sparidae; genus Acanthopagrus; species Acanthopagrus latus. The sequence goes on along the minus strand of NC_051054.1, from coordinate 12,569,691 downwards.
GCAAAGCATTCGGTTTTGATACCGCTAGTTGCAAAGAAACTTTTTGTAATCTCTGACTAGCAGGTTCAGTTAGCATCATAGCTATATGGACAACAATACTGCCAAACACCACCACAAATCTCCCAACACCGTCCAGGTGGCGCCGGGAAACAAACCGCCGCCAGGAGGCTCAAGGGTTTCAAAGTGGACACGGCAAATTTTCTGTAGCTAAACGCTTTGAATTAAATTTTAACTTACTTTCTCATGAAAAATGGAATCCATATTCAGCCTTCTGTCAAACATTCAACCCTGACCTCTAACCCCGCTGCTTTCGTCACCGTGAAAAGGAGGTAGGATCTCGGTCGGCGCCCTCCAGCGGCCGGGGGGAGCTCCTGCACTCGCACCAGCTACAGTCAAAACTGCACTGGCGAAATTGGACATTTAAACCTGCGACATAATTGAAATCTGTGGTTGCGTGGGCCACACAGAGCAATGTAACTGCTCCACACAGAGACACCAATCTGCAAAGGACTGTTTATTTTTATTTTTATTATAGCCTGATAGCGTCGCAAAAGCTGTCCCGTTACAACTGGACCAGTCTCCAACTGACGCTTCCTCCTTTACGGCAAATGGAATATGGCGGAGGGTGAACAATCTGTACACGGACTGGAGCTCAGCAAGGTACGATTTTCAAATAGCAAATATCGCTGACAGTGGTCACCGAGACCCAGGGACTGAACACTGAAATATAACCTGCCAATTAATCTGTGCAATATAGTGTGACTGCGCAGTTAAACGCCGTCTGCCCACCAGGCTATCGTTCGTAGTTAGCTCATGTGCTAGCTACCTAAATGGTTAAAATGTCTCTGCAGAGGATACTGCAGTTATTGCTCACCTACAGTGACTGTATTGTTTGTTTTGGACTCGGGGCCTGTCAGAGTCGATAACACAGTCGGGGAAAATGTAGCAGTGGCCTCTGGTGTGGTGTAAATCTCCATCCTTCGGTGTTTTGGTGCTTGCATTTGTACAAAGAGCCTGGACATGAGTTGCCATGCATTAAAAACTTACTGTACATTTTAACACCATTTTGAAAATCCTACAGTAAATATTGCTGTCAGCATAGCAGCAAAATAAATAGAAACATACAAAAAGGGTAGAACATCAGCCATAAAACAATCACATATTTGATGGAGTCAGTCCAAGTGTCATTCACACTAACTACTTTAGGGCTAAACACAATAAAGTGCCAAAGTTCAGCTTCATGTTACTCACAAGATGTTTTAATGGAAACAAAAACAACACTGCTTTTGACTTGTGCTCTTACTTGTGTTGTGATAATGTATAGGTAGTACTAATACTAGTCATTATGGTGTCATAGATCTTTGCTTCATCAGTATAAAACAACCCTGTGAGCATAGTTGTTTTTGATTCCTCTGCCATTCCAGGACAGGAGGTGTCAAACAGCTGTGTTTTTTTTTTTTGTGGTGCATGTTTCCCCACCTCAGATTTGTAAAGAATATCAATGTGAAAGCACACCTGGTTGCATCAGCTGTTAATGCTAAAATCATATTGAAAGATACTTGTCCTGCTCTCTTCCCAATATTGTATGTCTTCATAGTTAAAAATGAAAAATCCAAAACAAGATGTTGAAGTCTAAATTGATTGATCTGTTCTGTACCATGACACAATATGTAAAAGGAAAAAAATGTATGTGGGCATCACTGTGAGAAGAGTTTGTGTAGAGACAGACGTGAGTCATCACAAAACCGGTCATGACATTGTTCCCTTTTGTCCTGCAGGAATGGCTGGAGGCTGCAGACAGCAGGGCGGAGCTGCTCCGCTACCTGAAGGAGCAGGTGCCTCAGATCTTCTGCCTGAAGACGGAGCACAGCCCCCAGGAGGAGGAGGAGCTCATGCAGAGCCGACTCTTCCATCCCCTGGAGTGTTTCCTGTTTGGAGAGGATCCTGAGGAGGGTCTGGAGAAGCTCAAGCAGGCCTGCACCTCCTCCCAGCTCTGTGGACGTGTCTTCAAAGAGGGAGAGACTGTCTACTCCTGCAGGTCTGAATAGAGCCTCTGATCTCCTGTGATGAATATGCTATGACAGCAATGATAATATTAGATATGATTAAGTACTGAATCTTTAGTTGCTTTTATCAGTGACTAATATTCCCGCTGATATTTAGGTATGGAATGTAGGTATCAAAAAATATCAGCCCCGCTGGTACCTGGGATTTCTGGATGAGACATAAAGCCAGAGACAGGAATATTCTGACAGTACATAAAGACTGTTTCACATCATTAAGTAGTTTTGGAGGTCATGGTTTGGCCTCAAGAGGTTTTAGTTCTGTAGCGGTCTAATTACACAACAACCCCACATAATTTAGGCTAAGTGTTAAAAATGAATAGTTAATGAGTTGGACCTCTCAGGTTTCAGTGCAGTGCGGTCAGTTTGTGAGTGGACCTGAATGATGTGAAGTCACTCACATAGATATGTGGAACTGTTCGTTTATCAGTTTTTGCACTAGTTTTTCTCAATTTCATCCTCAAAACTTTTATGTACGTTCTAGGTCAGCGTGATTTGTATTTAAGGCATCACTGGTACATTTTTACATAATTATAAATAATACAGGTCAGTGGTGTGTTTAGATATTTACCATAAACCAGCAAGGCACTGTAACAGTATTGAGACAGACAGTTGGTTTTTGGTTTGAGCTCATCATCTAGCTATAGCTAACATTACATTTATTGCATTCTGTTACCCAAAAAAAGAGCTTTCCAATTTGCCCAGTCAATACAGTCATCTTGTCGCCTACACTGCTAGTTTAGTTTGTTCAAGTATCTATGTGACCTGCCCAGAAAGTGTATTGTGGGTGTCTGCAAGATTGGTTACAATCTCAAATTGTCAGATTTCCCACCCCTACTTGACACTGAATATTAATTTTGAATTAAATACATTTGTTTTGATGCAGGAGGGATTTATACAGGAACTTGACTGGCACGTCTTTAGCTTTTGTTGATATTTGCTCCATCAAGTAACAAATCTTCTCCAACCTTTTTTTACAGGGATTGTGCAATCGACCCCACTTGTATCATGTGCATGGACTGCTTCCAGGATAGCGTGCACAAAAGCCATCGTTACAAGGTTGGTGTCAATATCAAAGTTAACTTAAAAAGAAAGAGAGAAAAGAAATTGAAATGTTTATTTGAGAATATTAGTCAGTCACAGTCAGATTGTTCCCCCTGTATAAATGAGAATAATAGAAAGTCACTCCTCAAGGGATTTCTGCTCTGATTTGACATCTCTGAACTGGCCCACTCGTACCAAAGCACTAAACTGTTGGCTGTTGGGAGTGAGTCTGCTACTCCCAACAGCTTTATTACCCTCCTCTTCGCCTCTTAAACTTAAAGAAAAAACGCAACATATTTCTCAGTACACTAAGAGCTATGCTTGATTAATTCATTGTCAGACTTGCATTTGGCCTTTCCCGTTGGAACCCAAGTGTTGTTTAATAACATATTCCCACAGTTAAAGAACAGTTGTATAACTTAATTGCTGCTCTGTGTATCCAGTACTTGCCCTCAGTGACATATAGTATGCGCACTTTTTTCCCCAGATGCACGCGTCATCAGGCGGGGGCTTCTGTGATTGTGGGGACGAAGAAGCCTGGAAGATCGGCCCCTGTTGCTCCAAACACGACCCGGGGGCAGCCACTGCCATGGTGACGGTGAGTTACATAATAGAGCGGAAAAGAGGGATGTGGGAGGGGCGTACTTGTCCCATTCTGTGTCAGTGAACCCCAGAATGCTTATTTTCCCATCTAAGTCCTGCAGGCTGCTCTCTTGGCTGTAGCTTTCGTTCCGGAAACGCGAAAGAAAAGCGCTGTCTTGACCTGCACCAACTTAGGAAATGTATGACTAGGTTAAAAGATTTCGGAGGGTGATTGAATGTGTGAACGCTGGTGGAAAGCTGTGCAGGGATGTATTCAGTTTACGCCTTCTGCTACCATACTGCTTTTGATGATTGGTTGTCACTGTTTGCCAGGCTTTTCTTTGCCGATCGGGTTTTCCACTGATAAGATCATGCCGGGCTTTGAGTAGAATTACAGCGTGACAGCTCTGTGCTTGTTTCCGTAAACAGCAGGTGCCTCTATTAACAGAGGCATCACTGAGAGGCTGCTTTGTGTTTTCTACGCCAGATCTGAACCTGTGCTTAACAGACAGTGACACATGAAAGCAACCCTAAAAACTGAACATGATGTCTTAGATCCCTTGTTGTTTGGATCTTGGTGGATTCCAGTGCTTGTTCTCACACAGTAGTGTGACGTAGAGACCGGTGTAAATACACAGACTTGCTGTGCGATTTGTTTGGTTTATGTGTTGAATGTCGGACATTTGTATGAAATACTTAGCTGCAATGTGGAATGTTTGCCCTCAGGGAATTTGATATTGCCTTTACTGGACCAGCAGCTACTGAAACTCTTATTAAGCCAAATATTTTGACCACTTCCTTGCCATATTGGAGAGTCACTGCTGGCAACACAGGAAACGGGGAATTAATAAAGTTTATCATAACAAACTTTGTCAGAGTCAGACTAGCTTCAGTTTCAGCAAAGTTTAAAGTTGTCGTGGAAGGTGGATTTCTTCTAAGTGTCTTAATCTGGGAAAGTTACAATATTAGAAAAAAAAAAAAACAATCATAGCAATGCATTTATTAAATCACTCCAGATAAAATGTTAATGTCAATGAAAAAAAAAAAAGTGCTCAAAAGTGTGCTAAATGTCCCATATATAGAAGTGACCTGCTCAAAAAGTTGAACCTTGTGGGATTTTTTTCATTTTATGCAGGATGAGTGTTTGTTGGAGCCTGAGATATACGAGCGTGCTGAGAAGCTGTTCCGGGGGCTGCTGCACTACGTCACAGAGTTGTTGGTGTGGGAGGAGAACTCAGAGCTGTCAGCGGAACTCCAGCCTCGGTACAGCCTGTCTGACCACATGCAAATGCATTTATTCATATGCAAAGCACTTAAGCTTAATTTTGATCATGTCTTCATCCATGCAGGACAAAAGACAATGCATACTACTGTGTACTGTACAACGATGAGCACCACTCGTACGACCATGTGATCTACACCCTGCAGCGCTCTGTTAACTGTAATGAGGCTGAAGCACAGACACACACAGCACTTATTGATAAAGAGGTACTTTTACTTTTATTTGCTTTTGACTCTTTTTTTTAAAAAAAAAAAACTATTTTATCATGTCGTGTTTCCATGATTTCATTCATGATATCCATTGCAGATTATTACATTGTTAATATTGTTGATTGTTGCACAGGGCCGGCGGGCAGTAAAGAGAGGTACTCTTCGTTCCTGCCAGCAAGCAAAGGATCTCATCAGGGTAAACACCAGCCACTGACCCTAGAAAACATTGATTTATAATTTTTGAGAAAGATTATTGTCCAGTTTTTTTTTTTTTTAGATCTGTAAGTGAGCTCTAACTCTTTCACTGCTGTGTTGCAGTCCAACTCCGAGCACATATCCCTGCAGCCACTACGTGTGGAGATCCTTCATGCAGCGGTAATGGCTCATCAAACCTTCGCCCTGCGCCTTGGCTCCTGGTTCCAGAAGATCATCGGTTACTCAGGTGCTGCCATCATTGCCACCACACAAATTTCACAGCTTTATGTAGTTATTGCGCACCCTTGACGTATACCTTTTTTAGAAAACGTGTCTACACCTTAATGCTCAGTTGCCCATGCACAGTTGCATGACCCTGTATGTGTGTCTTGCGCAGTGGGCTTCAGGCAGGCCTTCTGTCAGGTGGCACTGGAGTCAGATCCAGACAGCGACCAGCCTTGCCTCATCAGCAGACTCATGCTGCACGATGCCCGGATGTTCAAAGGCAAGTAGCTTGATTTTCATTCAGAGTACAAGCTCAAGCCCAACTTGATTCCACTTGACACTAACGAGAACATTTTTTTTCTGATCTTCCCAAGGTGCACGCAAGATAGTACATGAACTGATTTTCTCTAGCATGCTGATGGAGACCGAGTTTAAGAGGCTCTTTGCAATTGAGTTTACAAAGGTAAAAAGGGATTTTTTAAAAAGACATTTTGCCTTTAATTTGCTTAAATTATCTATCTATTTAACTATCTTTTTCTTTTCAGCACTTTAAGCAGCTACAAAAGGACTTCATAAATGATGATCATGAGAGGAGTATATCCATCACTGCTCTGTCTGTTCAGATATTTACTGTGCCCACATTGGTAAGTGCGTTTTGCTACCGCATCAGTTATATCTTAGTGGGGTCAGTATAATGATTTAATGTTGGTGCCTCTTTTTTCTCACATTCCTGTCCCACCCACAGGCAAGACAGCTGATCAAAGAGGCCAATGTCATTAAAGTGATAGTTGATACAGTCATGGAATTGCTGCAGGAACATCTGGATGTTAACAATCGCTTCTTCTTCCTCGGCTACAACTCAGACAAGTTCTCGCGCATCCAGGTCATCTTCCACGACCTCAGGTTAGTAAACAGGAGGAACGCTCTTAGTCTTTGTTTCTTACTTAATTTTGTCTTTATCTGAATTTGTTTCTCTCTCAGGTATATTCTCATCAGTAAACCCTCAGTATGGACTGACGAGCTGCGGACACAGTTCATAGAGGGATTCAAAGTGTTTCTTGGGCTTCTTAAATGCATGCAGGTAAAACTTCAGTCTACTCTACCATGATTCATTCTTTGATGGCAACAAACAAGATAGTTATGAACCCTGGCACTCTTTCACTTTTGTTTATCAGGGTATGGAGGAGGTGAAGCGCCAGTTTGGTCAACACATTGCGGTGGAGCCAGAATGGGAAGCTGGCTTTTCTCTTCAGATCCAGCTGCGCCACATTCTTGCTATGTTTCAGGACTGGTGTTCTTCTGATGTGAGTTCAATTTGTCCTTGTGGGAAAACTCAATGACACTGCCATCTTGTGGCACTTGTACAAACTACAGTTTGGCTGATAAACATCTGAAATGGAATGATATCTATTTACATACGTAATTCAGAACAACAAAGGGATGAAAATAGCTTGATTATACTATTGAAGTATTTAAATTAAAGCAATGGAAACGTATACTATGCTTAGTAGTTAGTAGTACTGCACCTGCTCACTGACCCTTCACTTTTTGTATGGTCAAATATATTGCTTGTGTCCCCACCAGGATGAGCTCTTGCTGCTTGGCTTTAAAGAGTGCCACAAAGTCCTGATGGAATGCAATAACCAGCCCTTCCACAGGGAAGCCACTGATTACTACATGTGCAAGCACATCCTCCATGTTCCTCCGTACAAAGTGTCTCAGCAGCCCGTCAGCATACATCTGCCCATCTCCAGGCTACTGGCTGGTAGGAGAACTTTATATAACACCTGAGACTCTCTTTGAGTTGTTAGTGTAGTTTCCTGGTAGTTGTGAACTTACCTCTCTGTACACTGTCATCCCCAGGACTGTATGTACTTCTGTGCAGAACAGGGGCGATTGAACATCTGGACAATTCTGTAAGTGAAAAACCAAACAAACAAACACTGACTTAAATGTGTAGGGAGCACCTGGTGCCAGTGAGCCAGCAAACAGACATTCATTGTGTGCTGCGTTGTAGTGTTGATTGAATGAAGTTTGTCTGAATTTTCTGGTGGCGTGTTGCAGGAGAGCTTTGACTTCACCCAGCTGGCAGAGCATCCTCTGCGCTGTGTGGTGCTGGCTGCACAGGTGTCAGCTGAAATGTGGAGGAGAAACGGGCTGTCACTGGTCAGCCAGGTAAACTCATATGCTGATTTTTTTCTGTGGAAGTTCAGGGCATTGTTTTAATTCTCTATGCTCGCTGTAATTATTTTCTTATCAGTTAATGCACATTGTTGTTTTGCTTCATCAGGTCTACTACTATCAGGATGTGAAATGCAGGGACGAGATGTACGATAAGGACATTCTCATGCTTCAGGTTGGTGGCAGTCAGACGCAGGATTTCTCTCGTGCTCTTAACTTTGACCTATTATACAATCTGGTGATATATGACCCTCTGCAAAAATTGTTTACAGATAGCTGCTTCCAAAATGGATGCCAACCACTTCCTCATGCTGATCTTGTTGAGATTTGAGCTCTTTGATTATTTTAATGGGAGTTGTTCAAGCAAAGACCCGGTAAGCAACACCATAAGTATTACTCAGGAAAAAATGATTTGGTGCCACCAAACACTGATGAAAATAAATAATATTTGCAGGATGAATTGATTCAGTGGAATCGACTGACCGAAGAGATGCTCTACCTCCTCATCGTCATCGTTGGTACGGCCCACTAATCAAACTTGAGACATTAGTTGGTAGAGTTTCAAACCATGCAACAGTGTCTGACAAGTGTTGTGTTTCCAGGTGAGCGCTATGTCCCCGGTGTCAGTCAGGTGACCAAAGAGGACGTGACAATGAGGGAGGTTGTCCACCTGCTGTGCATTGAGCCCATGGCTCATAGTAGCCTGGTCAAAGGTCTACCGGAGAACGTAAACTACATATTACCTCTAAATTATAAAGTTAAATCTTAGTTTTCATGGGAGAGTTATCGTTTCTTAATGTGTTCTTAATGTTTTTGATGCAGGAGAGCCATGAAACAGGCCTGGAGGCTGTAATTACCAAAGTTGCTACCTTCAAGTATGTAAAGACTGTGACACAGCTTACTCCACGGGTTCTGTCTTAACAGCTATTTCTCAGTGGATTTAATCCATCTTTTCTGTTTTTAGAAAACCAGGGGTTTCAGGACACGGATTGTATGAAGTTAAAAAAGAACGTTTGGTAGAATTCAACCCCTTTTTCTACCACTATTCAAGATCACAGCACAGCAAGGTAAAACAGTGTTACATTAGATTTACACAAGTATTTTTGAATACTCCTGATTTCATTATCTTTCACATGTTGTAGGCAGAAGAGTCTCAAAAAAAGAGGAGGACTCAGGAGAGCAATGATAAAGGTGAACAACATCTTTGCTCTGCACAGGCCTCCATACAATTTGAAGATGTGATGATCCTCAGCTCTACTAATGCACTGTCTTTTTGTTCCCAGCTCTGCGTCCTCCGGTACCCCCGGCCTTCTGCCCAGCTTTCTCCAGCATAGTGCGTCTTCTCTGCTGTGACATTATCATCCACGTCCTGAGACGTGTCCTGCAGAGAGCTGTAGAGGACAGACCCACTCACTGGACAGAAGCCATGATCCAGAGGGTACATCCCTTACAGAGTCGACCTTGATCAGCCTTTGATACTTATTACTGAAACCACTTGCAGTAATGAAATGCATGCATTTACCACACAGGCCCTGCACTTGATAGGTCAGGCACTGATTGAAGAGAAAACCCAGCTTGAGGATAGCACTGTGGAGGAAGTGACCTTCGATTTCAGCCTCAAGGCCCGCAGTGAGTGAAAACTAATTGTCTTGTTGTTAATATTCATAAAGCTATAAACTGGTTTGTTTTTGTGGATTTTGTGACATTAGTGTCTCTTCTGTTGTTCCAGAAATCGGTTCAGAACACAGCAAGTCAGTGTTCCTGTTATTGTCCAAGATTAAGTCTGTACCTTCCCTTGAAGCTCAGAAAGACATGGTCAAATGGGTTCTACAGGTAGGCTGTTCTGCATTTTCATCATTTGCATCATACAATGCTTTTTTATCGTTTTTGTAGAGCGATTCATTTGTTTTGAAATTTCCTTTACCTTTTTATATGAATGTTTTTTTTCTGCTAGATGTTTGAAATTGTCAAGTGCCTTAGAGAGAAGTCCAGTCCAACAGCTTCCATGAGTGTGGAGGCAACCAAGCCGGAAGAGGTAAGAGAATGACTGATGACATTTCACTTTTTCAAGGGAGCTTCATTGTCTCCGACATCAAATGTGTCAAGTTTTTGGAATGGAGTGGTCAGGAAATATAAAAAAACATTCTAAAAGTACCTTAATACCAAATGAATAATTACACAAAATAAAGGTACGCTATTGAAGTGCTCAGAGCTGTTCTGTCTTGACACAACCTCCCTGTTACAACATCCCACTGACTCGCCATCATTCATTTGGTTTCACAAGAGGAGTTCAAGGTGCCAAACACAATCCAGTGATTAGTCATGCCTGCCCCTGAAACTATAAGAAATCGAGTTGAATTAACAGAAACATGTCGCTGTCATTCCAGAGTGCTCAGGACAAAGAGAAAGCTGAGCGCAAAAGGAAGGCAGAGGCAGCCAAACTCCACCGGCAGAAGATTATGGCCCAGATGTCAGCGATGCAGAAGAACTTCATTGAGTCAAACAAGATGCTGTATGACAACATGCCAGAGAGCGGGATACAAGGCGAGCCTGTTGCAGCTGCTGAGAGGTGAGGAGGATCATTTTAAAAAATCAGGGGTGGTTAAAGATGGCGTGAGATCCAAACCAAATAATTTGACTAATTCTACATGGGGCTATGCTAATTCCTCTAGTTGTGCAATGGAGCATATGGAGCTGTGTGTTGCCGTCGGGCCCCACCGAGGGTCCACTCCAGCTGACAGGGAGGTGCTCACCTGCATTCTTTGCCAGGAAGAACAGGAAGTGGCGGCCCAGGCTCAAGCCATGGTACTGACAGCATGTGTCCAGAGGTCCACAGTACTGACACAGTGCAGAGGAAAGATACCTACCAGCAGAGAAGATGGTCAGTTTCCAGTTACTATATTGTCATTGAATTGTTAACAGCTTCAGTTTCATGGGGAAAATGGCACATATTCATTATATTTATTCCTTAAAGGGACAGGGACCTCATATCCGCTCTTCATGCCCCCTGAACTGGCAGTTGGGACCCACACTGGCAGCTGCGGACACGTCATGCATGCCACATGTTGGCAGAAGTGAGTTATGATATGCTCTGCTTGTGTGTGTGTGTGTGTGTGTGTGAAGTCACAATCGACAGATGTTAATTTCTGTAATTTTCAGATATTTTGAGGCTGTTCAGAACACAACCAGGAACCGGCTCCATGCTGAGCTGATCATCGACCTGGAGAATGGGGAGTATTTGTGTCCCCTGTGCAAGTCTTTGTGCAACACTGTTGTCCCTCTCATACCGTTGGAACCACTGATGTTTAACTAGTAAGTTAGTAACACCTTCTTCAGCCCAATCTACAGTTGACATAATATATAGAAGTAATGTGAATATTTGTTTCAATGTTTATAGTGAAAATGCAGAGATAATTGGACAGCATTTGACCCTGCCTCGCTGGATCCAGATCCTCTCTGCCAGGGTTAAAGGACTCAAATCAGTCACTCAGGACAATGGTAAGAAGACACCAGTGCAATGTCACAGGAAAAGACATTCCACTTATTTGTGTGCTGGAGGTTTTGGGTTGAGCCACTCTAGCTCTTTGCCAGTCAGTGTCACCAGTGTAAAACTGAACCACCAATGGAAAAAAATGCACCAAATGTCATAAACATAGAGCGTCATCTGATCTCGTAGAAACTCACATGTTGTTGCTTCAAAATAACAGACATAATTGGATATATTGATGAAGGAATTTTTCTATAAAGCAGCTGTGGAAAATGTTTGAATTTGCATCTTCTGATTCATTGATTGTTTATGAGCACCATCAACTGTCATCATGCAAAGTTGTTTCTCAATCTGGTGATGATGAGATGATTGATGCTTTTGTACATCTCGTGCAGATTGCAACACAGAAGGAAGCAGTGTTGATGCGGACACGGGGTTGTGTGGAGAGAGCCAGCCAGACTTTAGATCCATACTGAGCTATGGAGTACAAGAACCGTGAGTGAAACTGTCACCTTCTTGAATATTTTTTATCCTATAGTGCAGCAGTCTTAATTCTCTACTTTTTCGCTTTTTTTTTTTTTTTTTTTTTGTCACAGGAGGAAGTTCTCGGACAGCATAGTGGAGATGCTGGTTGTGTGCGCCACCACAGTCCACAGAGTGGGGCTGCAGACGGCGCCCAATGAGCTGTGCCCACGTGTGCCCCTAATGGCTTGGAACACGTGTGCCTTCACTATTCAGGCCATAGGTACAATAAGTCTTGGCTCATTGTGTCTCGCTGTCTGGTTTCATTCATTTGCTATTCTCACAACTTCTTTGCATGTCTTCACAGAAAACATATTGCAGGAAGAGGACAAGCCGCTGTTTGGGTCCTTGCAAAACAGACAGGTTGGATGCCATATATTGATGTGTGCAAACCTGTCATGTAATGCATACGATGAATAATGGTTTGGGTGGAGCTTTGTCATCAGTACTGTGAGATGTTTCTGTATTTTAGCTTGCAGGTCTGAAGGCAATTGTTCAGTTTTCGGCAACTCAGAGACTTAAGAGCTCCCAGACTGTCATTCAGAGGCACTTCACCGACATGTTGGGTGGTATGTGCTCATCTAAGATTACGTCATATTTGTCTAATAGATGTAATTGTATAGCTTTTCATATAACTGTAAAAACACATACTGTAAAAAAAAGGCTGTCATGTCCATTAGCACTGTGGTCATATGTGTGACCTCTTTCCTCAGTTTTGATACCGGTCTTGAGCAGAAAGAACACCCCTTCTCTCCTGGAGGTGGACTTCTTCCATCTCTTGGTAGGTTCCCCCTAAAAGATATACATTTTGTTTGAGTTTCTCCCAACTTTTACTTAAAGAGCTAGATTTTTTCTATTACTTTGTTAATGTGTGTGCTCTTGTGTGTTTTGTCAGGTGGGGTTAGTGCTGTCTATACCCTCACTGTATCAGGAGGAGGCTGTGGACCTACAGCCGTCCACTGTCAGCTCTGCCTACAACCACCTGCACATCCTGCATCTGGTCACCATGGCTCACATGCTGCAGATCCTCCTGACTTCTCCAGGTACAAATGGCAAATGTCTCCACCATCCATTCTGGTCTGACAGTACTTCTTGTATCTATCTAAGAATGCTGCACAACAATATGGATGATTATGTTTAATAAATAATGGTGCCGCTTCTGCCTAGATTTCCCTGCAGTAGCAGGTGGAGAAGAGACAGAGGAGGCGAGAGCAGCAGCAGAACTGCTCACTACAGTGTCACAACACACTGGCAGGTACAAATGCTTCTTGTCCACATTTCTTAGTGCTGTCCTTCCATGTACTGCATGTAGACTTTTACCTACAAATCGCCATCCGTGTTCCCCGTTGAACACTGTCTAAAGACATATTCACTGAGACATTTTTTTTTAGCCTGCTTCATAAGCAAACCTGACAGGAATCACCCTTGCCTGTTTGTAATGGAAACAAATGCCCTCTCAGTTGAAGCAAACATTGTCCCTTTACATGCTGCATGCCCAGAGGTGTTTATGATCTTACAGACTGCCTTCAGCTTGTTTGACCGGTTGTTCTGTGGTTTGCTCGCCAGGCAAATTCCAGACGTCTCTGGCAGCTCTGTGGCAGAGAGAGTGAAGAGAGGAATTGAACCTTTCCTGCGCTGTGCTGCTCTCTTTTTCAATTGCCTTACGGGAGTGCATCCTCCAGAGGAGCTATTTAGTGCTGCTGGTAGGTCAAACTGAAGTATTTAATCACACTAACAGACTGCACGCGATGATTAATGAATGGAAGCTGACGTTTTCGGTCTTTGCAGCTACCCCTCAAGGACAGATGGAGGAACTGTGCAAATACTTGGCATTACCCTCTGATCTGTTCCAGCTCTTCCAGGAGCACAGAGACCCTGTTACTCCACTGCTGCAGAGGTTGGTGATAAACATATGAGCAATGTTAGTGTGATCAGTGATCGTTTAGTATTCACTGGAGGGGTCAACATTTTTATCATTTGTTTTGTCTTTTTAGGTGGTGTGGAAGCCCAGCTGTAACCAAAGCCCTGAATGGCAAAATGCAGACTGTCAGGTAAACTTCAGCCTTCGTATTCTTTCAGCCCTAATTTTATTTTGTAACAAAACATCTTCCAATAATTGATTAATAAACTTTCTCCAGATACCCCAGGAGAAGGAATCGCTTGATTGATCTTCCAGAGGATTACAGTGCTCTCCTCAACCAAGCCTGTCATTTTCAGTACGTGGCCACTTGAAGTCCTTTCTCAGTCAGAGCTTTTCAGTGGAAACTCAGCTTGAGGTGTCCAACCCACTCTTCCCCTCCGCAGGTGTCCCAAGTCCACAGACGATGAGAGGAAGCATCCGACCCTGTGCCTGTTTTGCGGGGCCATGTTGTGCTCTCAGAGCTCCTGCTGTCTCAGCCAGCTGGATGGGGAAGATGTGGGAGCTTGCACAGCCCACGCCGCTACCTGTGGCGCTGGAGTGGGGATGTTCCTCAGGTGCGTAAATTCTGGGAGGGATTTTCCAGCCCTAGAAAAAGCATTATTTGACTTCTTGCATGAAATGTGCTGTGTAAATAAAGTTTAATGTCATGTTTACAGGATAAGAGAGTGTGAAATCGTATTGATGGCCAGTAAGACTCGAGGAAGCACATACCCTGCTCCTTACCTGGATGACTATGGGGAGACAGATCCTCATCTTGTGTAAGAGATGTAGCTTTTTTTGTAGATGCAGACATGGCAACATTGCCTCCTACAGGCAAAAAAGTAATTGCTGCTGCAGTTTAAACACCTCCGCCATCTGCAGCCAGTCTGAGCAGCATAGCCATGGCCATGAAGAACACAGTTCTGTCATATTAAAAGTATTTTTTATTTCTTGTACAAACACTTGAATAAATGACACCTTCTGTCTCTAAATTTCCAGAAGGGGCAATCCGTTGCACCTTTGCCCGGAGCGCTACAAGAAGCTGAACCAGCTGTGGCAGCAGCACTGCATCCTGGAAGAAATTGCCCGCAGCCTCGAGGTGGTCAACGTTATGTTTGCCTTTGAGTGGCAGATGTTGTGATGATTACTCCAGCTGTGGTGGGCCAAAAAGTAAAGAGCACAGCCATAGAGCGTAATGTGCTCCAGTGCTTCTGAAGCACACACACACCCAAAATACACACACACACACGCCACAAACACACGGAAAACAAACAGCCCTCCTACAATCAAAGAAGGCCTGAGCAGCCGGTCCATTCCCGATGAAACCCCTGCTGGAGTCTAGAAAAGTGGGACAGTCAAAAGAGGAAGATGAAGAATAGTAAACCCAAGTCGCCTTGTTTTAATTTGATTGTCTGCTGTGAGAATGAGTTTCTCCAAGAAAAATGTAATTTACAAAGAGGCTCATTCCAATAAAGACAAACATCAGATACACACTGACATGTTTCTGTTATCAGTTCCTGTATTTGATTTCTCTCCTCAGTGATGCTGTGAATTTTCTGCATTTTTTTTTTTGTGTTAGACATTCAGATTTGTCCTAAGTTATAATTGCTGACTTATGCCGTTTTGGAAGGTACGTTCATTTGGAAATGTTCATGCATGGGTCATATTTTACACATTTTTGTGTCAGATAAAGGCCACATCTTACTGTAACCTTTACACACATATAGAGGCACATATGTAATGGATGAAACATTTTTTTTAGAATATACCTTATTTTCAAAGTTGTTTTAAACAGGTTGAATAATCAGAAGTACACAGTAATCTGCTTCCATCATTTCATTTCATGACACCAAATTAAAGTTTTATGAATATTTCAGCCTCTTTTTTAATTTAAATTTTGTTTTAAGGCTACAAATCCTCACTCCTCTTGAGATTATGTTTGTGAATTATATGAACATACATATATGTAAAGAAAAATCCCGTTCGGCCAAATTGATAATCAGATATCCACTGTATGTTTGTAATGATTAAAACCTATTAAAGGGGCCATTGCTATACAGATTATAGTCACATTTCACCATATGGTGCTGATTCAATTAATACAATTTGATTTTAAGAAAAAGTAATTCAATATTCTATTTAAGAAAGAAATGTACTTTTTATTGAAAGCAATCTATATGATATCTTTTCAGTTATTCTGTTCATTTTTGCTCAGCCTTTTCAGGAAAAGTGTGAATACAAAATGTCCTCCTTTTTGTGTTGTTTGACAGTACTACATGACTTCCAGGCTGTGGAAATAAAAACACTAGCCTCTATACAGATGAACTGTTCCTGTGCCCTGAATACATCTGAGTACTATAGTGTCACAGTTTCTAAAATCTACCATGTTGCTCACCCATAGAGTACATTGTTTTGTCTATCAAGTCTGCCCAAGGCAGAAATAGAAAACACTCTCTTATTTCAAATGTCTCATAGCAAGAACAGTACTTTATTAACCTTCATGCTTTAATTTAACAACCTGCAAGTTTCTTTGTTGTTGTCCCCCTGAGTGCTTAAGCTGTAATTTGCCTTCTCAGCTGTGCTCTATAATTTCTGAACAGAAAGGCGAAGAAAGCAGAGTTCCTTTGACCACAAGCCAATATGTTGAAGGCTTTATAATTAAAACAAAGTAAGACATGGTAGCCTAGTTTCCACTGTGCTTGTTTGGAGCCCTTACGAAACAATCAAACAATAATGCCTGACCGTCACCAGCTCAGAAGTTTTATTGTCCAGCTTGTGGTAGCTCATCCCAGCGACAGTGACTGAGGTGTTCTGGTAAGACCATGGCGGCTTTGCTGAGGCACATGAGATCCATGTTAGTGACAGCTCAAACGCTCTAGGAAATGTTTTATACAATGTTATACAGCAATCCGAGTTCTATCTATTTATGTGCTTTTAACTAATGTGTAAGCAAGAAGTAGAAAGTGATCCATTAATGTAATCTGAACACCCAGAACATATCTAAAAATTCATTCTCATGCTCTTCCACTATTTGTACTGCAATATATGAGCTCGTTTTCAATGCAGGAACATTCCCCAGAGACGAGGAACCTTAAGGGAACTCGAGTGCTTTTCCACTGCAGGGAACACGGCCTAAATGATGTCCCCAGGACCTGATCCCCAAAAAGTTCCCGCTCTGTGGGTTTTCAAAGTATTATTAAAAATCTACAGCTGCAAACCAGTTTTTTTTTTTTAGTTCTTTGTGCTCTGACGCATCAAGTAAGAATTATAGAAGCAAGCAAATGACAGATGGACTGATGATGGCCGTTGTTGTATAGTCGTGCACTAAAACAGCGGATGCTTTTTCGTACATGAGATGCTAATTTGCCTAACCTTCACAGGTCTCTGAACAAGTGGCTGTCAACTCATTGAAAAATGTTTCCTAGGACTAATGGTTCTGGATGGAAATGCGGCTCTATTTAACCTGAGGGCCAAGTCACCCTGCTCCACTACATGTAGAATATAAGTTATGTTCTAACCTCTTTCCACTGCTTTTTATTATCACACTTTGAGGCAAAATCAGGCAAAACGTGGCCTTCAACTTCTGATCACTTTCCCTAATTTCTCTTCATACAAATCTCGAGTTCATCGTGACTCCGGTATCGCAAGCAGACAGGTGTAAGGAACTGTAAGAACACCTGCTGTGAAACCACACCGAACACAGGCAACCAGATATCATTTGTAAACAAATCACAGTACAGATGTGTACAGTTGTGGTGATCTATGATTTACATTATGCTGAAAAAAGAACATGCAACCGAGAGATTTGGATTCATGTGGATTCAAACCACTAAATGTAGCATCTAGATGAAGGCCCTTTAAAGATGCTGTTCAATGAGAGGTCAACTGTCTTCAGGTGTTGGCTTCGGGGGCACGTTGTCCGGCCCGTAGTTTGCTTTAGACGTGCAGGGAACATTAATGTTTGGGTCCCCGTTGTTGGCTGTATCTATCTGGTTGCACTTGCCGAGGCTCTTGATGATGTTCAGGTTCGTGCGGGCCGTTTCCATGAAGCTGTTCTCCAGCAGCCAGCCCTCGGACTCAGAGTTGGGGTCGCCTTGCCTCAGCACGTTTTCCAGGGAGGTTTGGAGGAAACGAACCCCCGTCAACACTGACAGCTGAAACGAGTCGCACAGAAGCATATTAGTGAACACGTGACACAAGCATGTGAACGCAACTCATGATACAAGGCGGTCACACAGGTAGAGTTGTGCGTGTTTTGTCCTTATGGCCTGCTGCAGTCATTTTGTAACTTAAAAGTGTCCGCAGCTCTAACTGACATGCAGCTGAGTCGGGGACAATGAGAGAGTCCACCTCATGTCCTGCAGGGAGGACACAGAGATAATACGACGGTAGAGATTTACTCAAGGATTAGTACTGTGAGGGTGTGAAGTGAATGTGCCATAGCGGAGTTCATGCAAAGGCTGAGATGACACCAGTCATGCCCTTCACTAGTCAATGCAACTTGACTGCCACAGTTCAGTTGTATTTTGAGGCGTGCTGTGCCAGCAGGAGCTCGGTGTAGGCTCGGGCCACCAGCCTCAAACACAATGCAAACAAGCCACAGTGGTCTGGTAAACTCACTTATTTGATATCCCACATTACTTGTTACATTGCCATATGTTACACCTGTGGTGAACTTTGGTTAACAATGGTGGGAAAAGTCATGGACGGCCCTACTCTGCCTCTGACTGGCTAGTACTTGTTGGCTTCCTTGGTTGGGTTGGTTGGGTTCCTTGAGTAGTGAGAGTCCATCTCCATTCGCTCCAGCGGACCATTGTTTCACAGCAATGGCAGCAGTTTCACCAATCGTTTGTCTCTCATATTAGTGTAATCAAATTTCCTTCCAGGAAAAAAAACTTCCTTGAACTATCCAAGGTCTACATGACTAGACTTGACGATCAGCAATTTGTATTTCTGCTGTTGTGACTCTCTCTACTCGAGGGGTCTGGTTAGGTTTAGGCATAAAGAGCGATGATTGGTTGGGGTTAGGGTAAGAATGTCCCTTTAACTTGTGTCCTCTCACCTCAAATAGCCAGGTGATGAGGACCGTGAGGCCAATGGACTGCATGATGTGGGTGTAGTACTCCAGCAGCGCCCGGCGGCAGCCTTTCATCCACAGGTTCAGCTCCTCCGTCTGGTGCTCGTAGTTGAAGTGAGCGGAGTTGTTGGTGATCTGCTGCTGGATGCAGGGCCGGGGGGAGAAGGTGTTGCAGCAGCTGAAGGGGACGCCGTCCATCAGGTACTTCCCCTCCACGTTGCTTCTCAGTCGGCTAGAAAGCAGGAGGAAGAGGGGGAAGCTCAGGGTTTTATAGCAGGTGTTACATGTGAAAGATCTGAACTTAGTGTGTCATTGTTTGAGACTGTGCAAAAATGATTACAGAAAATATTATTTTGCCCTTTTTATGCCATCTTAAATGTGAATATAATTTTTAATAAATCAGCGTCCTCAGTCTGTAGCGTTTACTTACTCCACCACCTCTCTTTGGGACATATCCAGGTAACGGCTGCTGATCCACTGGATTTGAAACCAGTCTTTATATCCATTGTTCCCGCAGCACTGGAACTCTATCTGCAGCACGTCCACCGTGCGCTTCAGGAAGCACCTTCCCGGCGTGTCCGTGTCCTTATAGAACCTCATGGCCTCCGTCAGCCCTAGGTTCAGAGACTCCTCCAGCTCCCCGCGCATGCTGTAACACATCAGGGCCCCCACCAGCACGCAGAAGGTGAAGAAGAAGGTGCATATGATGTAGGGCAGCATGATGAGCTTCCAGCGCAGGAACTTGGTGCTGTCCACGCAGTCGTAGCAGATCTTCCCACCCAGGAAGTTTATGGCACAGGCGATGAGGCCCACGGCGATCAGCATGTTGGGGACGTACTGGATGTCCCTCTCAGCCATCAGCTCCTGCCGCTTGTTGAGCTCCACCTTGAGGAAGAGGCCCAGGCTGAAGAGGATGGCCCCCGTCACTACCGAGATCCAGTTCAGGATCCACAGCACCTGGGCCAGCTTGTCCCTCTTGGTCTTGGTGAACTTCACTCTCAGAACTGCCATTGTATATATATCTCCTCTCGTCCTTTAAAGTCCAGGGGGTGATTAAGGGTGGGATGCAGGTGAAGCAGGGGAGAGGAACAGGTTATCCTCTAGGGGGTGTGGGGGACCAAGGGGAGGGGGATTGGTTGCAGAGTTCTCCGAAGGTCCTCTCATAAGCAGCTTAGCCTGGTAGTCATGATCGATATATTGTGGACGCTGCATTTTGGTTATACTGTAGATGCAGGCAGGCCTATAAATATGAAAAGTATGTAAGATCACATAATAGCACCATTTTATTTGAATACAAGACACTGCTAAGACAAAACACAGTGACATGTGATTAGATGAGCACAGGCTTGAAACAATCTTCACATGTATCAAATTGAAAAGAGATCAGCGAGTTGCAATGTGGTTTTAAAAAAACGGAATTCCAGTGAATCTGGAATTTCCGTCTGGACAAAGTTCCCAACAATGAAATGAAAGAGGCAACTGACACAGAGTCCAATCAGTCACACTGCTCCTACCTTATCCTGGTCAGCATTCACCTCGAACGTCTGCCATCCTCCTCCACTCGTTTTCACTTTGTTTTCCCGCCGGCGTCCTCAGATTTAGTCCTGCGAGAGGCGAGTGGTCGTAGTGACACAAATAGTATGGAGGCAGCCACGGCAGCATCAGAGTGAGACTAGTAGCCGAGCCCTGACCCACCTCCTAATCCCCTTTAATCATTAATCATCCCTGGGCCCCACGAGAGGATTTGGACCTACCTTCTGTCACCTACGCAAATCTGTAGACTGTCCCGGCACCGTAAAAAGTAATGGATGATGGCCATCGCGTGAGGGCGCGTCTGTGTGTGCATGTGTGTCAAACGTAAAAGTACTATAAAAGCCTGGACATCCATTGTGAAAAGTGTTTGACATCCTACAGTTTTTTGTGTTTTAATTAGGCCAGCCTGTAATTACAAAACTGAGTGTATGTAAACAGAAAGAATTACAAAATGAATTGCTTTTCGCTTAACAATACCTCCACATGTTCTGCAGTCTGGTAATTTTTATGAGGGCCACACACACATGATCTGGAAAAAGTAAATAGGTCATTACACACTGACACAGTTATAGAAGGAAAAAATTGCTGCTGCACAGCTGTTTACTGCTGGAAACATTCCACTAGGGTTAAAACTAAAGACCGTTTTCTTTTAGCAGTCATCTCCCTGCCACCTTTCCAGCTTTGACAGTGTTCTGGGGACCTAATTTCCTTTTATATTCTCTTATTTTCCTTTATTCAATCGTGGAAATAAGACCTCTTTCTGTTGCAAACTTGCAAATATTACCTGTCTTACTTTCTGTAGTTCTTTTCCAAAACTACATGGTGCAGCTTAAATGTTTTGTAGAAAATGTCAGAAAAAACAGAAAAAATACTTTTGATGTCCAGAGTGATGACAATTAACCGATCAGTTGCTTTGGTGTCAACTATAACCTTCATTGCAAGTATTTTGATAATGGATGCATCAGTTTGAGTATTTTTTTTAGATAACAAACGCTGAAAATTAGTGTCTTTACTCCTGTGTAATTTAATACCTTTAGGTTGTTGACAAAACAACACATTTGAGGACTTTTGGAAACACTAATCAACATTTTTCATCGTTCAGAAACCAAACAACAAAACGATTAGTCGAGAAAGTAGTGACTAGTGAAGTCAACAAAACGTACACACGCACGCGCTCACAGCCACGCCGCAACTCAGCCAATGAAATGTTAACTGAGAGTGAGATTAGTGGATTAACATGTACCAAAGTAGCTTGTGTAAGAAGAGAGTGTTACTGTAGCCACCGGTCCAGTCAGCAAATCCCCGGGGCAGACAGAGCACACAGCGCTCACCGCTTCACACACGGACAGTTTAACGGCTGGACAACTGAACCACGTCTCCAAGTGAGTGTTCAAACAAATCTTTACAGTTTTCTCCATGGAGGCTCCCAAAATAACGACAGATACCGCATTCATGCCTTAATCTCACATGTGTCTTTATGGTTATATCACCTGTAGTAATAACCATTTGTTTCTTCTGCTGTAATAAACAGGTATAACTTATTTTTGCTCCCATCATGTGAACTCCCTTGTCTCTGTGTGGACCCTGGGGTCAGAGGGCAGTCATGATGGATACACAGCACCAGTGGTCCGAGGCGTTGGCCAGCAACAACATAGGAGCCATCATCCGCTGGCTACGGAAGCTCACAGCTGAAGGTACGTGACAAGAAGCGTTCGACTGACATAAAGGTAGCGGCAGAAGTAGTTCTGTTCTGTTCCATTCATCGACTTTCATCTGTGCTGCAGGTGAAGCAGATGTGGAGGAAATCCCCCTGACTTTCAGCAGCTGGGTCCAGAGGACGTCAGAGTTCGCTAAAAAGGAGTTGTTAACATTATGTGAGTAAGAACGTGTTCATCAACCACGACTGAATGTTTGGATTTCACAGCACACGCTCAGGATCTCTGTATGTCTCCCCGCAGGTTTCAGCCGCTGCCAGGGCCTGTGGATGTTTCTGGACCGGAGCTCTTTCACCAGAGTGCACATGCTGCTCCAGAGACTGAGGAACCTGCTCACCCTGGCCCAGTGGTCGAGAAGGCAGCTCAGCTCGGCCCACCTCTGGCACGGTAGAACACGTTCAGCATGCAGCACGGATGATGATTTTGACAGTAGTTAACCTCTCGACGTGAATTTACTCGAGTTAAAATGTTTCTGTTCAGGCATGGGGGTGCCGTGCGTGGTGTGCGGGGATACATTGGGCTCCTCAGACGTCAGACGTGGATGCTGGAACCGGGAGCACAGGGCTCTGAAGCAGCACATTTGGCTTGGACGGCTTGTTCAGTGGTGGGGCATCATGGGGCTTCTGCCCAAGCAGCCTGGTACAGATTTGATCACACAAATCACATGACGTTGACACGATGAACTGTTATGACGTCTCTAAAAAGTCTTCCTGTTCTCTGCTGGTGCTGCTAGAGGCTCACGAGGTGAAGCGTATATCCCAGATGTGGAAAGAAATGGGTCACGGCCAAAGGAAGGCTTGTCTCGAGGCACCCGGGTAACTCGGACGGTTTGACTCGATGAAGGAATTCTGAGCCATTGTTACAAACTGTCCTCCCGTTTCACCTCTGATTTTCTACTTTCTTACATTCGACTAGATGCGAGGTAGGAGTCACGGGAAGATTCAGCTCTTTGATACAGGGCATGGTGACTCAGCTGGACAGACAACATGGATGCTGCACAGACCAGTGCTATCCTCCTCCTAACCTGCAGTCCCTGCTGAAGCTCGTGCTGGTGCCTCATATTGACAACATGTCAGTCCAAGCGCTTGTATCTTTTCAAAAACATCTTCTGTGGATCATACTGTACAGCCCCCTTTTTTCCTTTGTTGTGCTTTATGATTCGTTGTTATGTAGTTCTTAACCTTTGTATGTCGCAGCTCATGTACTTTGTTCTGGACATGGCAAACTTCCTGCAGTGCAAAGACGACCTCCTTCAGTCTTTCTGCCACGCCTTCACCATTCCTTCCAGCTTTTCCCAACAAATCAGGGCCTTCTGGATGCTCGACCATGGACACGTCAAGGTATATAGCCAAGAGGCAAAACTGATTTCATGCTCCAGCGGCTGATTCTGAAGTCTTTTTAAATGAACATATGCAGGCTGACTGTGATCGCGAGTGCGAATCAAAGGCCAGTTAACCATCCCGTTGATTACATTAGTGTCCTCGTTTCAGCAGCCATAACAGTCTGCAGGTGACACTAATGGGCCACTTGAGTAGCGCATATGATTAATGTAATAACGCTCCACTGTGCCACTCATTAGTGATGAAATTACAGTGTGCCTCTCATTGGGCAGAGGAAATGCTTTCATTGATGAAGGAAGTAAAGGAAATATTCTCCACAACAACAAGTAGGAGAGATGTTACTGATTCCGTTTCATGAAGGAAAAACTCGTCCTGCTGCTTTATCATACATGGATTATGAGACAACAGGCCCCTCGGCACCGACATGTGGCCTCCCAACCCTCCTTTATAGGAGCACACAGAGAGAGAAAGAGACACAGTGTCTCTTTGAAGTTGTTTTGTGTCTTTTTGTCTGTCAGGGTCGCAATTTTGTGTCTCTTTGTGCTAGTTTTCTGCATCTTTGTAGTTGTTTCATGTCTGCTTGTGATAGTTGCATATCCCTTTGTATTTTGTGTCTGTTTGTTGTTGTTTTATATTACTGTTGTAACTGTGTATCTCTTTGTGGTAATTATATGTCCCTTTGTAGCTGGGTTGTGTCTTTCTGTAGTTGTTTTATGTTATTGTCCCATGTAGTTGTTTTATGTCTGATGTGGTAGTTGTGTGCATCTTTCGATGCTATGATGCACTTTAAAACCTGATGGGAAATTCTCACATTCTCACAACTATTGTTATGTATAAAGTCACATAGAAAGGTTAGTTATGAGTTTAAAGTTGGCTAAAACCTCTGGATAAAATGTAGGCTTTTTAGGAGGATGTTTAATATCAGCTACTTTGAAGGACTGTGGTACACAACCTCTTAATAGGATCAAGGATGTCGATCAATGACTGTATGATTGACAGCCACTTAAAATCGATGCTGTGATCGAGGGGCCCCTGACACCTTGTCACTCATGTGCTAATGTCATGTTACATGTTATCCAGGCTTCCATGGAGCTGCTACTGAGCCCCAGGGCTGCTGTTCCCCGGCTCTCCTGGCAGCACGGCTGCATCATCCACTGTCTGCTAACAAGGAAGCAGCCTCAGCTGGCGTTGAGGTACCTCCACTGGACCACGCCTGCAATAGAAAGTGCTGATGATGCTAAGCTCTTTGCAGATGTGCTGCTTCAAAACAAGTACGTTACGCCAAACTAATCTGTGATAATTTAATTTGATCATCGCAGACCAGGGCTCTAAAAGTTTTTATGACTGAGGATGCACTTTGAAAACTCTTGAGCTAAGATTATTTACATTTAAATTATTGTCATATTGTGTGCTGTTGACAATGTCTATTAGTTGCGTCTCCGAAGCCTGGACGCTGTTGAAGAAAGGCCACACTGAAAGCAACGACACGGTCATGTACTTCCTCAAGGCTTGTGATGGAGTCGGTCTGTGTGCAGAGGCTCTGAAGTACATCCCTGCAGGATACCATGTGGGTGAATGTCTTGTAATACAGCAATTAAGTGGGTGTACCAGAGAGATTGAGCTCTGAAATTATGTTTTTTTACCTTAAAAATCTCTATTAGGGTGAAGGAGAGAACGTAAATGGTATTGAGACTACAGGATCAGTGTTCAAGGAAGGTAAGGCTGGTTGTGAATGGAATATTAAATGGTATCAGGGCAGAATAAAGTGCAGTGCGTTTAACCGTGACATTTCCTTTTATAAGACAAGTCAGCAGTAAGGCCACCCTGCCCGCTGTCTGCTGACCTGTATCGGGCTCAGAGAGTGAACACAGTGTCCTCAGAGGAGCTGGTCCGACTGGTCAGAAATGCTGTGATGGAAGTGAGAAAGCCACGTCCCAAAATGAGGTACTGAGGTTGGATTATGCTAAAATGTGTGCAGTGACCCAGAGGTCTCAGCTCATCCCTTCTCCACGCTCTTCCCTCCAGTGAGGTGGTGTGGCCAGAGCACACAGAGAGAAAATGGCACAGCAGAGAGATGTTCCTGTCGACCCAGGCTCTGCGTCATCTCGCGCCAAGCCCCTCGCCACTGGACTTGATGGAGGAAACAGAGCCAGCAGCTCGTACAGATGAACCACAAGAGGAACCGCAGCCTGTTCAAAATGTAAAATTCTGAATGTGCCTGCTTCAAGACTGTTCTTTCTTTTCAGAACATGTGACTGTGAAATAATGCCCTTTGGTTGTATCCCAGCAGCAACCTGAATCACCAGAGCAGATCTCTCCCTCTGAGGATCTGAGCACTGAGTCCGTCTCCTCCTTCACCTCGGCCTCTTCCCTGCCTCTGTTGAGAAGGCAACGCTGTCATATTTATGAGAGTACCTTGACTCTTCAGAGAATCTCCTCTCTGCTCAACGATGAAGAAAATCAAAGCAAGGGGGACGAGGAAGAGGACAGCAGAACCCCCTCGCCGTTCCACGCCTTGCCAGAGTGCCCTGAGCTGATGCTGACACTAGATGGCGCCACAGACCCCATTTTCCTCAGCAACTTGGACAACGACGCTGTGGCCGGGCTGGTGCTTTCTGCAGAGGGTAGGCTTTGTGTTGGATATAAAATCTGCATTATTTACATTAAGATGTGGTCGAAAGATTAAGAGAAACTTCGATTGATTTCTAGATGGAGAAGACGTTGAGACAGATGTTTTCACAAGCAAGGACTTCCTCGGTGTTGATGCATTTCCTGGACCTTCCATTGATGAAACCTTTTTTTTAAATAAGAGGTCAGAGGTCATCTTATCTCACTCACTTCACACCGCTAAGTCAATTGAAAGTGACATTTGCCTCCTATGGTTCAGTTTCTAAATTACTTCATCATTTCTTCATTACTCCACAGCACTGAGAACAACCAATCACTACCTGATCTCTGTGAACCCGAGTCTGAGAGTCACAGCTTCCTCTCGCCTGACGATGGTGTGTTGGTACAAAATTATCCATCTGAAATGTGCTTCACTCTCACTGTTCACATCACTTCACATACTGTTATTTGCAGAGAAAGTGGCCAGTTGTGAAGAAGTGTCAGAGGAAACTAAGAAAACTGACCAAGAGGACCATTTGGATCGCATCCGGTATGAGATTTTCGACGTCGGTGAGGCTGCCACATTTGACT
Source organism: Acanthopagrus latus (assembly GCF_904848185.1). NCBI lineage: Eukaryota > Metazoa > Chordata > Actinopteri > Spariformes > Sparidae > Acanthopagrus > Acanthopagrus latus. The sequence goes on along the minus strand of NC_051054.1, from coordinate 12,543,138 downwards.
GTCTCCTGCAGGAAGAGCCTCTCTGGGTATGCAGTATCTCCATCCAACTGAAAAAGTACATATTGTACGTTGACTCGCATCTGTGTTTTTAAAAATGGGGTTCTTCGTGTGCTTTTTATGTGCCAAGAAAACGTATGAGAATCACCAGCAGGAGGACCCACCGGGATGCTTCGGTCAAGGCTTCTCCTATGCCACATCTGAGACCACTCAGGACCCTCAGCAGAACCTTCCTCCATCAGAGGATCCCGCAGCCTGCAGCTCGAGGTCATCAGCAGGGACGAGTTGGGATGTCTCCCTCTTCCCCCCAGTGTGCAGCTCTGTTCGCCCCACACGGTTTCAGCAGATTTCTGGTAGCTTTCTGACCTCCAGCACAACCTACAACATCAAAACCACCTCTGCTCCCTCGGACACCGCCAATGAGAAGGATGAACCCTGTTTCCAGAGAACCTCAGCCGGCCGGCTCGATCGTTGCGAAACAGGCAGCTGGTGGAAACAGGACCAGGAAACCTGTGGTGCTTCCAGTGGCCCTCCGTCTGCTACAGATGCAGGAACGGCAAATACATCAGGTAAATACATTTTTGATCTTTTGTTGTCTTTGCACATCAACTATTTCCTCTTTAGAAAGTCACATACAAACACTTGCAGCCACATGCTGTACAGTGGTCAGGGGGGATAATCAAATACGTGTGACATTTAGTGCTCCCAAAACATTGCAAATGGTCATTAGCACTTGCTAATTGAAAAACTTGATTTATGCCAGCGCTAGCTGAATAATTTATGTGTGTGTGTGTGTTTGGCCAACCATAATTGTTTGTCAGAGGTGCTGCTGTCCACCACAGGGAGCAGGAAATAGGTAAATGCACCAAAGGCAGGGGGTCTCTGCTGCAGGGAGAGGAAGTGAAGTGTCAGAGATTGGTTCCCTTAACCTTGCTGCGGCAGTCAGTCATCCGTAAAACAACCCCCTCCCTCTCCAACACTTTCAGTGGGGGGTATACTGTCTACCACTGCAAGCACACCTCTCTCCATCTGCTGGGCTGTGCTGATCACAGCTGGGCCTCAGGGATCTACGGCCTATTGCCCCACGCTGATGCCCCAACCTTGTCACTGGGACAAGGGTTAAAGACGCAACAATGGAGCAGTGTTGCAGACAATTAGAAGAAGAGTGTCAGATTTTGCCCAGCAAGGGATCATAAAAACTCATTAGAAGGCCGTTTTGATGATGTTTTGGTTTCGTTTGTGCTCATTCACAGATGATATGAAGTCTCTACTCGTACTGAGCCAACCTCCCTCCTACAGTCTGGTCAACTTCATGGATTTCACTGTGAAGCAAAAAGGAGACAGCAGAGATGGCAAACAGGTACACTGAAGCTGTGTGTATTCACTTTAAGGAGTGCGATCAGTAGGGGTCACTATTGTTCCAGCGAGGAAGCTTGACAAGCGTCTCCGTTTTGGATGATCTCATCTCTGGTCCCAGAGGGTTTTGCTTCATCAGAACCCAGCAGGTGCCCTCTTCACTACCCTTCATCCCCCTCTCGCTCCTGTCCTCCAGCATAAACACTGTTGCTTTTGAGATCTCCGCCTACAATGATGTCATGTTAGAAACATGAAGGCAGTGTTTCAGGGGATTTTGGATCCAGATGCACAGATCATAGCTGTTGTTTGTTTGTTAAAATCCTTTCCCTGCTCTGATGGGGTCATGTTTTTACATGACATAATTTCACTGCCTTGTTGTTCATCGACCTGAATGCTAACACTGGTAAGCACTGTAAAATGGTTCCACGGATATGACCAGGTAATTGTTTTACTGAGGTTTCATTGGATAATTGTTTAATTGGGATGCGGTCAGCTAATTATTTTGTTCAGAACTGGGGACCATATGGAGCTTGGCAGGTGAAACATAATTAGGCCATGTTAATTTATGATGATTATACTTTGGGCCCGAGCAGCCTATACTGTACAAACAGCATGTGTCTATCAAGGCCAATCTATTTTGGTTGTACAGTGCGTGCTTGTAGTCAATGCATCACATTCATTAAGTCGCAGTCTCAGTGGAGTGCCTGCTTCCAGGGGGTTGTTTGGAAAGAAATGCTGTTAGTGTTATCTAATTGCTCATCAGGCCAGAAATGATGCTGCGTAGGATTTGCTCAATAGAGAACTATTAATGGCTAACTTAATAACAAACGCTTAATGGCTGATTGGTCTATTTAATGCCAGAGTGGCTAGAGATAAGAAAATCAGGATATTAAGCAGAGTTATTAGTGCAAACTATAAATTCTGATCTCGTCCCATGTGACCTTACGCGTGACTGTTTATGATGATAACTGTGGCACAGTTATGGATGAGGTGCTGGAAACAAAGTCGTCGATCAAGAGATCATGCCCGCTTAGAAAAGATACCACAAAATGAAATATTATCGACTTTGCTGTCTTTATGAAAATGCCAATATTTGCAGAGAGAGAGGCAGGCGAGTCGCAGTGATGTCGCATGTTGAAACATCCAAGATTCAAGTCGAGACAAACGGCCTCTATTAGGGACATTTAATCAGTGCTCCCAGTCTCCTGTGCCCCCCTGGGGAAAGATTAATGGGTACAGGATATTTCATCAGGCCCTCCACATCACTGCCCAGGATATGAGGCTGTAATTGTGTCTGTTTTTGCTGTTGGTTTGTGTTACAGGCAAACAAAGAGGAGCCCGCAGGTTGGAGTAGTTTTGGGAGGGGTTCACAAGGTGCCATAAGAAGTGGGAGGACGCGATCAAGGAAAGGAAAACGAGTGAAGAAAGCCTGAGGATCTAGCACGTCCAGGACTGAGCTGAATCTGAAACATGATGCGTCTTTCTTTTTATTCAGAATACCATTCTGAATCCAAATCCTAAAGCAACACCGTCAGGATCCATTCCCGCCCGACCACGCCACAGGTTTGATCATCACCACGTGGACTTTTCACCTTGACGCGATCCGTCTCCCCCTCCTCGTCAATCACCTGGTTGGATTGTTCCGACAGCTGCTGCCTCGACCAGCAGCCTCTCCCACTCAGTGCTATTGTCCTGCCACGCCCTTTTTCTTCCACTGTACCACCACGTGTCAGAAACACTCAGTCCATAATGAATTTCTCAGGAATTATTGATAGACATAAATTATTGAATATTTTTCTAATTAAACCTCCGGTAAAAGGGATGGCTTCTGTCGTCATGTGCTTTTATTATCTGGTCAACATCACAGGGATGCACGGTGGTCCACTTGGGGCTTAAATGAGCTCTGTTTGAAATGCACTGATGGTGTCCTTGAAAATGGTTCTGCACTTTAGATTCTTCGATGGTTTTTCTCATCCCCTCTTGAAAAAAAAAAAAGGATGTTTGCTTTGCTGCCATTGCATCTCATGAAAAATGGATGACCTCTCAATGCTTTCTGCTGCCCATCGCTCCCTATATTTGCACTGAGCCCAGGGACTGCATTTGGGTTAGCATCTTCCTCCCTCCCTCCCTCCCTCCCTCTGAGGCCTGTTCTGTGGGTGAATAACTTAACACATATTTCAGCTTGACACACTTCTGCTCGGGGTCTCCCCTGGGTGCCCAGTTCACGAGCCCACACATGCTGTATTATTTAAAAGTAGGGTTTGGAGTTCTCTGTGTGTAATCTCCTCCATGTGTAAGGGGGGGTGATGTGTTATGGAGTTGTTGTGACCTTGCAGGTGTGGCAGCACCTCTGAGGCCTTTTTGCTGTTCTGTGCTTTGATTTTTCTATCAGAAAAATGGAGGAAATGCTGTTTCACAAGCAGCAGAATAATGTATCGCAGCAGAGAAAACGATTCGTTACGGGAAATAGTAATCTGGACTATTTGTCTCAAGAATAAAGACCTGCCAGGGCCAGGAAAGCACAAGAAGCATGAAACATATGTAACAATATCTAATGATGCTAAAAAAGCAAAACGCTGGTATGAAATCCACTCCCAGGCCAGGACCACACACACACACTTCGGCACACATACAATAACTCAAGCTAATCCGAGAGATGATAACGTCATGGAAATCAGAGCGCTGCGCCGCAGCAAAATGACACATAAATCATGTGCAAGGGAGAGCGTGCAAAACACTGCAGTTTGTATGATGGGTACAAATAGCCGTCTGATGTCTGGAGAGCTCTTGCATAAATACTTGTCTGTGTGTTGCATGGAACATTTTCCTGGGAAACTGCAGTAGGATTCCGACGTTCTGACACAAAATGCCTCCGTGCCAGCTCCCTAAAGGAGCTGCTCTCTTTGCTGTTTCACTTCTGCCACCTGAATGTGCAGCTTCCCTGCACCTTACCGTATCTGAAGCAAAACCTTTCTTATGCAATTCACCAAATGTCTTTTCACCCAAACACTCTGCCTCATCCTACATCTGTAGGGCACGCATCAAGGCAATGATCACGCTTCAGTCATGAAGCAGAGGGGTCTGACTGTGCAGCCATGTCACCCACTGGAGGGCACTGTGAGCGGCACTGAGGCAGAGGGAGGTTGAAAGACACCTTGGCCAGCTCACCAGATGGGCTCAGCGAAGCATGTCAGATGGCTGTGACAGCTACCTGCCCTTCCTTAAGGACTGTCACCATGTATAAACAAACCATTACTCTAATTTGTGAGTGCACTGCCTTATGTGTATGTGTGTGTGTGTGTACCAAATGTGTGTGTACAAGGGCATGATGAATGAACACACTGCAACAGGAGAGTTGCACACTATCATAAGTAAACGCTATTCTCCTTTGGATGTTTACCAGGTAATTACGTGAATCGCTGTGCAGCCCACATTTAAATTCTAGAGGCGATAATAACATTTCCAAAAATAGAAACTATATCAGACTGAATTCTGGGGAAATTGATAAAATGATGCACATCAAGAACATTTAGGTTTGATGGAATAGTACGGAGGCCCTGAGGGGCAAGTCAACGTTTTTAATTCAGGCTAATCATTTTCCCAGTGTGATCTAAATGATTTTCTCTCCTGTGTTTGTGACTCAAGACCTGTTTTTCATGTGTGAAACCAAGCTTTCTTTTTTTCCCCCTCCTTCATCTTTTCCCACATTTCATAGATGAAAAAAGAAGGAGAAAGAAACATAACGGAAGGATTATAAACACAAAGGTCTCATAAACACGGGAGAGAAAATAATTTTGATCACACTTTGAAAATGGAAATTCACACTTGACCCTCTGGGCTTCTGTGTAATAGTGCAGCCATGAAACATAAAGACATCTGAAGGCTTCAATGAAGAGTTTGAACCAGCTGAAACAGAGCATATATACCATCCTGTCAGAATGGTAGGATGAGCTGTGCTTATATCTGCGGGGGGTAAATTACATGTTCAGAGGTTAAATGTCATAATCAACTGCTGAATACTTTGAAGAGGAACATCTCCACAGCCTGGATGAAGATAAGATGGAGAGCCCTGAAGGCCTCAGCCTGCTCATTAGTTTGCAGCAGAGCGCGTCGTCGGATGCTGCGCCCCCGCTCATCGCTGCCTCCACTGCGCAGCCGCAGTCTCTCCAGGACGCAGAGAGCAGAAGAAGAGGGAGACAGGGGCAAAAAAAAAAAAAAGAAAAAAAAAGAAAAAAGAAAGATGGCCCTCGATAATTTAATTTTCGCCCAGTGCATCCTTTATTTCTTAGCCTTCGTGTTCGGGTTCATCGCCGTGGTGCCTCTGTCCGAGAACACGGAGGACTTCGGGGGGAAATGCCTGCTCTTCACGCGGGGAATGTGGCAGAATGAGAACATCACTGTGTCGAAGCAGCGCTACATCGTGGAGGAGTGGGGACCCGAGTCCTCCTGCAGCTTCATCACTTTTGTCGGGATAGCGTCCCTCATCCTGTCCGCGGTGCAGGCATGGAGGCTGCTGTTCTTCCTGTGCAAGGGACACGACGAGTGAGTGACATTCCTCTTGTGCTCCATCAACGCAATTCAACACCGGCACCAGAGAAAACGCTCGATAGGGCAGGCTCAGGTTAAAATGTCTTTGTAGAAATGTGTTTCTCACGCGCCCTGATGCTGTGTGTGCGCTATTGTGGCTGCATCCTATAGAGTGCATGTGATGTAAGGCGTGATATGATGTTAAAAGCCCGTGAATGAGCCCTGAAAACGATTAGTCACTGTCCTCCTCCATCATAAAGATGGAGGGAAACAGGCTTTGAAAGATCAGAATCATACTGTGGCTCTCGGACACGTTCAGCATCTCCAGCACAGCAATCCCTGTATGCTGTGTGATGTTTTATTATAGGCCTACATGTTCCAGAAGAAAATGATGGCACACTTTGTTCTTTTTTTAAAATTTTTTTTTATGTTAACCTCTTCTGTTCCTGTTCCACCTGCCCGCAGCTCCATCTTCAACGCCTTCCTCAACCTGCTCATCAGCTCCCTGGTGGTGTTCACAGTCTTCCTGTCCAGCACCATCGTCAGCGTGGGCTTCAACATGTGGTGCGACTCCATCACAGAGGGTGGCAGCATGCCCAGCAGGTAAGAGCGAGAGCAGCTTTTCAGACTGTGAACACGACGTTACAGTCCGGTGGCCCTCCTGTAATCGCCAGCCTGTGTTTGTCACGTTTTTAGCTGCGAGGACCTGCAGGACACCGATCTAGAACTGGGCCTGGACAACTCCGCTTTCTACGACCAGTTCGCTATAGCTCAGGTGAGACTGTTTCATCGTCACCCCGAAGCTCAGTCGTGTTTATGTGACAGAGGGTAGGTGGAGTTGAGACTAATCCTCTTTCGTAACGTCCCCTTCCTTCAGTTCGGGCTGTGGGCTGCCTGGCTCACCTGGCTGGGGATCGCGGTCATGGCCTTCCTGAAGGTGTACCACAACTACAGACAAGAGGACCTGCTCGACAGCCTGATCCACGAGAAGGACCTGCTGCTGGGCCGCTCCTCGCGCCGCGGCTCCGACTACAAGACCGGCCTGATCTAGAAAACACAAACACTCAGCTCACACTCAGCTGTACAGTCCTCTCGCCTGCCATGAGAAAACACCAAGGTTTGCCTCTGTAGACAATCAAAACCAATTGGCTTCCGCTCGCATTGATCAAACGGAGGGCTTTAGCTTCTGTTCTCCAAAGGTAATTGATCTCCCCTCAAAAAGCTGTCCCCGGTTTATAGAGTTATTCATCTATTGTGTGCATTCCCCTTCAACACATACAGCCGTACTTTAGCTTTGGCGCTATTAAAACAATTTAATGGAGATATACACCCAGTTTTTCTCAACCCAGCACAGTATTAATGACTCGGGACAGATTGGCCGATGGATAATGTTGTCTTCGTGAAACTTCTGCATGGACCTAATGCATGACAAATTAATAGGGGTGGTGGGTTTCTTAGATATAAGGGGACTTTCTTTTGTTTTTATAGACTAATAATTGTGTTCCTAAAGTAGGCTTCTTTCTGGTAGGTCGCACACTACCTGATATGAATTCGTTTGCATGCTGCAGCAAAGCAAAGCGCTGTGTGCTTTTGCAGTGTATTCACACGTTTATCAACAGTTACAAAAGGTGTTTTATATATAAAAGTGACAAATTGTTGTTCAGAACATTCGTGGATCAGGCAGCCAGTCCGGAAAAAAACTGCTTCTAGCGAACTGTGTGAGACAAAAACCGAATCCTATTTTGTGCCATATACAGTAGTAACTCAGGCTTCTCCTTCACTTTATAGGCTACAAACCAATATACTGTGCTACTGTGAATAGACGCACACATGTACCCTGCATGCATCTCTCTCTACCCGTCGCATACACATCACACACTCGCCTGCTGTAAGAGATTAGGGGGGAAGGGAAAAAAAAAGCAAAATCACCTGCTCGACTTTGATAGGCAATGACAGTTTTATTCCAAACAAATCATAAAACGGTTAGGAACTAAGAAAACCCTTCCATAAAGGCACTTCTTTCAAAGTGACCGTAAATGTTTGGACAGCCGTGAAATGCAGCTCTCGAAGCTCAGTGTGCACATACAGGACGTGAGTTCACCGGGTATTGTTTTTATTGCTGATGACAATTTAGTTTGGACGGTGCAGAGCGGGTCCGTCCTTCCATCCGGGCGTTATCAGCCTTATATTGCTTTGACATTCAAATGTAAAATACTTTAGCTTTTTTTTTTGAGTTCCCTGAAACCTGTTATATAAAGAGCAATGTTTTACTGGAAACTATGTGATGTGTGTTATTGCTGACGATGAGAGGTCCATGGGGCGTGCATCACTGTGCCCTTTGATATCCTATAATCCGTATGTGTGTCGGTTTGGCTGTTTGAATTATATTTGCTTCATCTGATAAAGGGACTCATACAATAATAATCTGATTCTGTTATATTTCTGTGTTTGGCCTCATATATTAAGTAGTAATGATGTAGTGATGTGTGTGTATGTGTGTGTGGGGGGTACATCATCCATGCAATGTGTCCAAAGCTCGATGGGCGTTTGACATCGTGGTTAAAACCTGAATATTATTATTTTCTTTTAAAATAGAAACGTAACAAAAAGTTTAAAAAATTTTAAAAGAACCGAATTGGATATTTGATGCAGATATACAGTATACAAGAATAAATAACATTTAAGGACAAGGGGATGTTTTCTGTGGGATTCAAGCGGCTATAAAGGGGAAACACCGTCAAAAGCAATTAGCATTCGTTCGGCTTGAGTATATTCTCTTCGACAATAGATAAGGAGAGAGAATTCATAACACTGTGCTGCAGGAATCAGCTGAAGACAGTCGGTAAGGAAAGTGGTGTTTTTTTTTTTTTCTTTCTTTTTCTCTTCATCTGTTAGTCATTCAACCTGGTCCTGTGAAGTGATGCAGCCCTGTTGTTTTTCTGTCTCGTTATCCAACACATTTGTGCTTCCACCCTCCTCCTCCTCCTCCTCTTCCTCCCCTCGGATCACAGCCGTTTCCAAACATCTCTACATTCATATATGTGCAATTACAAGGCTGAGTATTGTGAGTAGTCCTTATATATTGAGCCATATATACACATTCAGTTCTGTGTAATATCTGATATACACACAAAAAAATCAGGTAACAAAATAAATATGTGCATTCCATGGAAACGTTCACTCGCATACGATAGACCATGATATGAAAAAGAAAAAAAAAACAAAAAACCTGACGTTTGTGGTGATTAGGTGAGCGTTATATACGTGAGCTTAAACATTGCAGATGTGCAAAAATCATTTCAACTTAAAACGAGGAGGCATGCCCACCTCCTTAGTACATATATACATACAGAAATGGAAGCTACATATTTCTGGGATTACACGTTTCCCTTTTCACTGCGAGAGTGCTTCGCAGAGCCTTTTGCCAAATGGCTGAGGTGTTGGTCGGCCTGGGCTCCTTCCAAGTTAAGAAAAAAGAGGGGTCTGATAAAAAAAGACAAACAAAAAAAAAAAAACCATTAAGGAGGCTCCATTTCTCCCCCTGTGGTCGCTTTGAGTCACTGCATGGTCAGCCATATCCAGCAGCCCCACAGAAGCTGTTTCATGTGCAGCAGGTATACAGCCAGAGCGGCCTCCAGCTCCTCGCACACTCGCTGCGGGCGCCGGCGGTCCGTGCAGTACATGGCCACGCCCAGGAATGACATCAGCAGGAAGAGGCAAGTGAAGAGGGCGAGGTGGGGGCGGGACTGCGTCGTCTCGTAGGCTGCGAACACGGAAACAGAGAGCAGTTTTTCACCGTTTTCTGTTTGTAAATCAGCATTTGAATTGATCTTTCACTTGGCTGAAAGACTGAAGAGGGCAAACTCTGTGGTGCCGGTGGAGGATGTGACGTGATAACATACAGTACATACAGCGCAGAGTGACGCAAAAACTGTGCTCTCAAACTGTTTTAAACATCAAAAGAGTGGATGAGAGTGAAAAGCTTCAATCTATTTTGTGTGGCAGGCAACAAAAAGTTAATCAAGTGTTTAACCTAAAGAAATGAACTGAAAAACAGACACACACTTGCACCCAGTGGACTTTTTTTTTTTTTTTTGGATCATAAAAGCTCGTGTCGTGTCACCCTCATGCACATTAACACGGTGATTCCCTCAGACGGACTTACCACCTACACAGTCACTGTAAGGAATGTCTGTGAACCGACAGAAAAGAGGCCCGTCAGTCTGTTGTGATGGTGCTTTGCCCTCATAGACTCTTTCTCTATCTCTTTGGAGCAGACTCGGTGGTGCCTCATTTGCATGCATAATGAATTACCAAAAGAGTAAATCGCTTGCTCCTGTTTGGGAGTCTCTCGGCATTATTTTTAAATAGTACTGAATCTCTCAAGGACAGGAGTTCACGATGCAATCTCTTTTTATGCATTTTGTTCTTTCTCTTTACTGCTAAGTGTAAACTTGTGTTGCAGGCTGTGTGTGTTAAGGGCCCTCTTGTACTCATGTTGTACAAACACATCGAGGCGTCTCTCGACTGAGCAGGCAAACTGGTTGCTAGCTGTTTTTCTCACCATGTACCGTGGTCTCTGGCTCCCTGAATCGAACCCTCCGTTCGCCTTTCCGCCTATGGTTGGGTTCTGGGTCCGACCCGTAGATGTGATTCGGCCTCTTTAGAATGGAGGTGGGTACTTTGACATTGGTTATCTGCATTAGACACAAAGGTACGCGTCTTTATCAAACAAACTGCTGGTGAGTAGAGTAATACTGCACCCGCAGGGGGTCGTCAAAGCTACCTTAGGCTTCGGCGTGTCCTCCTGTTGGTGGTGGGTGTCCTTTCTGTGGCGGACCTCTGAGTGTTTCTCCCGGTGGGAATGAGGAAGACAGTTGACAGTCGAGTCTCTGATGGACTCTGCAGCAGCGAAGCGTTTGGACAGCGCAGACACACACTGACCCAGGGAGTCTAGAAAGAGAACCATGACCGTACGTGAGTACAGACCTGAGGAGTCTGCAGTCTGAAGACAGGCGCTGAGCTGAAGTTAAACATACAAAGTGAAACATGCAAATGTGCCCGAGAGAAGACAGCAGTGTTAACTCTGTCAGCGCTGGTAGAGTACTCACTTGTTTTTTGGAGCTAAAAAGCTTTGGTATTCCTACTCACCAAATTCAACTTGACTTGACCTCATCTTTCAAAAAGAAGTGCCACTGCCCAAAGAGGTAAAAAGTGGATCTCAGTCTGAGCGTCTACTACATTTGTATCGCCTGAACATTTCCTGTGTCTCTACTAAATACAGTATTTGTTTTATCTGTCAACACTGGCTGATGAATTAGTCCCTCGGCTGACGGATCAGTGATTTAATCAGTTGATAAGTCAGCCTATTACTCTTCTGGGTCATTTGCAATGAGAACAGTTTCCATGGAGAAGGACTGCTTAAATGAGACATATAGGCAGGACAATTTAGAATCATTTTTCATCTTTTACACAATTCCAAATGACTTCTTGGACCTACATAAACATGTCCCTGAAAAACAAAATAAAATAAAATAAAATAAAAAAACAATAACTGAAGTTGTTTTCTATCATAGTTCCACTTTTATAAGACAAGAAGAGGCTGTACCAGCTGTAAACAAAAAAACAAAGCAGGCACACCCACAGCAATGACTGGGCCCCTGTAAAGGATCTCTCTCTCACATAAGTACATGCAGAGTGTCTTTGCTGTTATTGACATTATCCTCTTTCTCACAGGTGGTGAAGGCTCCCTCACTGACACTAGCTACCTCTTGGCTAGGAAGGTTAGCAGTAACGTTAGCCTCCTGGCTATCGTTCAAGTTTGTCATCACATTATTCTCCCTCCTTTTCTTCTCCCGTCTTTTCCAGCATCCCGATTTGTATGCAGGTCTTTGCATAGCACCAACATTAGCTAGTATTAGATCAGAAAAATTGCTCGGATCACGATGCAGTCTCAATGTTTAGATGTTGTGTCAGTAAGAAAATGGGCTACATTTGACTAAATCAATAATAAATACAATGTACATTTTTGCTGCAATTTTGGTGCACAAATGCAGGACAAAATGCAGCTGCATTGGAGTGAAGACTAGAGTATTTTTCAAAATAAAATGTGCTAATCATTGCTTATATTTAGGATGAGCATTATTAATGCTGGCCTCCATGGGGCCCCCTAGTGGCTGGGCCCCTGAAAGCTTTCCTGTTTCCACCCCCTTTTGGGTGGCCCTGGGCAAAGAGAAAAACTCATCCTTACTTCATACTACATAGATGATTATTACTATTTTTTAAAATTTTATTTCTATCTTTTTTAATCACACACCTGTAAAATGAGATTAAATCAGAGGATTAACAAAGATAACAGATGTGTCAGGAGAAGTCAATACGCATTCAGACTTATACTAAGGACCCTCCCCCCATTACAGAAACAAAACAGGAAAAGCTTCTTGTGTTCTAGTGTTTCCTTTAAAAGGTCAAATATTTAGTTACAGTTAAATATCTTTCATAAGAGACTGTATGAAGAAATGAAGGTAGGCTACGTATCATTTCTTTTTGCTAAAAGGTTTTGGAGGAGCAGGTTTTTAATAACACTCGGGAAGGTCCATCATAAAGTGAACCATTAGCTATCTGCCTTACCCAGCCAAATAATTCGCCAAGTAGTCAGCTGTTAATCTTGAAATTACATGTAAATAGTTGGTCAGCTGAAGGAGGGTGACTGGCCTAGTTTCCAGTGAAGAGTATCTAGAGGACGGGAGTTGGAAACAGTTAAACGTGACTGTTGTTGAAGCGTCTCACTGTGGGTCAAAGAGGATTTCTCTGTGTACAACCCAAATAAAGGGTCACAAAAAGTGCACAGCTCTGATCTGCAACAACAACTACAACCACTCTCTGACCCCTCACTCTTCCACCGTTTCGCCAAGCACATGTCCCCTGAGGTCTGAGAACGGGGAGTGTTGTAAATCTTTGTCTTTATTTGCTGCACGCTCATGTCTGTATGTAGCTGGCCCTGTTCAGCACCGCTGCCCTCGGAAGCTGACTCAACAGCAAAAGCAGGTTTCTACGTATTGCTTTTAACACCGCAGCACTCTTCACAAAAATGCAGAGCTCCCTCTTAATGCAAGCCAGGCATACATCCTGTACGACAAACTGTGCCCCCAAACTGTCACAAGGCAAACCATTCCTTTATGCCCTGCATAAAAGCACTTCTGTGTCCAACATGAATGCGAGTGTTTATTAATTCAACATCTGACATGGCTTAAAGGCTAACTGAATTACTTCAACAGCATCCTCAGTGTGCTGTGTGCTCTCTAAAGCAGGGAGGAGATAACTTGTTCTTGAGATTAACATCGCTGTTCTGGTAGTGTCACGCCTCACGAGACAGTAAGGGCTCCACCCTCATACTTCAGACTGCATGTTGTACGCTGTTAAATTATATACTATCTAAAAAAAATGTCCTACCCTGTTATTTCACAGATTCATACAACTGTGATTTTGTTGCCTATTCATCTACATACTGTAGATGAATAGGCAACTGAGGCTCTTTTTCTCATGACAGTAGTGTTTACTGTGTCAGTTATCCCGGCTGATCGCTTACCTGAGTATTCAGTCTTGCCAATCTCAGCATAGACGTTGGCCATGAGCTCCAGGCTTCTGGCCGTGATGGGGTGGTCGTTACCGAAGGCCCTCTGGTGGATCTTTGTAGCCTGAAGGATGGATGAGCGGACAGACAGGGTGTGAACTGGTGGAGGGAGTACTCAGATCTTTTACTCAGTTTAAAGTAGCAAATACCACAGTGCAGAAGAACTGCATTTGAAATCTTTCAAATGAAAGTTTAAATGTCAAAACAATCTTAAAGACAACATCCACGTTTAAATCTAGTTCTCAATAAACCTCACTCAAATTTAAATTTGCTCAAAAATCTGAAAAGGAATGAAAGAGGATGATGAAACTGACATACCTTACCGCTGTATTCCAGAGCAAGATGAGGTCTGCATAGGAAAGAGGAAAAAAATGCACCATGAGACAGCTGAAGCAAAATATTTTGTACCTGCTGGAAACCAAAGCAGTCTCATAAAAAGCTGAGTTATCGGATGAAATCTATCTCGGCCCATTCTTCCTCCATGTAAATGTTTTCAAAGACAACAATGACACCTGACCTTAATCAAATCTACTGGCTCATGCATTGTCAGGTGAGCAGATCTGTTTCAGTGAAGCGCAGCAGCAGAGAAATCTAAACATGCGTGTGCTGTGCTTTGATTGGACGCAGAGAGCAGGGCTGCAGGCGCCTCATGGAGGAAGTGGAAACCTTCTATTTCTGCCAGCGCTGACTACCCCTTTCTATTGGCCAGGGTGAATTACAGAAGGCATGGCGCGCACAGGTTAGTTTACTGACTTGTGCCCTTCCACCACTCCTCTGCTTAGCAGTAAGCTAGGTGAACGTGCTGTTGTGAGGCTCTACCAGCTGTTTCCGCTCATATCTGACCTGGCAAGTCAGCCAAGGACATTCATCACCCTCACACCCTCACGTGTGCCTATAGATGTAGAGCAAGCTCTGTTTAGTGTGACACATGTCGGCTTTGCTGTTCAAAACCCACACTTCCCTTCAATTAGTAATGGGCCAGGTGTCAGTTTGCGCTGCTTTAGAAGGTCCTTTTCAGGGGACATCCGATAGGCAGAGACAGAAAAGCCCTTCACCGCTCCAAAGGACTTCCTACGCCACCGCTGAAAGATTCAGGAAGTATCACAACTTCCTGTTCGCAAGAGCAAAAAACCCGGGGCTTAAGGTGGAGGTATGCAGGGAAAGATTAAAGAGCAGAAATTCCTGCTTAGCCAGAAACCCAAGTGTCTGGGTATAGTCATGCTACCGTCTTATCTAAGTTTAACCACTCTATGGTCCTTGCATTAATGAAGCAGTGTGACCAGCGCTCGGTCGAGCATACCTTCCACCCCGTCACCCTCTCTGGCAATCAGGTTAAATGGCCTGATCCAAACAATGACAACAGAGGCACAGAAAATGGGGGCATGCTGCGGCCTAACAAAGTACCCCTGCAACAAGAGCCACCAGATCCAGTTAAGGTGTTCCTCCTGTGACACTCACGTAGAGCACGGTGTCTCTTTTCTGCACATCTACAGGGAAATTCAAGGCGGGCTAAGAAAGGCTCAGAGCTGGAGTTAAACTAGCTTGAAAAATTTCCATTCTAGATAGGACGAATGCGTGTATGTATACGTGGAGGTCTTTCTGTTTGCCATGCTGAGCAGTGGTGGTTCTAGACCAGTTTTTTTTTGTTAGGGGGCACATAGAACCAGAGAAAAAAAGACAAATGCCTCATTCAGAAAAGGGAAAAATTGGACTTAAACGATGCTTACAATTTCAACAATTTTGATTGGGTAGTAAACTGCTGAGAGACTTTA
Source organism: Acanthopagrus latus (assembly GCF_904848185.1). Taxonomy (NCBI): domain Eukaryota; kingdom Metazoa; phylum Chordata; class Actinopteri; order Spariformes; family Sparidae; genus Acanthopagrus; species Acanthopagrus latus. The sequence goes on along the minus strand of NC_051054.1, from coordinate 12,527,853 downwards.
TGTTCGCCATTCCTTTCAAAATCATTCCCCCACAAAATCATTGCAAGAAATCTGTCATTGTATTATTGATGCAGACTCCCTGACGGGGGGCCACAGGGGGGGTCTGGACTCAGAGTTAAGGGGGCACTGTCCCTTGTTGGCCCCCCTAGAACCGCCCCTGCTGCCGAGGGAAGCATCAGTGGCTGACCTAACCTTCTCTATGTGACACATAACTATGAAACTAAGGTGTACTTCCATGAGGTCAGTTTCCTAGACTCTCACACCAATTTACACTTGCAAGCCAAATATTTATCTTGAGATTATTTCGGTCTGATCTCATCAGCTTTATCAACAAATGAGCTTTGTATTGCTCCAAGCTGCTGCTTATGTAATACAACTTGATAACAGAAACTTTGCAGTTGTTTCTACAACGCAGTGTTTTCTTTGTTACGACTGAGTCAGGACTTCTTTCACTTAAGCTTCAGCTTTGTGAAGGGATGAAAACCCAAATTCAAGGGAACACACACACACACACACACGCACACACACACACACACACGCACACACACACACACACACACACACACACACACACACACACACACACACACGTATACATATTACTTTTACAATGATCATATCAATTGTCATAAAAGTGACTTTATTCATCAATAAATTCACTCATGATGAGCCGACCGGGGCCCCTAAACTCACAGGACATGTAATGCCCCATTAATTACTCCACAACAGAAGCTACAGCAGGACACAGTTTTACCTACTGTTTGCTCATGATGCACAGCTGGGCCAGCCGTTCGAGGTGCTGTGCCTGGGAGGCCTGCTCCGAAAGCTCCTCTGGGGTCGTCCATCCTGCGGAGCCCAAAGTAGCCTCCTCCTGAGGCCCTGTTACACAAACACAGGGCATGGAGTCACAGTCAGCGCAGCCTTTTCCCCTCTGGTTGTCTATTTATCCCTCTCCCCTCACTGTCCTTTGCACTCTTTCCCTCTCTACCACTGCACAGAGCTTGAAAAATAAAGCTCTAGTGTCTGGCACCGCTGTGGACTTTAAGCCTGTACAGCAGAGTGGAGCCAACTGAGGACTGGAGACACAAGAGCAGAGATAAGAGCAGGACAGAGGGAGTCAAACAACACACTCACCACGCCCACTGGAACACACGCATGCACAGAGTGAGAGTGACGAACCACAAACATACAGCGTGTACTGTACACAGCACACACGTACGACTGCGGGGCTAGAAATGACTCTGGCTTTTTAAACCATATGCCATGAGCAAGTGCACATAAATCATTGCAGCAGGTGTTTACCACAAAATGTCAATTTCATCAGCTGTCAGTGGGGAAAATAGTGAATAGTGAGAAGGGCACATCTGAAAAAAGCCTCTGAGGGAGAAATAAAGCTTGAGCGCTGCAGCTACAGTGCCAGCTCTGCCCCTGGAGGAGTGCAGCATTCAATCCAACTGAGTGCTGAATCAGGGGCTTCACTATTGCACAGCGACACAGAGATCCTAATGAGCAAAGCGTGGCCATTTGTCTTCTACTACGTCTGTCCCCGCTCTCCTCCGCTGTGCCCAGCACGCTACACTGCGCTGCTGCCTCAGCAGCAGACAGAGAGGCAGAGGCAGACGTCTGGAGCGGCAGCAGGTGATGAATGAGCGGCCTCGCTGTGAATGTGCTCGCTTAATCCTCCAGCGAGTACATTGTAAACAAAGATGGAGGTGGGTACATTTCATAGTGGCTGAATAGTTTCGCAGAATAAAGTAAAATACAATTATGAGGCACTTGGGCTTTCCTTGAGTTTTTCTATTTTATTTTATTTCATTTTATATTTTGTATTTTGAGGGAAATATTGCACTTTTTACTCACAGCATTTATTTGGTAACTTTAGTTCCTAGTTACTGTCAGCCACTGACTGTTTACAGCCTAAAATCAAATGGAAAACAACAACAACACGATTTTCTCATGATTTCCTAATAATTTCTTGACATTTTTCGCTGAAAGAAATCATTTGATACTTATTATAGGGAAACAGAAACAATGGAATTCTTTTGCTATTGCTGTTTTCCTCCCAAACAGCTCATCCAATGAAACCAAAGTAAATATTAATTTACAATTCATTTATATTTTAAAGACTTCTTCAAACATGCTAAATTATTTACTTGCCTGCTGACAAATTTCACATAATTCACAAGTTACAACCTGACCTGAGCATGAACTTCTTTGGAATCAAATAAGTTTACAGAATGATAAAGTCTCTGTCTTTTAAATATAACAAGTATCAAATGGCACGAGGACATTGTAAGTTAAATAAAGCTCCACCACAAACCATTAAAGTCTGTGTTTAATCCTAGGCTGCATCATATACACGCAAAACCAAAAATGCACTTCCAGTATATACTGAGAAGTACTGATCAATAGCTTAATGTCAAAAGTACTTGCCTGTGCTCCCCTGAAGAGCAGTGAGCTCGATCAATGCCACCTCATAGAACATTTTCTCAGCCTGAATGAACTGCAGGGCCTTCCCATCTGTTTATATAGGTGAAGGATCAGTCTCACATGTCGCTGGGATTAGTCAGTCAGTTGTTGAAGTTAAAAACAGCATCATGCCTACTGTTCTTTTTTTTTTTTTGTTCCATCCCTTTAGAGAGTGACTGCGTGTACACCAAAACAGATTGTTGTTCTTGAAGTCTGGATTCTGCCAACCGCCGGTGTCTGTGTCATTGTTTTGTGGGTTTTGTAGTGGACTTCTATGATCTGTTTAAAATGCTGACTCACACAGTAGATGTATCTGATTACACTTCACTGTATCATCTCATATTATATGCCTATTTTAATGTCTGTTTTCTTCTTCTTCTTCTTCTTCCTCTTGCTTTTTTTGTGTGTTTTGATTTGTCTGGATGCCACTTTTGTTTCCTTGAAAAGGCCGTCTATAAAAAGCATCCTAAAAATAGAGCCCTTTGTCTCAAGCATTCTGCGTACTGAGAGTCCGTCCCGCTGTAAAATGACACCACTGACGCTTGTCAGGTGGATTTAAAGACCAATGGGACGAAGAATGCTTAAAATAAACACGGCCTCGCCTGTCTAAATGTCCTACTTAACACCAGATCTCTCATGTGTAAAACGCTATAAATTCCATTCTGGGTATTTCGCTTTTCATCACTGCGCTGCCACCACTTGCCAATTGTACTTTAATACATCTCACATAAAATGAAATTCTTGCTTTTATACAGAGGCTGGGAAGATGGACAATTGGTTTCCACTTTTACAGAACAGTTAAGCTCAGAGCTGAAAAACCACAACAGCTGGTTTCCTTCACGTTGTCACCAGGGGATTTAATGAAAACCATGACCCAGCTCTGTTAAAAAGAGAGGACAGATGGATTAAAAATTTAAATGTTCCTTTTGATGAGCTCCTCAAGTTAGCGGGGAAGATGATGGATGGTGAGGGCTGGATGTTGGAAAGCTATTAGTGCATGTACGGCTGAATAATTCAATGTACAGTACAGTAAGAGATGACACAGCAACCTGTCACGTAAAGCCGGGATTCTCATATTATTATTGCACACAATACTACAAATTTGTTCTAATGTTCTGAAGATGTATGTCACAGGATGCAGTATACCTGTGAGTCACCTGGGAGGGAGGCGAGTATGAGGTAGACCATCTGGGAGGGAGGATTAGCAGAACAGCCATAATCAAAGGTCAGAGCACTACTTCTGCCTGCTATTTTTAGCCTGGCTGGACCACAACAACGCCACAACAGGAACCTCACACAATCCTATCCATGGCACGTGTGCTCTACTTTACTCCTATATATATACACAGACAGGGAACAACCTCCCACGAACTGGCAATTTGACTGCAATCCAAAACCCGACAGGAATTTACATTATCACTTGCAGCTTCAAAGGCAAATCTGATCACATGTGCCACACTGGGATACACTCAGGAACGCTCCCTGTGCCTGTCTGTTACTACTCTATCTGTACTGTACTGTGCTGTACTGATATTCCCCTTCATTTGATATTAAAGTCAAATCATCCAGGTCAGCACACTTAAAAGAATAATAAGAAGCACGTATCAGACAACACTCGGCAGCCGAAAGAGCTTTTGGCTTCGGAGAAAGGTCACTTGTGGATAACTGCCAGCGCTGATAGCGAAGCATCAAGCCTTAAGCAGTTGCGGCACTGCCACTAACACTTTGAGCCGCACCTAATACAGTATTTGTTTGGAATGAAGCCTGCGCTCAGCATTAGAGATCAAGAGTTTGAAAACTTTGTACTTGATTATGTAAAGTTAGCTTTGTTTCCCTACTTCAGGCAGCATGTGAAGAAATTCCATTTGTATGAAATGCCAATGTTCCCACACCCACCCCCAGTTCGAGCACACTGACCCTTCCCCTTGTCTCCCTCGAGGACTGTACTGCAAAGACCACAACATCGGCATCATAGCCCCTTTTGATGTTCATGAGAACTGCTGCAGAAAACAAATGGGACTTGGAAATGTTTTCTGGAATCTGACCACATACTTTTAACTCTGAACTTGCATAATCTTGGTACTCAGCCACAGAATTGGCTTCTTGCTCATTCCACGGAAAGAATCATTCTATTACAGCCCACCTTATACATGGGACGATCTGCAAAAGGCCTTAAACTTGGACTCTCACCACCACTACTGTTGTTCAAAGCCCTAATTTTGAATTTAATTTCAAAGGTCCAGTTGACTGTAGAGTCTCAGTCCCAACTCATCAAATACTGATGCTCTGGGTTGGTGGCTGGCCAGACCTACCAACCCAAAATATAAATGGAGCTGGACTTTTAAAGGGTACCCTGGAAACGTTTACAATCACTTAAAGGGCCATTCCACCAATTTTACACATAAAAGTGTGTTTACAGGTCTTGGGGAGTACGACTGCATATGTGGAAAAAAGTAGTGTAAAGAGTTTTGTAGCTCCAGAAGAAGCTGCTTATAATCTGATTATTGACCTCCAGTGATGTCACTCAGTGGCTACGTTGCATTGTGGGTTATGTAGACCCCAGGTTTTAAAAAGGTCTACTGGTTGAGCACTGCAAGTTGTTTACAAAAACAAATGATCACAAGAGACGTTTTTTTTCTTCATTTTCAAAACCTGTCAATTACATTACCCACAATCCAGCTCGGCCACTGAGTGACATCACTGGGGGTAATTTATCAGATCAAATGCAGCTTTCTCTGGAGCCACTTTTTTTTTTATATGCAGTAGGACTCCCCAAGACCTGTAAACACACATTAATTTGTAAAATTGGTGATGTTTCCCTTTAAGTGTTATACTTTATTCAATGTATTTCTTCCATTTTATCATTTACTCTATAGCAGGCTTATTATCCTCTTTTTTTGCTTTTAGCTATTGTACTTTACTTTGTTGTTAACTATTTTTTGTTTGCAAGCATTGGTCTACATTATTCTGTTCTTCGAGGCAAGATTATAAAGTTATTGAGCTGCTCCTCTCTGCCCTACTAAACACTGTATGTTACGTTTTCATGGCCTTACACTAAGAGTTAAACAATGTAACATGGTAACTCTACCATACATGAAATGCCACAGCATTACTATTGATGATGTGATGTAATAATGTTGTGTATGTCTAAAGACTTAACCCTGTCACAGTAGACGACCCTCTTTAGCGGATACCTTTTCATGCAGAGAAGTGGCCCACCACCGGCTATTGACGAAGTGAGGCTCAGCAAATCGACCTATTTTGGAAAAGGTGGACAGAGAGTGCTAGAGCCTTGCTGAGGTAGATAACCTGAGCTGGCAAGTTAAGTGTTGGACTGTCTCAGTGACGGGGAGAAGAGCCATGGAGGTAATATATCCTGAAATGTAACACCTCTCTATTATCTCTATGTCCTATACTGCTATGGTTTATAGAAGCGGCGAAGTGGGGACGTGCGGACTCGTCAGTGCAGATACAGGTTAATTAGTGCTCTCCCACTCTGTTGTGCAGAGATAAGAGCCTACAAATCCTCTTATGAGACAGACACACAGACTGAGCTACACACAATATGTGTGGCATTCTGGGACAACTGTGTTATTATGAAGTCGCCAAAGACATCCACTCATCCCCCCCTCCGTTTACACCGCTCTCTATAAAGGGTCTGCATCCTCCATTGTGCTGGAATTTGCCATGCCCTCCACCACTAACAATCCTTTACATGCTCACAGAGGGAATGGTAGCGTATAGTTAGCCTTCCTGCTAACAGTCGTGAAGGAATGGTGATAGTAAAAGTGTCAAACGGGGAGCGAGATTTTGCCCTGAGTTTGTAAAGGATACAATTCTTTTCAGTGATGAAGAGTTCTGCGATCTGCAAAGCACAAAAAAACAACAACCAGGGGAACAAAGTTAAATATTAAATAACTCATGTCCAGCATTATTGCTAGGTTGTGCGTGTGCATGATGTCATGGGCTGTTAAAACAAGTAGCTGTGCTCTCCTTGCAGCACCAGAGTAAAGGCTTTGTTTGGACATGCCTTCAGCCACTACTAAACAAAATGAAAATTATAGCCTTGCCGTTGCAGAGGAGCTTTGAAAGGCACCCCAGTTTGCAATCTGCTAAGACTTTGGCCTGGCTACACAGTGCCAAAACATAGCCCAAACACAATGGGACAGAAATAAAATAGATATTAAAACATTTTGACAGTGTGAGCTGCCTAATCACACTGTTACTCACAGCTGCATCTGTTATGTCGTTCAGCAAGCATGCACACTATCAGTACTACTGAGACTGAAATGATCACACAGTGTCAACACAGGAACACATGATGGACTGTTAGACTTGACATTGTTGTCATTGATATCAAGGTTGTCCTGTGCGATAATGAATGATGCTCTACAGGAGAACTGATGCAAATGTGTCTAGACAGCTGTGCAAATACATGATACAGCAGATTATGTGGTTGCATGTGTTGAATATGCACATGCATGTTAGTGTGTGTGTATGTGTGTGTGTGTGTGTGTGTGTGTATGTGTGTGTAAGTGAAAGAAAGGCAGCGTGTGTGTCACCTGGTGGAGGCAGTTGGGCAGAGAGGTGAAGCTCTGCACATGGGTCAGTCCCAACAGGCAGCTGAGGAAGCAGTGGAGGGCGGCCTGATACTCCCCCTGCTGCTGGAGCTGCTGTCCCAGCTCAAACAGGCCCTCCCTCCCCCCGTTCAGCATCCCCAGTCCCAGCCAGAGCCAGCACTGCCTCCCATCAGAGCTCCGCCGGCCGAGGACGAATGTTCCCCTCCTTGCCACTCCACTGAAGCACCACAGGTAGAAAGAAACAGCCCCACACAGAATGAGAGATTGAAAAGAAAACAAAAAATGTCAGCTGCTCACACAAACACAGACAGAGCGGAGCCAGAGGAGAGGAGGGAGCGAGCACGGCTTCCACTCAGCCTCGTACGAGCTCAGTAAGTCAAGGACAGGTGGTAAGGAGCAGGCTGAGGGAGCTCCGGCGAGTCACACAGAAAAGATCCATTCCCCTCCCCTCCTCGGGCTGCACCAGGAAAGGAGGACAGAGGAAGTGGGAGAGTATTTGCTGTTTGAGTGGCAGAGCTGTGGACCAATCCCTGCTCTGCTCATGTACAGTAGCTCCGCCAGCGTGTGTTCAGCACATTGGGTTTCTCTCCAATCCTTGCACAGGGAGATTGCAATGCTGTAGGTGCTGATGATGGAAACCAAATATGGTGTGCACATGCTCTATGATGTATATCTACGATACGACTTAAATTTTGACCTAATTTACTGCATGTTGCGCATCCACAAAGCAGTGCATTATGTATTTCAGCAGTGTGCGAGTTTTACTGCCCCAGTTATGATTTATAGATGAGGATGCATTAGGGATGTGCATTCACAAGAAAACTAGGAGAAATGGTGTGTGAGCAAGTTTCACATGACCACGGAGAGAGCAGGCTTTTGTAGATTCTGTGAAACAGACGGCTGATGCAAACACCAGGTCATTAAGTACTGTAAGAGAGAGAGAGAGAGGGAGAGAGGGAGAGAGAGAGCACTCCTCACTATTCAAACAAGGACAACAAATATTTATTCATAAGGAGCGCCTCCTCTGGATGTTTGCTCACTTCCCTTCACACTCTGCTAATCAACATTAATGTGAGGCCAATCTATGCCTTAGGAGAGAGAGCAAGAGAGAGAGAGAGAAAGCAAGAAAGGGAGGGAGAGAGGGAGGGAGAGAGGAGAACACAGCTCTTGATCCGCGGATGATCCAGAGGATCATGAATGGATCTTGACTCTGAGAGCAGCACTCCGGCCCACCCGCGCTCCATTTAAGCACAAGTGTGGTGGCTGGAGGAAATGAATGGAACACAAAGCAAACGGACAGAGTCAGTCTCCATTAGTGTCCGATGCACCTAGCTGAGCAGGATGGGGTTTTAATAGTTGTGGATGTCCATGGATGGAGGATGAGAGAGCATTAAACCTGCGCTGGCAGGTCAGACTCAGGGAACTGTGAACAGTGCTCTTTTTGGACTAGAGCAGCCTTGGGACTTGATTATGCTGATGCAGGGACGCTTTATCCCCTCCAAACGGTGAGCCGGGGAGTGCAGACAGGTGATTCAGCCCACTTTACTGCGGTGTCAATACAGTTGAGTTAGAATGCAGGGAGAAAGTAAGCAAAGCTCCTGACGTGATTGAGCTGGAGGGCCTCTGGCTGACTCTCAGTGTTCTGTCCTAATTGAAAAAGAGTGGGCTCTGTCTCCTCATTACGGGCCAGTCAAGCTGAACAGACACACATCAGCTGTGAGGAGGCGGCACTGGATGTTCTCGTCCTCATGTTAACAACATCTGACAACAGCCATGCAACGGGAAACCCACCCAAGCAGGACTGTAACGCTTTCTAGCTGAAAAAGTGTTTGCCATATAATGAGGCGTGGTGTGGTTTATGATGCGATGACAATATAGCAATATAATTGTGCAGGTTATGTTCAGGAGTCAGTGACACATGGAAAGGAGGCTTGCTTGCTGTTGTGCTACTTGAAGGTTATGTAAAAACATACCAATTTATTCTGTTTTGTTTATGTAGCATCAGAAACACAAAACAAAATTGGAACAAAAAACTCATTTAGAAGAAAGCAGGAGGGAAGCAGAAAGATGTCACGAAAGGTAAAGAACAGTACTTTATCTTTAAACATAGATACTGTTTTTATTTCAGGAAATCTGACATTTGTGAGTGAACCACACATCTTATAAATGTATCATCAGGTTATGAAACAGTCTCAGTTTAATACTGATGCCGCTATATGATCTACATGAGCAAACTAGTCCATCAGCGAGCAGACTGGCTATTCTGGAGGTTATGCTTTCACCCGATTTTGCCTGTTTGTTTTTTGTTGGTTGGTTTGTCAGCAGAATTATACAAAACTGCTGATCAGATTTCCATGGAACTGAGATGGAGGATGGGTCGACCCAACGTTATTCTGCCTGCCAACAGCGCACACAGATAATTCATAAATGAAAACTATTCTTTATGGCTGAAGATAAATTTAGGGGTCTCACAGCTTGAGGGAATGAGCTACAAACACAACGATTACTTTATTTCATCATTGTCATATTACAATTACAGTCTTACAAAGGATAAAGCTGTTTTAAAGAAGAAAATAGCATAAAAATGAGGTATCTTTCACTCACTGCCAAAACAAATGCACATGCTAGCCAGACTGAGAAGTTCAGGTCAACAAAAAAAGTGTCTTCTGACTGTAGCACATCACACTTTTACAAAATGAGAACAAACAGTTGAGTAGTAGGTACATTTGGTACATTTTGGGTCCAAAGATCACTTTCCACTTGGGAAAATTAGTGATATTCATTTGTGACTTTCACCCTAAATTTATAGCTACCTTACATCTTATGCTGTCCCCAAACAATCCATAACTATGCATATTTTCTTTTACATTTAATTGTATAATTATAGCGTAGAAGATTGACTTATTTGAGCAATCAGCCCCACAAAGCTGAGGGTGATTAACACATATCCCCCTCCGAGCACCTTTGTGTACATACAATTTTGACAACGGTATTGACTGACGTTCAGCGTTCTACAGTGCAAGAATGGACATCTACCTGTAATTGGAATATTGATTGTCTGTCTCACGGAGTTGGTGGACGAATGCATCAGTGTGATCAGTAAACACTCTCCACAGCAGATGTTCCCCGGGAAGCCAATACACCAGGCTAATGTAAATGAATGGTGAGCTGAGCCCTGCACAGTGGAATCAAACAGTGACTTATCCGCAGATATAAATCTAACATCAGCGGGTTATTGCAGTGCTGTAAACCTCAGTATATTCAATTAGAGCTGATGCTTTGTGTAATCTATATTTACACTGTTCTACAAGGTGTACATCTCTAGCTGGGTTAAATATCACAGTTTGCCCTCAGTAACTACAAAACTTTATCAGTTGGTCAAAATCAAGTGTGGCCTGTTGTTTTATTCTGAAAATCTCCACAGCTCCAGTTTTGCAGAGTCTGACGACGTGGATATTTACCACAGGGTCATAAATCATGGACGGGTTTATAAACCATTTGTTAGAATAATGCATTCTGCATTGTCCAGCAGGTTTGCCAGAGAACATCGCTTCTCTTGTGTCCTCGTGTCATTTCACGACACTGCGCATGGCCCTAAATCAGCACATACTATTTATATTTCCTGCATTGTGCACATACAGCCACTCTGTGCAATTTTGCAGTCGCCCGGAGGCCCGCGGTATGGAATATTTTACTCTGTGTGAGTGACAGCAGCTACGTCCCTCGCCACAGGATGCCAACTTCAATGATGTGGGAAGACGATCGAGTGCTAACCCTCTTTTTTGAAATAATACACTGTTGAGTTGCACAAAACACCACATGCACTGTTGCAGATATGAAACACAATATACAGTACATATCGTGGGCGTGTACTCTCTATGATGGGGTCTATAGTTTTGGCTGACTGTTTAAACCCCTCCACTCTCCTGCCGGTGCAGCTGCATCCCTCTAAGATTCAGGCTCTGGCAGTTTAATAGCCTTGGACCTGACACCCCCAGCTACTGAAAGGCAGTTTATGACCTCCATGTAATCAGCAGTAAATGCTGCCACCATCTGTCTCTTTTTACTCAATTATCTGACCCAGTGACTTTTACTGACAAACACTGTCCAGGTAAACACAGAAACGCAAATCCCCCAGCTGAGATTATGACACATCCATACATCATCCCACACTCTTTATGGTTTCTTTCTGGTCAGTTCTTTCCCTCCGGGGCTTTGAGCATGACTGCTGTCAGTTATGAGCAGTGCATTCCGTTATGAGTCACCACAGATCCTGTATAGTTACAGGCATGTGGCCATAATTATCGCGATCCTCATTACAGTTTCATTGTCAAAGGGTCACATACAGTATATACTTCACCCTCAGCGTGACTAGCACTGAGGAGCAAGAGCTTTATTTAAATGTCCTTAATGAAAACAGCCACTTAACCGACTTTTTTTAACAATTCATCACAGTATGTTAAAATCGATTCATTAAGAACTGTTGATTACAGGGAATGCCTCATGAAGCACCTCTGCTGTGATCATTGTTTTTTTGCTCCACTCTAGCACCCCCTAGTGGATGATTCATGGACTGTAAACAGTCTGAGATACTGTGGACAGAGCTTTGCAACACAGGGTGAAGCCATTCATATCGCTGTGGGATCATCTATTGGTATTTTTGTAAGAGTAAAAAAGACTCTATGCTACAGAAATGATAATATACAGCTGATCACAAAAGCCTTTTTTACTACTTTTTCCACATACTCAGTTGTACTCCCTAAGACCTGTAAACACTTTAATGTGTAAAACTGGTGGAGTTACCCTTTAATGTGAGTGAAACAGGATATTGCTTTTGAGGAGTGACTGACGCCTCAAATCTTTCAGGCCCGCATGTCTCACGGCCCTCCGTGCTCATTCTCTGTGTGGGAGGTAGTAACGGAGAGACAAAAGCGAGTGTCAGAAGACAGAATTTACTTCTCATTGTAAATGGGAATGTCGGCAACGATTACACACCTTTAAGTCACTTGTGACAGCCACTCAGCTCTGACTGCTGACTGTCTGATATTGTCACCTACTCCCACTCATCCTCTGATGGTCTCTTTTCCATTCTGTCCTTTTCCATTTCTGCTGTCTGTCTCGGGACATGATGTCTCGGGTAAGATATGAGCGGCGACACTCACAGCTGCTCACTCACTGTAACAGTCGTATCACGGTGTTCAGGGTCACAGGATCTCTGCCAGACCTCACAGACATATTTCACACCGCTTTGCACCGTGTGGTCATACTGCATACAGTCGTTACAAGCGGCATCTGGCTCATTTGTTTGCTATTTCTCCATAAGGAGGGAGATGATAAGAAAACAATGGGGAAACAATCATATTATCGGTCTACTTGAGGGGTCACTTGTGGAATACAAAGGTTAACGGGTTAATGTCGGCGATGAATTCGACACAGGCCACACGCCACCTGTCAATCAGGCTCAAGTGTTAACAAGACACCTGCAGGCCCACTGGCCTTGTTGCTGCTCTTCATTTCATCATTTTCATTCTCCCACATCCCCCCTAATCATGCAAGTGTGGGCCACTCCATCAAAGCAGTCGCATTTGGCTGCTTTCTCCCCTTCAGGGTGTCTGAGTGGAACAATAATGATGAGATCTGGAAGGCTTTCATGACAACAACAAAGCCCAGTTTTGTTTTTTTTTCCAATTTGAACCAAAGACAAACAGGAAGCCTCAGTCAGCGGAGCACTCTGGAACAGACAACTGACTGTCTGTTTCTGAGGTGAGAGGAACAACAACAACAACAACAACAACAACAACAAAACATTCAGATTGTTGCCACATAAACTGTTTACACTTTTCTCCACTAGGAGTCTAGAATGAGCCACAGAAGCACATATTATCAGTCCCAACAGAGCTTCTGTGTCATTATTGAAAAGCCGCTCATATTTATAACATCACACTTAAGCTGTTTTCCCCAAATCCTTCCAAATAGTAACAGTACTGAATAAAAGAATATGAATATAACTGAATATAAAAGGGAGTCAGTTGCAACAGAGCAGCAGCAAACAAACCAGCGGGAATGTTTCTAGTGTAAATCCCCGCATGTCTTCAACAACAGTGTGATTAAAAGTGTCCGACAGTGTCGTCCTTTGCTTTGCGTGCAGCACTGACGGTATTAAAAGTGGACGGAGGTCCCAGTTCTGAGAAGTAAAGTGGAAGCGTCTTAAACCTGCATTCAGTAGAAGTTGGATTGTTTGGAAGCTTATGAGAAAAACACCCAAATTCTCACTTGATTGATCACTTGAGTCTTCTTTGACACTAAATTATGGTCCAATTTAGAGTAAAATAGATGATAAAGCAGGGTATGTGTTAGGGTGTGGCTAGAGTTATCTGGTTTTCAGACAAATACAATCAGTATATATTTCCCAGCTCCACCCTGGCATCCAAATACGGTCACACTGGTTCCATAAGTCAGGATGGCGAGGGCCGTAATGTCAAGCCCCATCCACTATTATGCAGCACAAGCACGGACTGTCAAACGACATGTATTAGCTCACAATATGTTAATCTTAGTTAGTTAGTCTTTTTTTTTCAATAGCTACTTAATGGACTGCCAACAAATTCTGTACTCACATTCATGTCCACCTAAGAATAATCTGTGGGATCTTTTGTGATTCGCAAACTTTTCATTTACCACCATCCCCATAACATGCTAACCTCGTGTTCAAAGTTGTACTCTACAGGAAGAAAAACAAACATTTCTCTGCTGCTCTGTAGACTAGTGTTACTGTTCTACAATTCTTCTGTATTGCTTACCAGACGCCACAAGGCGACAGACTGTTGCTGGGGTGGGTTTCGTCTTTAGGTGCTCCTACGTGTTCTGGCAGACACACTAACCTGGCAGATATCATAGATGGTACCAAAGATGGTCTGGGTAGTTTCAACCGCTGCAGAGCCCTCCTATCCTGGGCCGTGTACAACGTCATGCCAATTTGTCATGTTTCCACGCTACTAACATGGTGAACATGGTAAATAATACACCTGCTAACATCAGCATGTAAGCATTATCATCATATGAATGCCTAAGTTAGCATTTAGCTCAAAATACCTCTGTGCTTTTTGTCATGATTTGTATTTGCATTTGCAACCTCTTTTGTCTTTGTTGCAGGAGCTCTCCTGAGATAACTCCGGGGCGACTGTATCTCCCTAATCTGATAAACCGAAGCTCCTCGCAGAACCCATTTCACCCTCACTTTCATTACATGCTGGTAAAATGGTAATTTGTTGGATATTACTGTCGATCAGAGCGGCAGAGTCTAGTCGACCGGGACTATCGCGGAAAACAGCGCGCTGATAACAACTCCTGCTTTCAAATGTAACGCTGAGAAAAACCCTGAGTCTGATCTGTTCCTCCTGCATGACTTCATATCATCAGAAACATCGCACAGGTTGAAAGGAATGCCAGCGCTAGAATTAAAGGTTAAGCGTCGTCTCTTTCCGCGCTCGGTGACCCGCAGTCATGACCGTGACTGTGCGATGCTGCTGCCTCGGCAGGAGCTGCGGTCAGTGTCACGGTCAATCAACCGCTGATACAGACTTCAGAGACACACACCTCACTTTATGATAACTCAGTAGGCAGGAGGCAGGGTGGTTATTACGGAGGGGCAGAGGGGCCAGTGAGTAGCAGGGACCGGCCACACACAGTAAATGTTTATGTGTCATTATTCATCCTCCAAGAGAAGCTCTCCATTCCTACTCTCAACTTCCTTTTTATTGCGGTCCATTCAAAACCGGGATAAGAGGCTTTTAAATTTAATTGGTCGGAAAATCTGGTCGTTTTGTTTTTGGTGGCGAGCTGGCGCTACTGTACATACTTAATCCTGCGAATTTCCAGCCATTTTACATGTGAGTGGTTTGGAGAGAGTCAGGGAAATTGGCTCATCGCTCAATAGAGCTGTGAGACTTCTGCTGATGACATTTCCATTAACAACAGGACATAATATGTTTATAGATCCCCTGTTTGCTTGGCCCTTTAATTTCTCCCTCTGCAACACAGTTTCTAACAGCTGCGTGGGCGTGAGGGAGGGAGGGCTTTATAGATTGTCCATACAGCGGATCTATAGGCAGTAAATTGTGCTGACAAAGCATGGTAAGGTGGCTGGGGTAGAAAAACTAGTAAAATCTCACAGCGACTTATAGAAGACGCAGAGCTCGATTAATAGATTGGTTGAAAGTAAGATGGCGGTTAGGGTTGCGAAATGTACACCCGAGAAAGTAGATGATTTCTCACAGAACTATTGTACTCTTGAACCTTGCTACAGTGCACTAATGAAGACATTTGCAGATAATGATAATGGAGTGATGAGGTCAATTGATTTTCTAAATCCATGGAGGAAAAAGACGAAAATCACTGATGAAAGCGACTGCGGCAGTTGCCAGACTTCCTGTTTTCTGTGTGGCAGCCCAGGTTTCAGCTGCTCTGGTGTTAACAGACAGCCACATGACGTCCATTAATTGTCAGCGAATTAGATTAAATCCTGTATGACCAGGTCTGCTTAATGCGTGTAATTGGGTTTGTGAGGCCCCAGTAATGTGTCCTTTTCATGGTGACGAGATTGTTGGATGTTTGAGCGAGAGAAGTTCTTCCTCTCTCGCTCTCTGTCTCCTGGCTGTCGGTGTCTCATGCAGATGTTGGATCTGGGTCGTCGCCCCCGTGTCTGTATTTGTGTCAGGAACAGTTGCACACGCTTTGATTATTTTTTGTTATTTTTTTTCCTTGTGTGGCCTTCCTTTTTCCAGGTCACCATGGTGGAGGGGAGGTCATACGGCATTGATGCAACCAGGCGCCCCCTACATGTATCAGAAATGTTGTCACTGGAATCAGCATATTCTGTGATTTAGTTAGTCTGTTCTGGTCTGGTTTCCTTTTCTTCCCTCTGTTGAATTGCTTCTTTGGGAAACTTCTCCTCTCTTGAATTGAGGGTCTCAGGAAAGACGGTGTCACAGTGCCTATGCTCAGGCCCTCTGAAGCTGTGTGATTTGTGATTTTAGGCGACATAGATCAAATTTACATGCTTGTCTGTCTTGCAGAGCCAAAAAATTGAAAAGCAACAGGACATTTTTTTGTACAGTAGAGCAAGAACAGGGGCACAGGTTTGATTTTAGAAGTGGATGAGATACACCGAAGTCTGAGTCTTTATCCAGATAAACTATTTAAGTATTTCAACCTTGAAAATGACACATTTTAATAAAGCGTATCTTTGTGTCTTACATTAGCCAGCTACAACAGAACAATTTGATTGTCTTAAATATGGTAAAAAGTGAACAAAAGTAAATATTCGATTACAAATGACACTAACTCAAAAGGTAGCTTGCTTCACTTAGACTGAAATGAGGATGTACTGACCTCTGTTATCAAAAACCACAAATTCAAAGTGACATGAGGCAAAAAAACCCCCTCATTATCTTGCTAAAGGAACATCAAACTTTGCTGGATTTGTTCCTGTTGGCACCCAGTTGTAGAATCTTTATTTCGAAGGACCCAGTGGAGGTCAGGTGCAGAGAATTGTAGGCCAGGGGACCGCACAGCAAGAGACACCATCAAAGAAATCACCAGTGTCGCTGATAAGACATTACGATGTCTGGGGATCATGCCGGGTGGTCTGTGGACCACACAAGCCACCAAGAAGCTGATGAACCCCAGCTAGGTTGCCTGGGCGAGGATATGTGATGTTGAAAATCCTGAAACACGTCTGCCCGGTGATGATTACACAATAATAATTACACTGGTCACCAGGAAGCCAAGAGCTACTGCACCACGGACTGTTTATTTACGGAGTCATCAACCTCTGGACAATTTCATCATGGGAAATAAACAACCAGGGTCACGTCCTTCACTAGTGAAATATGTCAACTCGTCTGTGAGGCTCCGCGTTAATAAAACATTCTGGCACAGAGACATAAAACTCAAATATTAGGTGCACGCTCACACACAAGGCTTAGACTAGATTTAGCCCCAGTCAAACCGTCTCGAAAGAGTGTAAACGCATCAAATGAGAAGCTTCTGCCGACATTTCAGCGCATCTAATTATCAGGATTCATCTGGGGTGACATAATTTGGAGCGAGAAAGAGCTGAAACTCTCAGGGTAAGCATAGACTGTTTATAATGAGCTTGAGTTTGACAACAAGGAAACTGCTCAATTTAATTAAAATCCAAGTTTGATCCTAAAGAAAGGAAAACGGACAATTAGTAGCCACACATGACGTGCAGTAGTGTTGTTGGCTAAGCACAATGTTCAAAGTCATATGCAGTACATGTCGTACCAGCACTGTGGTACTTTCCTCCTGTCACTACAGTAGCTCCGGCTCCTACTCCACAGGCCTTGGTGTTGTAGGTGTTGATGCATGAATCCGGAGATGGATTAAAATAAAATTCGAGCATAATTGCTTGTCCGCGAAATGAATCAGGGCGTTTATTCAAAGGAACGACAGGCATGATCGGCACGTCGATTTATCGCACACCCTCTCGTTTTGTGCTAGTAATTGAGCTGAATCTAAGCTCTCGCGCGCCCCTCTGCACAAACACACCTTTTTTTTTTTTTTCTTTAAAAAATGGTGTTTTAACTGTTTTCATCTGGCTGTGGCGCCCGTAAAGCATGTCCACTGAGGACGCCGTGTGGGGGGCCGGGACGCTCTCATGGGAAATCTTGTAGTTTGTTTGGCGGGAAACAGGAGGCGTAAACAAACGGCAGGCAGTGGAGGATTTACAGCTTCCTGATGCATACATCTCCGTGGTGGGACAATCCCACCTGCTCAGCCATGGCTCATTCTGACAGGCCACAAAGAGGCAGTCGGAGTGACTAACCTGCTGCTCCTGCGAGTGTAAGGATGTACTGCTGCATTTCTGTTATACAATACTGAGGTAAAACGTACTAAAACCGCAGAATTACCTTCCGTGCAGTAAATTAAACTGAGGCAAAACACATGGCTGACTGGGAACAGGTGGTAGTGGAATTGTGTCTGCTATAAAGGTTAGAATAATGGCTGCAACTGCCCTGTAGTTGGTTTAGCATGTATTTTTTTTCAGGGACGTTCTTCATGATGAAAGGTAAGCAATTCCCTTGGTTCAGCTGGTAAGGATGCATGGTTTGAATTCGGCTCACCTTGACATGCTGATCCATTCATCATTCACACTCTGTAGACACACGACAGGAAAGCAAACATGCCAATGTCTTCAACAACGAGAGTTATATATATTTTATACGGTTGCTATGGCAGTCGAAAGTCGCTGTACCTGGATAGTTTGAAGATGAAACTTTGAAGAAACCTCTTTGTGTGCAGAAATTCAGGAACAGCAATACACTGTTGGAGGATTTCTGTGCCATATGCTATAGAAAGTGGCTCACTTGTTCACAAGGATGAACTTCAGCTGTAAGAGGGACTATTTATTGTATAATTTTTTTTTTTATCAGATCCAAAATTGTATTTAATATTGAGGGGTGGTTAGTAACGCATGTAACGCACATGAGTTATAGAAGCAATCTATGGGCTTCAGGAGGCAGTTAACATAACCAATAGCCAATTTCTTCTATTAATTGAGTAATTTCACTTTTATTTGAGTATAGATTTAGATTCATAGTGTTGACATACTGATTTCACCATTTATTCACTATATTATAACAATTTCTGCAGTTGTTTTGGGAATAACAAGCATTTATTTTACATAGAAATCCTGTGGCAACAACAGAATGCAGACTGGCTTATCTTTAAATGCTGTTGCCTTTGGCAGGTGAGCATCTACACCAGGGGCTCCTCTGGACATTTATATCTCACAAAATATGCAACATCAAACAAGGTGACATACTACACTATACTATAATATGTATTATGTTGCACATTACATTAGTATGCAACCGCTGGTGCGTTTATTTTTTATTGCAGCTTCCCTCGACTATAAAGCCAGGCTATTGTATTACATCTAAGATACTGAGGCAGTGTTTTACTGTGAGCTAATAAAAAGCAAAATTCATCTGCAAATGCCTGACAGTTTTCCCCTCCAGGAGAAATGCAGTGGGCATATTGTAAAATCCATGATAATTATCTCACAATATTGGTTTTATTACTGGAGGATGTATCCCAAACACACGCTGCTTTCTGGTATCATTTCAATGCCTCACTGCCATATCAGGAGGGGAGGATTACACCGATGAGGGAAATAGACAAAACCAACAAGAGACCAGTCCAGACTTCACATGGTGTTATTCAGTACAGTACGGAGAGGCACATACATAATGTAAACATTGACTTCAGTGTCTTTGTCATTTGAAATGATCCATTATGATTCTAACAATGTGCGACATTCTTTTCCTTCCTGCTACTTCCCAATTATTGTGTGACTGTAAATACGGCGTAGCGCGGAAGCAAAAGATTCATTGTTGTATTGTTGCAGTCACTGTTAATCTTGTATTTTCAGTCAGGAAAATCTCTAGGTCTGAATCGGGAGTGCACCTGTATTCTTTTCTAGATTACATAAATGCAATGTTGCTAACAGACATGAATTTGATGTGAATGTGAATGACTGAGTCACACAAAATTAACTTTTGCATTCAACTGCAGTGAAAATGCTACAGGTTTTGTGGGTTTTTTATCAAGTGTTATGATGAGAGGGCCGGATGGAGAAGGGGGGGGGGGGGCGGGGGGGGCCGAGCCAGCACTCAGCTGCTCAGCTTTGGAGGAGTCAGTCAGGTGCAGAGCCCGGCCCTCTGGAGGAATAAACACCTGAAGTCACAGCTGATTCTGCTGTGATTGGGAGCTGTTTACCACTTCAGCATATAATTACAGAGAGCATAGAAGAAAAACAAGAACGGGAGTCTCTGGTGAGTGTAACAATCACATAAGTGTATTAGTATACTAACATTTTACTAATTAGCCCTAAACACAAAACACAAATGAAGGCGATAGGAATGTCATTAGAATATCATAGTTCTCAAAGTTGTTAAACCAGATTATTGTTGTTAAATCTGAACCTGACGAAAAGTCAGCAGACTTCCACAGCTACCAAAATTACCTCTCAGAGGGACATGAAAGTTTTTAGTATCATGGCAACATCTTACATCAGAATGTGGATGCATTCGTTAGTGAAAAGTCCCCTTCAAAAGCTTCTAATAGCGACTGACACAGCAATTCAACAACGCTTTCCTCTACCTTTTAATACAACATTTCTTGGCATGGAAACAACTTGGTCTCACTTCTCAGTATCGCTCCCTTCATTTAGTCTTGGGGTCATGCTGTGTGTCACTTCCTGCTCACTGGCCAATACATGTGGGTTTAGCACACCTCTTGCCTTATTCATTTTTCGTGTCAGAGGAGCCTCAGCTCGACCTGCACCTACTGCAGCTCTGTAAGACTCCCCGGCCTCCATCCTTCTGACACCATCCGACTATAATGTACGTAAAGATACATGTACAGTATCACACAGCTTACTTTACCCTGGTCTCAAGATTGAGGGTTTGTGTATAATCCTGAATGATTGCTCCTCCAAATTTGTGTGAAGGCCTGTCGACTATAGACATTTTCATTTCTGTTCTGCTTATAAGAAATCGTGGATTGCACAGCTTCTTTGAGTGAAGCTTTCTGATTTGGTAGCCATCAAGGTTTTTTTTTTCTTTTTGCCTTTTGGCTCTGTTTGGCTAAAAGCAGTCTGGCAGTGCAGTTCAGTAGGGCATCGGGCCCGTCATAATTGCATCCGCTGTCTGAGGTTGCAGGAGGCCGGTGAGTATCAGGCTGAATGTGTGCCACTGATGGAAGCTTGTGCAGTGAGAGGAGCCCATTACAGCAAGTCCCAGACAAGAGTGAAAAATGAAATGGCTTTTCAAAAACTGGGCTACTGTAACATTTTGGTGCAATATAGTGGTAGAGTAACTGTGTCAGTTGCAGCGGTGGGGGGAGGAGGAGGTGAGGAGGAAGTGGGCAGCTCAACAGACTCAGGGAAGATGGAATGATATGAGAGCAAGGTGTAATTTCCTGGAAGTCCCCCAGAGAATCCTGGCCTCTGGATGGGAATTGTCACAAATTGTGGATGCACCGCCACACACACTCAGACTCACACACACACACACACACACACACGCACGCACGCACGCACGCACGCACGCACGCACACACACACACACACACAGAGAGAGAGAGAGAGAGAGAGAGAGAGAGAGAGAGAGAGAGAGAGAACAAGATCTCAGTTTTGCACTTCTTCTTTTTTACTGAGGGAGTAATTGGTTCCAGCAGAAGCTACAGATGCTGTTGGGGAGAAATGGGGCAAATAAAACAAATCTAATTGCAAATAAGTTACCTGGTGAGTTCAGTTAGATATTCTCCTCCGGCGACTCTGAAGAAGGGAAATATAAGACAAGTGGGGGGTGGGGGGCACACCTGCTGAGATACGCCCAGTGCTGCATCTACCACACCTGTTGGGTTAATTGGATTTTCTGACATTGAGAATCTGATCATCTGCTGTGATCCAAATTATTTTCTAGGCCTGAAGAGGGCAGACACGTCTTCTTTTAAACATTCACGGGCGGCAGTCTCTATCACATCCACAGTGTGTTCTCCCTAAATGCAACCACAGGCATTTGTTAATTTGCACAATGTTCATACAACAATAATACAACCTGCTAATGTCATACGAGGTTATTGTGGAGAGCTAATTAGATTTTTTCATTACGACAGCTAAAGAATTTCTCAGAAACAATGTAAAAATGAGCAACTGCAACTCCACATCCACATAAAGCTACACTGTTCACAACAGACTTATGTATTTAAACGTATGGGCCTTGGTTAACATGCTCCTATCAGATCCATTAGTTCCACCAATGAAACAGTGACAATGGCATGATAACTGCCCAGCAGACGACAGCAACCAGGGGACATGGAAGTGTATTTCTCTGTGATGTGTGCCATAAAAGGCATCCATCCATAGGAGCGTGCGTGTGTTCAGACAAAAGCCAATGCGGTGGCACATAGCTGGAGAGCACAGACAACACCTGTCGTCTTATCTTTATGACGCTGCGGCTGTGGTGCTTCCTGTGGCTCAGGCTTTTCATACGGCGGGGAGTTTCCCTCGTTCACATCCTTTTGTCTTCTGTCCAGGAGAATTACCGCCGGCTACTGTACAGCAAGCATTTATGGACACATCAGTATGGGGATGTGAAGGTTGACTTTTGAAAATGCAGAGAAAACAAACCCTCTTTATACAATTATCCTGATAGATTATTTGAAATGATAAAACCTGATCTATGGTTGATCCATCATCAACCATATCTGAGGTTTATGGTCCTTTTCTTTCTTACAAGCATAAAACAATTGCGACTAGTTTGCTGATGTCTCAGTAGCCAAATAGCTATCTGGCTGACTTTAAATTGACAGCTCCGCATTTTGATGTATTTCAGTGATGCATATCTCCCCTCTGATGGTGAATGACACCTGAATATTTAACTAAAGTCCAGCGGTGAGGTCGCTGCATGTAGTCCTTCTGCTAAAATATCAGTGCAGACTGGCAGGGGAGGTGCACAGCCTATAAAGCACTGCTAGTGGTCAGGTGATGAAGCAGTGTTCTTTTTTAAATTTTATTTGATGACTTGATTGATAGAGTGAAGTTGTAGCAGATTGTGAGAGGCCATGCTTTTGTCACCACAGCTGAAGACAACATATTGGAATAAAGAGTCTAATAAGGTAATGAGTCATATCCAGAAATCATGCTGGTTCTTTCATTAAGAACATGCAGGAAACAGCAAAAAAAAAAAATAGAGAGAGACTGACCGTCCTTTCAACTGAAGGGGACAAGCCACTTAACTTACAGAATGGTCCGTTTATAGGAGATGAGATTATTCTGGAAAACAACATGGTGTAATTTCTGGTGCGGTAATAAGACAGAAATAAACAGTTTCCCCCCTGTAATCACATTTATGCGTTGTTAAACCCAGTGGCGTGCAGTAGATGGATGCCATTACTTTGTGGTCACCGGATCCGTCGCTCTCACTGTAATAGTCCATAAAATTCCCCTGCAATCATCTCTCTTAGTACAGTAATGTTGCACTGTCTTTGAGAAACAATGGCACGACTCACACGAGATGATATGTCTTTGGATTCTGCTGCGAGATCGGCTTGTCTCAGACGAAATAATGGCGCTGGATGCCCCGCTCGGCCCTCCCCTTCGCCGAGGAAATGAAAATGAATCAGGGCAAAAGATAAAAGCTTGACAAGCGCCACAGTCAATCCTTCAGTTTAACAACCAGAGAATTCACTACTGAACAAATGAAAGTGGGCTGCTGGGAAGAGGGGAATGGCATTATTGTGAAAGAGGATGGCACTGCGCGAGCTGAGCAGTTTAATGTGTGAGTGTGCCTTTGTTGCCACCCTGCACTTTCTCGCTTGAAGAGGGCTGAGGAGAAAGGAGGCGTGCGTGTGTTTAGAGGATAGGGGCTTTGAACACAGAGGAGATGTCAGCATCAGAGAGGGCAGATTTGACTGAATAAACCGCCCCACCGCTCTATGAAGTCTGTCGCCCTTCTCTCCGAGGGGGATATCAGTGTTGCTCACTGCGGCCCTGCGAGCGTTGCAGTGATGCAGTGACTTACAATTGGTAAGTAAGTCTAGCATCAGCATTTCGCAGGAGACGCACTGCTGTCTCCTGGGCCGTTGACCTAATCGCTGCAGCTAGCAATGAGCGGACTAATCCATCAATGTGACACCACCAATCCCCCGATTGCCCGCCACATACCTCCACGTGCGCACCTTGCCTCACTCAGTAGGTGTGGACACTGGAGGATGAAGAGGATGGGAAATCTCTTGTAAACCGAGGGTTAAAATAGGGGCAAAGATTTCTGCTTGCGTTGTGTTTTGTCTCTTCACTGTGATGGACTTGGGAGTTTCCAGTCACAGGCCTCTAAAAGTTACAGTGTCCTTTGCCCCTAATCAGATCAGGACCTGTGTGAGGTCCTGCAGGCGCCACTAATCTCATCACAGCCCGCAGAGGAGCCACTCGGACGCCACACCTGCTCGCATGGCCATGCGCCGATCTAATAGGGTGATATGGCCGTCATTGATTCCCAGCTGTAAAATTTTGAATAGGCTTGAAGTGGATTCAGGCGTGGAGACAGACAGGGGAAATGAGACAAGAGAAGAAAAATAAAGAAATGGGCTGCAGAGAGCGCGCAAGGAAGTGAGGATAATGCGTGTGACGATGCAAGATCCACGACTCATGATGTCTGCTGTCATCTGCATATCCCCGGGGCTCAGACAGCAGCGGAGGGTGTTGAAAAGTGGCATAAAGATATGGAAAATCCTCAAATTATTTATCTTGACTAATCCTTTAATTTAATGCTAAGTCTAGAAATCTTTTTTTTTCCCTCTTAAAACCAATGACAAAATCTGCATGACGGATTGCGATAATTCCATTATATTCCATTCTTGTGTCATATATTTATGACAAGTGGAGTGAAATTCCTCTTTCAGCTTTAATTTTTCACTTTGAATTCAGTCTTCTGTGAGTGTCATGATGTCGCACAGGGGAATGATAAGCATTACATTGTTTGTTGTATCTCTTCAGCGCCACCTCATTAATGCCCTCTCCCTGTCGCTGCTCTTGTGTTGGTGATTGGAGGGGAAGACACATGGCAAGTCTGCGGGACAAAAGGGGGATTAATGGGGAAACTGATAAGAGGTCCAAACAGACAAGAGGACTGGATCCCCACCCCCTGCCCCCAGGGGACAGCTTAATGGCAAACATTAAAAATAATTAGGAAAGACAAAAACAGTCCTGCCTGAAATGAAGCCTCCTGCAATCCAAGACATGACCCTCTGTGGGGGGCTGTTCAATTATGATTACCATGATTGGTACAGATAACTCAAACAACATTAAAATGTATCTGTTTTCATGATGTGATGTTTACTGCTTCATATTTAGTATCAGTAAAAGGTCATATTGATAACTTTTTTTGTAGACAAATCATGTATTTTTAAAAAAAATACATACACCTACAGAGCTTGTTTCCTTGAAAACATCATACTGATATGGAATAATGCTTTTGCATTTGCGTGGTATCTTTGTTTTTGTCAGCCTCAAGAGTCTTGGTAGTAGCCAGTTTGTGGGAAAAAACTGGGTTAGGGTAGCGTTCGCAACGTTAGCTACACCAAATTGGGAGCCACTTGAGGGGGCAAATAATTTCAGGGAGAGGGTGCTGCTTACGCTAGTGGTAGCATGCGCTAATGATTTCGTTCAACCATACCAGTTTGACTCAGAATCGGATCCAGAAGGAGAGGCTCCTAAAGAAGTACAGACTCTGCGGCTGCAGCAGGATGTTTCAGATTGGTTAGTGTGTCTGAATATGTTACTTAGTTTCTTCGTATGTGTTGTTACAGTTACTGCCATGTAGCTAATGCTAGCTCCTGTAAAGGCAAATTATAGTTCTTCGGCAACTGTAAATACTATAAAAACGCGGTGACACTTACCTGTGGCTCGGGTGCAGTTGCTGGGTACCGGATGACTGCGACTGATCCTTTTACAACCAACAGCAGAGCAATTTATGTGTCTAGCTCTGAGCGACGACATTGCGAAACACTGCTATCTTACCGTTGGACACACCGAACTTCACCTCGGGGATGAACTCCCGGAGAGGGGGGAGTGTTTTAGCGCAGGGGAGGCCATCCTATGTAAATTCTATACATGTTTATACATGTAGACACCAGAGAAAACATGTTTTTCATAACACGAGACCTTTAAACGTTGTGGTAGGGAGAATGATTGCTGAAAATTGAATCGATCACAAGTTTAAAATACAGGATCTTATTACGGATGAGGTTACATGTCATAATCAGAAATTACACCCTTCATCACATTAGCATGCTCTTTGCACATTAGTTTAGTTTCCTTGTCTTTTAGCCATGATGCCAGGAATTAGCAGTGAAGGGATTTGGGACCATAGTGAGAACTGTGAATGGAGCTTAAATTGGTTTAAAGAAGAAGTTAGCAGCATTGCCATGCTGTTAGCCATCTTAACCTGAGATACATCCTGCGTTAATTATTCTGAGATAATGAGGCTTTAGTTCGCTCGAGGGTCTCACGACAGCAAGAGGGAAGTACAACTGTATTTTGCATGCTTATTATTTTCTATGTGGATTTAATCCAGAGGGTATTTTTTAAAGAAGAGCGTACATATCTATAGATTTTTCTCATTCTAATTTAATTATGCACATCTCGTTACCTAAGATTTAATGACCCTAGCGACTTTCCACTGCAATAAACAAAATGCGTTGAAATTACATTAAGCAATGAATCATGGGAATGATGTTTGAAACGACTTGCCTGCCACTTGTTGAGTTCTTATCCAATTAACTTTCAGAGTAAGAGCAGAGTAAGAGCACTAATAGATTTTCAATCTCACGCACTAAGTATGACAACTGAATACTGAATGAGTTCAGCAGCTTGTTGCTGAAATGAGACCTGCCCATTGTAATTTCACAGTAGAGGACTCCATAAAAAAGAAAAAGTAGAGAGTAACTAGAGAAGATGGGCTTAGGGAAGTGATTTGTGTGGCTCTCACGACCATATAATTTATAGGCCGTTGGGGAGTGTTAGTTAGAGTTACATGTCCAGTGGACGGCAGCTTCATATTTCCATAAAGTCTCATTTCAGATCCCACACTGGGTATGAATGTCAGAGACATCCGTCTGCATTGCTCTGGGGAGGACTGAGACGCTGCCAGAGGTGCAGTGGATCCTTCCTCAAGTCCAGTAGCGAAGACAGGGATAGAATGGGTGAGGTGGAAACCAGAGAGGGCTCCTTTTCCCCGCTTCCTGGTCCCAAAAGAAGGGATGTATTGGCATCAGCAAGCTGCAGACCCCCTCAGATAATTAAAAGTGAGGTATAAATCAGTGTGTAAGCAGTAATCACACAAGCTCCTGCCAACTCCCCACAACGATCATAAATCTGGAGGAAAACAAAGCTTCAGCACTAACAAAGGCTCTGCAATCCCCACTGATCTGAGGTTAGATATGCATTTCATAGGACCACATTGTCCTGCTGTCGTGAATATAATCCATCTGTGATGCAGAAGACAAGGTTTTATGTTCAAATTGATTGAAGTGGATCAAAGGCTCTGCAAGGGATGACTTCATACAAGATCTTTTTCATTAAAAATAAATGCTCTTGTATAAGACTATAGATGAAGAGAGGAAGAGGATTTTCATTTTGAATGTTCCTTATGCAGCCTTCATCACTTTGGCTTGTGTGTAATGTCTGTGTAGAAGAAAACCTTTACAAGAGCCTTAAAAAAAAGAAAAGATGTGTCTGACATTTTGACAGGGACAAGTAAAGCTGAAAGAAGCCAATGTTAGCCCTCGTGCTGGCGTGGGGATGGGGAGGTGGCTGCAGAACAACACATCATGCATGGTATTGATTTGTGAAAGAAAAAAAAAAATGTGAAAAGTGCGAGACATGAAAAGAAGTTATTGATCCTTACTGAAATCATGCTGATTAAAGTCTGGGCAAAGAGGGAGGTCAATAATGGTTCACCAATGAACGACTCCTGATAAGGTCAAGGCGAGGTACGACAGGAACAAAAAGAAAGGAAAAGAAAGAAAGAAAAAGAATCACAACCATTGATTTCATCTCGTTTGCTTGTGTACCAGTTAGTGAAACGTTTCCCTTCACATGCAACAAAATCAAAATCTTTAAAGAGATTCCGCCCTAAAGATGTGATTTCAAAAAAATGACACACAATATCAGTATCATGTAAGATGAGCCCACCATTTCTTTGTTCTTTAATTTCACCTTGTTGCTGAAAGAGAGTCGGGGACAAAGACCTCTGGGGTCAGGATCAAAGCTAGTCCTGTGCGCTGAGCAGTCAACCGTAAAATACTATGCCTGAGGACTTACCCAGGCTCATAGAGAAGAAATGACTCCCTATTCCCTCTGTCGCACAATGAAATCAAGATGAAAAGCTCAGCACTTCAAAATCTTATAAAATGACACCAGGAGTTACAGGCACCACTTGAAAACAGTAGCCATTAATAAGCAAGTGTCTCACAAACACTGGAGTAAATTCCTCTAAAAGCCTGTTTTAACAAGCAGCACATTGTGGTTTCAAGATATACCTAATACACCTAATCAGATCCATTTTTTTATCCACCAGACAGCCCGACCCCGAGCATTAAGGAAAGCTGGGTTTTATTACACTAAATAGAGAAAAAAATACAGGGAAAACTTAACACGTAAGACCACTGGGCAATGGAGCAAAGACGGATTATAGCACGTCTGAGCAATCAGAACAAACATGTTGTGTACTTATCCTTCTGCTAATCTGCAGGGATCAAAGCTTGTTACCGAGATTACCTGCTAATCAGCACAAAAAGCACAAGTGGATCCAATGGGCGATGATACCACTGTGTGGTGTGTGTGTGTTCAAGCCCCCATGTGATCAATAAGGTTGTAAGCGTGCGTTTAAATCACGCTGCCCTCTGTTCTTGGGTAAACATCCGTGTGAATGGCAAAGACAGCTATAGTAAAGTCAGTGTTTTTCTCCGTCAGGCTCCCTGATTTTAAACAATAATGACTTTTTAATGTGGAACTGTGATTACATTGTCAGGGTGAAATACGGCTCTTCTTGACCGCATTGGAAATGAGGGCCTAAACGTGAATTACTACGGCGGCATAGATTACAGCAGCGCGCCAGGTGAGGCAATCTTCATAAATTCAAATCTAATCTTAACAGAGCCGGCAGTGACTTAACGGAGGGGAGGCAGGGCCAGAGGAGACAATGCCCAGAACTCAGGCTACTTAAGGGAGCACTAAAGTCAAAAGAAAAGGACCACGCGGCCAAACCACCAAAGGTATTGTTTGGCATCTTAGGAAATATGCCTAATCAATTTCTCGCAGAGAATTAGCTGAGAGGATAGAAATTTCCTGTCTGTTAGATACATTTGAAATTAATATGGTTTGTTAGCATAGCACTAAAACTAGGAACAGGAGTAAACATCCAGCCTGGCCCTTTTCAAAGTCATAAAATCCCCCAACCAGCACCTTCTATAGCTCACTAACACACACAGGCGAATCAACTTTGGAGGACGTGTCATTAATTTTTCCCAGGAGTTATTCCTGAGAGTGACTATTCAAAATTAGTGCGGTAACTTTACTGGCGTCGCCGTGGCCTCGCAAGCAAATGTAAACTAACCACAAGCTAACATAAAGGCTGACAGTGCAGAGAGAATAAAGACAGGTGACCATTATAAAAGTGTTTTATGGTATTCAGGGGGAAGAAAACACTTTAAATGTCTCACATATCCTCTGTTTACTGGAGGCCACACAGCAGATCCCCACACACATACTGCAGACCTACCAGCATCATGTGCCACTGCAGAGGGCTGGGGGGCACAACTGTTTTTATTGAATGTTATCGCTATTATTACCCCATTATTTCCCCAGGATGTGGGGTTGTGTCTACCTTGCACCCCCCTACCCCAAATGTTTTATATATATATGTATATATATAAAAATTTCAGCTTTTCCTTGTGACTGATTTCAGGGGATTTAGAGCACCTGTGCACAGGTGGGGAGACTGACTCGTCATTGAGGAGTGAGAGCAGCTTGTGGCGTTTCCCTCCGGGCCAATCAGGGTGTGACGACACCCTGATTGAAAGGGCATAAGAGAGGTGAGAAACAGCATGCAGGTGGCTCTCACCCTCATACTGAATCTGCCCTGACCCATTCTGAAGCACTCCCTGTATAATTAAGAACCTCATTCCAACTTAGATTGCCAGCTGGACTCTGGTCTATTAAGGCCCTATTTTGTTTCTGCCTGGCTGCCCCACATCTTTCTTAAGGGAACTTTGTTTATTTCCCCTTAAAACCCAAGCCCCTTTTCACCTTAGTTTACCTTTTTATTTCCCTGGGGCTTGTAGGAGCACATTTATTCATTATAGCTGGAAGAGGCATTTGTTTATTTATTGGTTTATTGTTCTAGTAGAGGACATTGGGTATTCCCCTAGTTATGTTTTTTTGTTTATATTTTTATGTAGGTTGGGCTGACCTCTGAGCAATTTACAGCCAGTACTGCCACAACACTGCCAGGAATCAAAGAGCTTCTACTGAAGCAGTACAGAATATGCACTCTGCAAGATTTAGATTCAGTTGTAGTGAGAAATCCCTTAAATTATAACCACCTTGTGAAGAAAAAGTTAAATTAGCTGATCACGCTGGTGGAGAAATGTGTTTAAAGGAAATCTAGCTACCATGTTGATTCTTCTAAAATGATGGCGAGACAAAGAACAAACATATAAAATGATAAGCAGTGGACTGCAGCCCTAGGATCTATAGCTGAAGTCATTACAGACAGTTCAGTATGCACTGAATGAAACCCTGTTGTAGCTATACATTATCAGAATATAATGTAATTGTCTAGTTTTTATTATAAGTTGTTTCTGTGTCCAGGACATGTGCCAATCATATTTTATTTCCCCATGAAGTGGTGACACAATGGTGTCAGTGAGGTGACAAATCACAGGGATGTGGTGCGGAGTGGCAGGGTATCTGTCAGCACCCTGTCAGGGGCTGCAGCCCTGGTTTATCTATCCTCTGCCTGCAACTACAAGTGATCACAGTTTGATGGCTCAAGCCACGCTCCTCACAGGGACATTTCTTATTCAAGTCACAATGCTGTCATTGACATTTTAGAGCCTGTGGGGCGCTACGGCGGCGATGGCACAGTTCCTATTAGCAGCGAGCATTCTGACGTGCTGACAGAATTCTTATCATTCCGTCGACAGCATCAATAGCTCACACCTCCACGCACAAATCATACGTGAGGAACCTCCAGCATCGCAGCGGAAATGTCGTGTTCATTCCTGCTCTCAGCTCCACAGCTTCAATTCACAATACCCTCTTCACATTTGGCACCGTGAGGAAAGACACCGAGGCGGTGTGTTTGTTTATAAAAGCTAATATTTTAAGGAATAATTTGGCATTTTTGGAAAGAATTGTGATTTGCTTTTTTGACAATAGACAAGATTGATACCACTCGAAAAACGCGCAAGCACAATGAGAGTGGAGTGGATGTATAAATGTTTATGACTGCATCATTTGACAATTCTCAATCACAATGCTGTTTTAACAGGCGTGTATTTTTATGGCTTCTTGGCTCACTCACTCGTGTGCAATGTCACTTAAACAATTACAGACATACGTCGACTGTATTACGGTTAAAAAAATGTAATAATCCAGGAAACTTTTTCCAGATGAGCTGGAATGAAAGCAACGAGTCATGCAGCTGTTGCCACGGATAATGTTTTTGGATGGAGAAAGAGGTTGGAAGGGAGATGACAGGAAAGTCGAGCGGTGGGAACAAAAGTGAAAGTGGAGTCCATTTTTAATTGTCACAAGATCTGTCATAGTCAATTGTGTGCGCAGAGCATCTCAAGATGATACACATAAGCCTTGGGCACCATCTGTACATAAGCTCTTGGCATAGCTTTCACTTGGCTGGTGCTGCTAATAGAAATCTAACCATGCAGGCTTTTCCCTTAAGAGGTATATCTATTATAAATTACCTTTTGCTTCACTGATACATCATACATTAACCTTTGCCTGCTGACAAGTCATTAAGTGGCCTTTTTAACTGAGATGCATCGGCAGTCAGAGGTGCATTTACCAACCTTTATACAATATATAACTTGAGCTGCTTCGAGGGCCTGCGTCAATGGCTCCACCAGAGGCTGGAAACATAAGAAATGAAAATAGTTGTGGGATTTTTGGCAGTTTCCGTGGCCCCCCGGTTTAAGAGAGGCATATATTTCGTTGTGTCCCTTCACTCCATGACGGTGACACGGTAAAAGGTCAAAGCCTGCGAGCGTGCCACTGAGCTGGCAGAGGAATTAGAAACCCGCTGGAAAACCTGCACCACCAGCTTTCATGGCTCAACGCTCTCTTCCCATGTTCTCCCCAAGCAAACACGCACATTTGCATTCCACCCTGCTGATGTGCTCTAGACAGAAATCACAGAACAAAAGAGATTATACAAGGGTGAAATACAGTATTATTGCGTGTGTGTGTGTGTGTGTGTGTGTGTGTGTGTGTGTGTGTGATATTGGGAAAAAAACATCAGAATAGGTCTGACAATGAAAGAATCTGAGACTTTTTTTTTTTTTTTTACACGTCCACTGTACAGAATTACACCTGAAGTGCTCCCTCTCTCCATGTTAAGGTATATTGGAGGAAAGCATTCTGAGGGTAGAGAGTGGGGAATAAAGAGCAGCTGAGTGAAAATGCATCTTGCCTGAATCCCTCAAGCCCTCGCGTGCAGCCATTATCCTTCTTGTGTATGATTCTCCAATGCCTCATATGCTCTGGTAAAGTGCTCTTCTCATTAAAAAACAATGTGATATCTCCAATTTCTAATTAAATAGGACATTATCTCAAAGACAAGCAGGACCGGAATGAGGCCCTCAAACGAGTTATGAAAAAAGACTAGCTGCTCATGGCCTAATCATGCTTATGTTGATCTCAATGGTGTCTTCGCACTCAGCTGATACTCGGGGATAAAGCGTGGGTTATTACACAGCTAATCTATCCAGGAGAATGGTTATGTTTTTTTCCAAATCTGCCAGTAATTTGAGAAGTGCTACTTCGCAGAAGAGAAAACCCATGTGGTTTGAGGGCATTTGATGGAAAATGAGTGTGGTCTAAATAGGCCTTTGTTTTTCTCGCCGCGCTTCAAACGGTTTTTCATCTTCATACAGTATCCTCACATGGGGAGTGTGTGTGTTTTTTTTTTCTTTTTGAAGCTCGACTCATACTTCATTGTGCATATGGCTTTGGCTGCAGGGAAAATAGCCTGTCACCTTTACTCAGGCACAGATAAACTAAATGAGGAGGATTAAGACAAAAATATCTGTTAGAGGGGAACAAAAACAAGTGGTCACTACAATACAGTATTCAGCAGAGAGAATCAGACGTCTCAGCAAAACTAGTCTTCAGCATCTCTTTTCTTCCGCGTCATTTGCTGTTATCTATTATTGATTTAATCTCTGTAAAAGTGTAGATGTGTGTCAGTCAGCCTGTCAGCCACACAAGGATTTCGATGATGTCATTTGTTCCAGCATTTCCCAGTTCCTTTTCTTTTTTTCCTTTTTTTTTTTTTCCCCAGGACAGCGCCCAGTGCTCAGGACAGCGCTAACACGGCGTAGAAGGAGCATCCTGTTGCCACTGTGCCTCGGCCCCCGCTGGCAGCCACAGCGGCTCATTGGCCTGAATATTCCTGCGAACGCTAAGTGTTGCGCTGTCAGCTTGCATCACATGCATCAAGCATGATGGCTGCTTCCTGTGTGTGTGTGTGTGTGTGTGTGTGTGTGTGTGTGTGTGTGTGTGTGTGTGTGTGTGTGTGTGTGTGTGTGTGTGTGTGTGTGTGTGTGTGTGTGACTGCATACAAGAAGTGAGCGTTAATGGGTTAAATCAGCTGAAATACCGGTTTTGGGGAGATGGGGGCTCCATTAAGAAGCACAGGTCTGACCAAGAGAAGTCTGTTTACACGTTGGGGCTTGAATGCAGCACAGGTAAGAAACAACATACAT
Source organism: Acanthopagrus latus (assembly GCF_904848185.1). Classification (NCBI taxonomy): domain Eukaryota; kingdom Metazoa; phylum Chordata; class Actinopteri; order Spariformes; family Sparidae; genus Acanthopagrus; species Acanthopagrus latus. Next base: position 12,494,209 of record NC_051054.1, on the reverse strand, counting down.
ATTTTTCTTTTTGTGTGAAAACAGATAATAACACGCCCAAAGATGTGACGTGGAGAAATCCCGTGCAGCGACATTAACCTGTGCCATCTCACACATATCAGTGATTTAGTGGTTGGTGTTGGTAGTCTATAAAAAGACCGGCTACAGTAAAGGCACCTTCCCTGTCGCGGTGCCATGGGACCACGCTGGCATGGTGCTTCCTGGCTGGCGTGCCATTCATGGGGAGATGACAAGGACACAGCCCAGATGACTCCTTCCAGCACCAGGGCTGCCTGTACCTGATAAAGACACGTAATTACACTGCTCCATTTATCTCTCAGGGTCAATCCCATCTCTACCTGACGATAGTAGGGACTCTCACGCACCGAACCTGAGTTCAATTTCAGATAACATTGTCTCCACCATTTCGTTCAGCGGCGTGCTTACTGCAGATGTGTGTTGCAATGAAGCTGGAAATGATGTGCTCATTGAAGGAGGGGTTTCATGTTGTCGGGCGAGGCTAACCTCCTGAAGGATGACTGTGAGAGCTCAGCAGTTATTTCCTCGGGGTTCTTTTTTCGACCGGTGGTGTAAAGCATATTCATGAGCGTCGTCCCTCCTTTGTAAACAACATCTCTTTCTATACAGCAGTAGCAGCAAATTTAGAACAGTTGTCTGTCCTGCCCTTCAAAGGCAGGGAGCATTAATGACACAACATCTCAAGAAAGCAAACTGGGGCCTCAAGTTTTCAGGGTGATTAGGAAGGCAGTATATGCAGTGATAGTAGTTTGGCAGGTTTCTTACAGAAAGTGATTATGTAGGTAGTATGTTGCTGCAGCCACAGAAAAGGCAGTATCTATTAATTAAAAAAAATACATTGGTTTATTTACTATTTAATTTGCTTAAATTTGTGATTTAAAAGCAGTGTAACTTGTAAAGCTAGTAAATTTAGCTTTAGTTCCGGCAAGCTGTAGCATTCTCACTAGTTGCTATGCTAACGAGTCAGATGTGGGCCTGCATGACTAAAGTGGCTTTGTGGGGCGGTTTCAATAGGATAATTTCAGAGATTGGCCCCATAAAATTGTAAGATTGCGCTTTCAACTTGAACACTTTTCTTTTTGTGAGCAGTCGCCCTAATGAGACGAAATCATAAGCCAGGAGTGAATTATTGATTCGGTCTAAATTGGTATTGATTGAGTCCATATAAGAGGGAAATAGGGGTGTCCAGGGCCTTTGCACACCATCCAGAGGTGTCACAATCACAGCGTGCCCGATGTATTTCCAGTCATTCTCTATGGAGCATGAACAATCACATTTCCCCCTCTGTTCCCCTATTGTCTGCTGGCGTTTGTCCCTGGAGCTGGAGGTTTTATTGAGGTCTGTTGAAAAGTTCCAGAATATATTCTTGACCGCGCTGTCCTCAATGGATCTCTAAATGTCATGGATTAGGCTGGAAATACACAACGAAGACTACAGAAACAGCTCTGTAAATCAACAAGCAGCACTGGCAAGAAAGCTGACACAGGACTGCTTATTTTCACCTTAAGCAATAGACATCTTTAAAATACTACAGGCCTACAGCATAAAGGAGGGGCAGTATATTGGCATGATTTTCATGGGCAGCCACCTATAAGTTTCTGAGTCATGGCCTGCATTGTAAATTCCTTCTAAGCTGCAATTTATATTCATAGACCTTTTTAAAAGGCCCCTTATACCATGGGAGGCAGGTACCCAACTCTTATGAACTCACAGGGCCCAATATCTCGTCCCAGAATCCTTATTTGACAAAAAGATTATTGTAAAAAAAAAAAAAAGAAAAAAAATCCGTGGGAGTAGCTGTCAAATCTGTGCCATTTAATAGGGCTGTCAGGGCACTTTGTGAAGGGTTCTTCAAAGAAAGAGTCCACATCTGATGGGTGCGGCTATTAAAAGTGTCAGTCAGTAGCAGAAGTGTTGGTTGATGCAGCATCGTTGAAGACAATAAGTGCCATGTAAACTCTCCCTAAAGGTTACTATCCCCTAATGACATGAAACAGGGATCCTCTCCACGTTAACAGGAAGCTCATCCTACACCATCGGTTTAATAGTATGGTTTGCCTGCTGGACTCAGAACACCGGATTTAGCTCCAGGTGAGTGATGTCCGTGTGAGGGTGCTCGCAGATCATCCGTTTCATCTAGTTCATCATTCGCAGTTCTTTTTCTTTATCCAGCTCATTTTATTGTTTATTCAAATCATTTTTGCAATCCGATTTCAATTCAATCAAGTATGTTCCATAAAACAATAACTTCCTTCTTATAAATGAACTAATATAAGCAGGAGCAGTAAGTTTTTTTGTTTCAACTCAACTTCAAACAATGAAAACCCAAATTTGCTGACCTTCGTTTCAATTCACCGACTGCCACTATGCACTTTTGTCTAATAGCGACAGCTCTTTAAAGCGTGTCACTAATGAGCTTTTTTTTCCCTCTTTGTTCTTCGACACAGACATGAGGTGAGGTCTTTATTCATACGTTTTGAATCAAGGTTGCGGGAGACAGCGGTGAAGTGGTGAATGGGGTCTTTTGTTCACGGGTGTCACTGCAATCCATGTAAAAAAAATGAGAGCGCAGATCCACAAAACAAAAAGCTGTAAATCTACAGACAGCGCACAGATGTTGCACATTATTAGATCAAGTACAAAGAATATTTTATGTCAATTCTCCCAACATCTTCTTCTATTTCCAGACCAAATCACAGACACATGTTTGTCTGAGCAGTTGGGTGCTGTGTACGGCAGGTCATGGATGAATCAGATTGGCAGTGTAAGGTGCCACTCCATGTCTGAGGTGAAATGGTGGCCGTTACAGTGATGTCTGCGTGGGAATAATAGAAAGCAAGGAGAGGTAGACTGCAGCACTTGTGTTCAGGTCTGGCACGGTCAGGTGTGAAATTAAACAGGAAGCAGACATGGCCAAGGACTGTGCTGCACAACAATGCATCGGCCCTGCTGCATGTATAATTGATGAAAACATTTTGAGTGTGCGGTGCGCCGAATACAACGAATCACTGCGTTACAAAGCGAAGCATGCGATCCAGGGGCCAAGATTTGTGATGTCAGTGTTGTTGCTGTGAAGAGAAACAGGATGCAAAAATGTTTCAACCAAGTTTAAGTCAATTAGATAAACTCTCTGATCGCAGCTTTGCAAAATGAGCGAAATGGGAAAATGGGATTTATGTGCTTATGTGCAGCTGAAGGAGATAAGGAGGAGAAAACACGGACAGCAGAATAAATGTAACCCAAATCAAAATGTGGATGTCGATACAAGTCAGCTGTCAGGGGGGAAAACACATTCCCCACAAGCAGCAATCACAATCCATACATCATACTGCTGTGAACGCATCGTGTGTGTGTGCGTGTGTGTGTGTGTGTGTGTGTCTGCCCATACTGTATGTGTGCGTGTGTACCAAAGGGGAAGGGAAATGCAGAGCGTACTGAATTATTGAGTTGAATTTTCACGGGCTGAAGGTCAGTGAGCGAGGGGGTGGGGTGTGACGGGTGTGTGTGTGTGTGTGCGTGTGGGGTGGGGGGGATACACGCCTGATTAAAAATAGATGTTTTCTTATTGTCTGCCATGCCAAGTGCTGAAATATCAAAAACTGCAGAGATGATTATTCCCAGAGTCAACACTATCAAAAATCCTCTCCCAGGGAAGAATAAACGAGCCAGACGTGAGCAACAGGACTGTAACAAGAAGCTCCATCCTGTCCATCGGCAGGCTGGGCCGGCTGGTATTACTCACTAAAAATACAGGATTATTAAGTAATAATCACGATTACGGCCTCCATTAGCACCTCATAATTGATCTTTAAGGAGCTACCGAGATTTATACGCCCCCCTGTGCAGTGAAACTTTACTCCAATAACAAAGATTTCTCAACCAGGAGAAATCCATTGTGGACTAATTGGATTATCGGTGGAGAATTACAGAATGATCTCACGGCATCGCCAGTAGTCCTCTTAATGAGCTCCGGCCTCATAAACGTAGCATCGGCCTTCTCTTATGGCCTAATTGATATTTCATTAGAACCTTTCTATTTATGAATTTAACGGCTTGTCCTATCACGGTACAAGTCAGGGTCTAGCCGGAGGTTCCTATTGGATATATTGTCAGCTTCAATGTGGTTAAGATGGGATCTAATAAAAAAAGGGGGATTTATGCTTTTACCCTTTGGATACTGGTTTACAAGAACGTAGAGTCATTAAACAGATATAGGTGTCGCTGTCCTTCAAGTGTACACACACACACACACACACACACACACACACACACACACACACACACACACACACACACACACACACACACACACACACACACACACACACACACACACACACACACACACACACACACACAATGACATCCATGTGCATGTAAGACATGTTTTAATGCTGAACACTTCATGTCGCTCCTCAGCCAGAACACAGGACGTGTTATTAACGCTCTGCTCCTACAGACTGCTTCTCCACTGTCTACTGCTCCTCAGCTTTCAGCTTTGTGATGGTATCAAACTTTCATGTTATGTCTATTGTGGCCAAGGATATCATATCAAACAATGTTAACGGTAAAGTCTCTCAGCTTTCCTGAAATATTACTTTGATTAAACTTGATAAAAGCAGCAGTGAACTGTATATTGCTGCATTGTTGAACTACAATAAAATACACTGTTAACACAACAATCAAAGCAGGTTGGTTGGAAATGTTGCTTAGACTCTATATGTACCTGTTCCTGGTTTAATACATGCTCTAATTTCTTTTGGGTGTTAATTTTTGCCACTCTGTGTGAGACATTTTGATCCTCAGAGCTTCATCAGCTTAAATTCCTAGATTCAGTTTTAGCACGCAAGAAATTGTTGGTTCTGTCACAGTCAGAGTATGTGATCCGCCTCACTTGTGCTGGATGCCATTGGTTAAACAGAGCAAAATAGTGATGGACCACGACACTGCAATTAGCCACTAGCACCACCCATCCACCTATACACCATCTTTTACGCTATGCGCATATTACTCTCCCTCTGTTACACTCATACCTGTCTCTCCACTGACAACAGCACCTAGGAACTAATGTTTACTCTGAAACAAAAGGACATGAAACCCAAATACTCTTAGTTCTGTTGCAGTTTCAAATTCATCCCTCAGCTGGAGTTGCATCAACCAAACAACGTGGCTCAACGACACTTGAGACACTAGAGATGTGGGAGGTGTGCGGGTACGCTCCTGTGCAACCTCCCATTACCTCTATAACGCTTCTCTGCATTGATCTGTGGAGAAATTTACTACATGAAGCTTTGGAGGAGCACAGCTCCAGTGCAACACATGGCATAGCCAGAGCTGAAGCTGACCCATGAGGAAGATCATAATGTCATCTTGATGCAGGTAGTTTGCTCCTCATCAGTACATAAAATGGATGCTCTCTGTCTCACTGAAACGTTACGACCCTGCACCCATAAACCAGCCACACTTCAGAGGCAACTGGCTAATATTACGTGGCATAAAAAGTCGCGGCCAGACTAGCTAGAGCCGGACAGACGAAGAGTCTGGTTCTGCTGTGTCTGTTTAATGGCTAAAAATGTGTCCCCATGTGACAAATCAATTCAAAATGGCTGTACTTGCTGTGCCCGCTGAAACTTGCCTTAGTGACAGCATAAGAAGTTGTTAACTTAGGTGCACAGTGAAAATCGGATTCTGGTACAGATTTCAACCATGCTTGCCCTCAACACTTAATTTGAAGCATTGTATCTTGACCCTCGTTAAGGGGTTTTTGGCCGGACAAGTGATGACTCTCCTCGCCAGACATGACACCATCTCCAGCTGCAGATCCCCGTCACTTCCTCCTTATGGCTTGATGAATGCTAATGGAGAATGCAGAGTGTGTAAGGGGTCAGATAATGGTGGTGGTTGGGGCGGGGGTTCGTGTGCAATGAAGGGTAACTGTGAAGCTAGTTAATAGATTTATCCTTCCAAAAGAACCCTCCTATGTCCTGATCCTCTGGACCACTTGACAATTTGTCACACTCCTCTTTCCATTCTGGTCTCATTTGCTCGGTGAACAACAAGATGGAGCATAATGGCTCCACGGTCATTTGGAGAAGTGTGGGTGGCTCTTTGACCCCGCAGGTGTCATTAAGTGCCTATCCACGGTAAGAAACTACAGCGCAGTACGCTCCCCTTGCTATACTCGGGCTATTTGATGCATGTTGCTTCATTCCTGACAACAGCCAGCTGTATGGAGATGCAGTCCATCACCCGGTAACAAGCTCCATACTGAAGAAGCATCATTACAAGCAGAGGCCACTGTCTTAATGACTTGTGTGTAGCGAGCCCTTGTTTTTGTTTGAACATGAGGACTTATGAGTGTGGTTGCTTTGCAGGGAGCGTCCACAGTTGCGGTACAGTGGGGAGCAGGGAGCAGGGCATGGCATGGTGGATTTGCTCTGATCAAAGCGACAGGACTTTGATGAATGCTGTTCATTAGGCACACCCGCCTGGGTTTTAGGGAGCGGACTTGGGGACATCAAGGGAGGGATGTGGAGAGTGAAGAGAGACGGAGAAGGAGGGCGAACAAGATACGTTTCCGTTCAGTTCCCAAAGTGGCCACTGGGTGGAGACAGCTGTCCTGTGAGTAGAATCTCCCTCTGCTCAGTGCCTGGCACACAGCATGAGTCTCTGACCTGTAGCTTTTTTTTTTTTTTTTTTAGGTATTAATCTAAAATAAATGGGGTAGTGTGTCAGAGCGGGGAATTACGTGTTAATCTGAGGGAATGAATAATGAGCAGCCATTAAAAACGAAGCCACTCTGTGGGCAGAACCCACGGCCCTACGAGTGCACCTGACTGATTGTTTCATGGATGGAGGCTGACGTGCACAAAATGGGGAGTGACAGATGAACTCATCCTCCACTCATTAATATCTACAACTGGATTATGAGGTTAGACTCGGCCTCCTCTGTTTGCAGAGGCTGCCGTGAACTGAAGGTGTAATGGATTAATGGTTCAGAGACACATTTTCTGTGAATGCCAGAGGGAAAGAATGCCAAACAACAATTTGTCTCTCTTTCTGTTTGCAGCAAAAGTGCACAAATGGATTCGGCATGCTATTCGCCTACCATCTTTGCTGAAAAATACAGAGAGGGAACCAGATGTCACAAGTTTTTCTGCGACACCAGAGATTCAATTCCAGAGATATGAATACCATTTTCGATTCCAGTGCTCGGAAATTAAATGGACAGACAGCAGCACGCGGAGGGCTGTGGGCTTCTTCTTCTATATATCAAATTCTATTCCACTGCAATTCAATTTTGCTTTATTTCCTCAGGATAATCCACTCACATCCAAAACACTATAGGGAGACCTATAGATAAATATATATATTATGGAAAACAATACATTGCCTGGGAGGACACAGGACACAAAACAATTAAAATGGCAATAAAAGCCTGCAAACCAGAGATGGTCTCAAATACATCAACAGTGTATCAAAGGAAAATATAAAATACTGGTTTTACAAAATCCAATTGTAAAAGTAATTGTAGTAAACAGTTAGCTGTTTTTCACATTTAGTCGCCTGTATGGGTCTGACTTTAAGTCACTACATTGAAAAGATGAGCTCTTAAAGTGGCCAATCAGGATGTCTGTCAGCGGCAACTTCAATCTGAAAAAGTAGGCATCATTTTGGTTGAACGACACATTTTGTTAAAACAGTGTGCGTAAGGCTTTGAAGCAGTTTTCTCTCATTTGGTGGGTGTGTTGGACGTATTACTCAATCAGCAGCGGCGCGTATCTAAATCACAGGCTTCCTTAAAACAACAGGATGTTTGACATATCACCGTTTCTGTTGAAATAACTTTTTGCTCCATTCTGTTGGGGCTAGATGTGCCGCAGGGGTGCATGGTTTGGTTTTCTGACAGTTAGAGCATTGACTGACTCACACAGACACAGGTTTTTCTTAAAATGAAGCTTTTTCTGGGCATTTTGGCCTTTTGTGTACACAGGGTATTTTTGGAAAGCTAAGAAATGCCTAGACACACGTTTATATCAGTGTGAACTCAGGATGTGTTATGATAAGGCAGTATTGAGTTTGTACAGTGACAGAATGGATGTTACATTGTTGCAATGGAGGAAAGAGACTGAAACGGCTGCTCACAATGTTTTGCTGACAAATTATCTGAGACATTTCTTATGCAATCTTAATTAGAAGTTTGAAAGCAACAACAGTTGAACCTCACAAAGTTTTTTGTAATCCTGTCGGTTCAGATCCTGTCAAGTATGGCGGCCTGATCAGGGTAAGGCGTAGGTGTGAAATGTTGACGATCACGCTCCTGTGATGTGCACCGGCCAGGTGATATTTAATCTCATTATGTGATGTTTTCATTAGCTTTCTCTGCTTCGGTTGATTCAAAACGGGGGAGCGTTAGGCAAACAGAATGACAGGCAATTAGCTTCCCATGACTTCATCTAAATTATATATCAATTATGTGATAATGAAGAATTAGGCAACATTCATGTGTGGTGGTGCCGGAGGAGTAGATGTGGATCATGTAGAGGAAGCAGAAATGTTAGAAAGTATAGTGGCTTTATGAAAGGGTGTACACCTCATGGCTTCATGCTACATGTTTGTCCTTTTTGTTGATATAGATTGTAGTAGTGCACATTTCATGGTGTGTGGCATCGGATTATTTGTGGTGCAGCAGCAAGAAATGAACATCAAAAAGCAAACTGGCTAGTTTTCTCAGAGGCCACATCATTTGCACCACAAAGGCACTCTGCCTCTGCTCTTGAGATGGATCCGTCATGTGACAGAAAAGGGAGGGCCTGTGCAACCTTCGAAGGATAACTCTGCACCTCTTCATTATTCTTTATATGCACAATTAATGGAGGGTCTTCTCTCCCCTTTCTTCTTAAAGGGCATCTCATGAGTGATAAACTCCGGATGCAAAACCGTTTTGAAATCTGCTGAAGTGGTTTGAGGGATGAAGGAGCATGGGGGAGGCCGGGTCATAAACTGTGCAGAGAACTAAATTTGGATGTGATACGAAGACAGCCAGGGAGAGAAACACAGACATCAAAGGGCCGAGGAAGAAAGAGACGAGCTCTGTGATGGTAGTTCTTGTCTCTTGAGATGCTCT